>NC_141673.1:55986264-56588957 GCF_028749965.1 Puma concolor | reverse complement strand
TTTTTTATCCTGCAACTTTGCTGAATTCATGAATCAGTTCCAGCAGTTTTTGGGTGGAATATTTTGGGTTTTCCATATAGAGTATCATGTCATCTCTGAAGAGTGAAAGTTGGACTTCCTCATGACTGATTTGGATGCCTTTTATTTCTTTGTGTTGTCTGATTGCAGAGGCTAAGACTTACAATAGTATGTTGAATAACAGTGGTGAGAGTGGACATCCCTGTTGTGTTCTTGACCTTAGTGGGAAAGCGCTCAGTTTTTCCCCATTGAGGATGATATTAGCGTTGGGTCTTTCATATATGGTTTTATGAACTTGAGGTACGGTCCTTCTATCCCTACTTTCTTGAGGTTTTTTATCAAAAAATGATGCTGTATTTTTTCAAATGCTTTCTTTGCGTCTATTGAGAGGATCATATGGTTCTTGTCCTTTCTTTAATTGATGTGATGAATCACAATGATTGTTTTGTGGATATTGAGCCAGTCCTGCATTGCAGTTATAAATCCCACTTGGTTGTGGTGAATAATGTTTTTAACGTATTGTTGGTTCCAGTTGGCTAATATCTTGTTGAGGATTTTTGCATCTGTCTTCATCAGGGAAATTGGTCCATAGTTCTCCTTTTTAGTGGAGTCACTGTCTGGTTTTGGAATCAAGATAATGCTGGCTTCATAGAATGAGTTTGGAAGTTTTCCTTCCATTTCTATTTTTTGGAACGGCTCCAGGAGAATAGGTGTTAACTCTTTGTTAAATGTTTGGTAGAATTCCTCTGGAATGCCATCTGCCTTGGACTCTTGTTTTTTGGGAGATTTTTGATTACTAATTCAATTTTTTTTACTGGTTGTGGGTCTGTCCAAGTTTTCTATTTCTTTCTGTTTCAGTTTTGGTAGTGTATATGTTTCTAGGAATTTGTACATTTCTTCCAGATTGCCCATTTTATTGGCATATAATTGCTCATAATATTATCTTATTATTGTTTTTATTTCTGCTGTGTTGGTTGTGATCTCTCTTCTTTCATTCTTGATTTTATTTATTTGGGTTTTTTCCTTTTTCTTTTTGATCAAACTGGCTAGTGGTTTATCAATTTTGTTAATTCTTTCAAAGAACCAGCTTCTGGTTTCCTTGATCTGTTCTGCTGGTTTTTTTGGGTTTGATAACATTAATTTCTGCCCTAATCTTTATTATTTTCTGTCTTCTGCTGGTTTGGGGTTTTATTTGCTGCTCTTTTTCCAGCTTTTTAAGGTGTAAGGTTAGGTTGTATATCTGAGATCTTTCTTCCTTCTTTAGGATGCCTGGATTGCTATATGCTTTCCTCTTATGACCACCTTTCCTGCATCCCAGATGTTTTGGGTTGTGGTGTTATCATTTTCATTGGCTTCCATGAATTTTTAAGTTTTCTCTTTAACTTCTTGGTTAACCCATTTATTCTTTAGTAGGATGTTCTTTAGTCTCCAAGTGTTTGTTACCTTCCCACATTTTTTGGGGGGGATGATTTCGAGTTTCATAGCATTGTGGTCTGAAAATATGCACAGTATGATCTCAATCTTTTTGTACTTGTTGAGGATTGATTTGTGTCCCAGTATGTGGTCTGTTCTGGAGAACGTTCCATGTGCACTGGAGAAGAATGTATATTCCGCTGTTTTAGGATGTAATGGTCTGAATATATCTGTGAAGTCCATCTGGTCCAGTGTGTCATTCAAAGCCATTGTTTCCTTGTTGTGATTTTTTGATTAGATTATCTGTCCATGCTATAAGAGGGGTGTTGAAGTCCCCTACTATTATGGTATTATTATCAATGAGTTTCTTTATGTTTTTGATTAATTAATTTACATATTTGGGTGCTCCACATTTGACGCATAAATGTTTACAATTATTAGGACTTCTTGGTGGATAGACCCCTTAATTATGGTATAATTCTCTTTTCATCTCTTGATTCAGTCTTTATTTTAAAGTCTATATTGTCTGATATAAGTATGGCTACTCCAGCTTTCTTTTGTTGACCATTAGCATGATAGATGGTTCTCCATCCCCTTTCTTTCAATCTGAAGGTGTCATTAGGTCTAAAGTGGGTCTCCTGTAAACAGCATATAGATGGACCTTGTCTTATTATCTATAACATGCTTTTGACTGGAGCATTTAGTCCATTGACGTTTAGAGTGAGTCCTGAAAGATATGAATTTGTTGCAATCATGTTGCTTGTAGAGTTGGAGTTTCTTGTGGTGTGCTCTAGTCCTTTCTAGTTTTTGTTGCTTTTGGCCTTTATTTAATTTTTTTTTCATCTTTTCTACCTTCAGAGAGTCCCCCTTAAAATTTCTTGCAGGGCTGGTTTAGTGGTCACAAACTCCTTTAATTTTTTTTTGTCTGGGAAACTTTTTATCTCTCCTTCTATTTTGAATGACAGCCTTGCTGGATAAAGATTTCTTGGCTGCATATTTTTCTGATTCAGCACATTGAATATATCCTGCCACTCCTTTCTGGCCTGCTAAGTTTCTGTGGATAGGACTGCTGTGAACCTGATCTGTCTTTCCTTGTAGGTTAAGGACTTTTTTTCCCTTGCATCTTTCATGATGCTGCCTGAGTATTTTGTGAATTTGAGTATGATATGCCTTGTTGATGGTCGGTTTTTGTTGAATCTAATGGGAGTCCTTCAGTGCTTTTGATGTCTGTGTCTTTCCCCAGGTTAGGAAAATTTTCTGCTATGATTTTCTCACATAACCCTTCTACCCCTATTTCTCTCTCTTCCTCTTCTGGGACTCCTATGATTCTGATGTTGTTCCTTTTTAATGAGTCACTGATTTCTCCTATTATTAAATTGTGCACTTTTGCCTTAATCTCCCTCTTTTTTTCTGCTTCATTATTCTCCATAAGTTTGTCCTCTATATTGCTGATTCTCTGTTCTGCCTCATCCATCCTTGCCACCGTGGCATCCATTCGAGATTGCAGCTCAGTTATAGCATTTTTTATTTCATCCCGACTAGCTTTTACTTCTTTTTTCTCTGCAGAAAGGGATTCTAATTTAGTTTCACCTCCATCTAGTATTCTTATTATCGTGATTCTAAATTCTGGTTCAGACATCTTACTTGTATCTGTGTTGGTTAAGTCCCTGGCTGATGTTTCTTCCTGCTCTTTCTTTTGGGGTGAATTCCTTTGTTTTGCCATTTTGTAAGGAGAAAAGGAATTAATGAGGTTAAAAAAATTAAATTAAAAAAATTAAAATTAAAAAATATTAAAACTAAAAAAATATTCTGGGTGTTGAAAGGGACTTGATAGAGAAAAAAGGGGAAAGGAAAAAAAGGAAATCATTTGAAAATTTGAAAAAATGAATACACTGAAGTAGAATAAAATGAAATGATAGAAGAAAAATAGAATTTGAAAAAATTTACACAAAAGTAAAAAATATAGTAAAAAAATTAAAGAAAAATATTTTTAATAAAAATGAAAATAAAAATGAATTTTTTCTTTCTGTATTCAAGAGAAAGAAAAGAAATGAAAAAGAGAAAAAAGAAAAAAAGAACAAAAAAAGGAAGATAATTGAATAGATGGACCAGCGAACAGACTGAAATACAACTGAAATTACTTTGTTTTCCCCTAGAAGACAAACTATGAGGCACTTTATAGTCCATAAACTAAGCAGACAGACTTGTGTTCAATTGCGCAGTCATCCTTTGTCTTCGGCTTCCATCCACTCCCCGTTTTTACACTGACCGTGACCAAGCCCCAGGTAGCACCTCCCTCCTGAGTTTTATCTCAGATGGGGCTGTTTTTCCTGACCCTTTATTTCTGAGGGACTGCCGCTTTGATCCGTTCTGCCTGTCTGCGGAGGGTCTCACTGAGCAATGGCTGGGTGCCGGCCACACACAGTTTTGTTTGTGGGACCCTGCTGCTGCCGATGCCCAGAGACTGCAGCTGGGTCCAACCCACCCCAGAAAAAGTTCCTGTGATTGTGTAGCAGCAGCATTTCAGGGATTATGGCCAATCACAACACGCATCTAGCACCAGGCTTCACCCCAGCGGCCTTGTTCCAGCACCAGTGAATGTGGCTGTTCTCTCAGGTACACTGGGACCTTTGCCTTTGGGGGAGTCACACAGCCTCTACCAGGTGTCCTCCCAGCAGGGGAACTGGCTCTCCCCATGTGGCCCAAAGACCTCCAGGCTTCACCCTGCTACTGGGGATTCCTCTTTCTCACCAGAGCACCACCAGGTATTGAGCTGTGGAGTTTCAGACTCTGCAGTCCCCCTGTTTATAGAGTCTTAATGAATTTAAACCCTCTCCTTTCTCCTTTCTCCCTTTTTAGTTCAGTCCCTGTGGCTGTTTCCACTATCCTCACGCAAAAATAGCTTCTTGCCATCCATGGCTTCTCTGTCCCCCAGTTTACCTCTCCATGCTGTGTACCTGCTGAATTCTGTGGTTCAGATTGTGCAGATTGTTGTGTTAATCCTCAGATCAGTTTTCTATGTGTTCAGGATGGTTTATTCTTGGTCTGGCTGTATTTCATGGATGTGAGACACAAAAAACTTCCATGCTGTTCTGCCATGTTGGCTCCTCCTCCTATAAACCAGTTTTATTTCTACTTAATGATCCTCCTAAATATTGGTTCCATATAGTTTAAATTCAAATTTAGTTAATTAAAAGGTAAAAGTACAAGTAAATCTATAAGTATGGCTATATATATATATTTAACAAAAAATGTATTATATATATATTTATATGTTATATATATTTATATTTTATATAAATATGTTTAAATAAATAAATATATAAATATTTAATACAATATAAATAAAGTATTTTAATATCTATTACGTATATATTAAATATATATTAAATATATATAAATATATAAAATATAAATATATATAAACATAATATATAATATAATATATAAACATAATATATTTATGTTTTATATAATACATATTTATATACATTATATATATATGAAACAACATTATGGCCATTATCTCTAAGTTCCCATGACCTAATCCCAAAATTGGAGGACAGAGAGTTCCATCACTCCAGCTGCTTTGAGGTATCCCATTCCAGGCAGGTAGGTGATCTTTCCCAGGGTAGCAGAGGTCTGAGAGAGAGATTTGCATTCAAGAAATTAACTGGGGAGTGCTCTGGGGTCCTTAGAGCAAAGAGAGAATTTGAACTACAAAGCACTTGTCACATGAAGGCATTAACCAACCCTATGGAGAACTCTGGAGCTAAGATAGCTCTTGAGAGTCGTCCTGGATTAGGTAAGAAAGGCAGCCTTTGTACCACCATATCTAACATTAGTTAATAATCGCCAGTGTAGGACTTGTCAGAAAGCATTCAGCTTATGGAATGAGTGTCTCAGTTCTCAGTACTGGAAGGAGTAGTTTGGCAGTCTAGGCAACATTCTACAGTAAAGTATGGCAAAGAGTAGAGGTGAGGGGTCACATTCATCTCGCAAATAGTGCCAGCATTGTGGAATAGGTAAGAAGCAATTTCCATTCAATGAGTTATATTGTCATTGAGTCACACCAGGATTTAATTAATCATTTCCCTATTGTTGAATTTTTTTCTGATATTTTTCCATAATAATATAATAAACATTTAATTGGCCATAGTTTACTATTGGACCATTCCTTTACAATATTTGCTTTTGATATATTTCAATCTCTATACTTTACAGAGAAATATAAATGCTGATTAGGTAAAGAATAGAATCTTTCCATTTCTCAAAATCTTCAGCCAGATAAGTACATGGCTCCATTCTTTCAAGTCCTTAATTTAAGAGGAACTCATTTGCTATCCAGAAGCCTGAAACTAAGCTATCAAAGGTTACTCATGGATCTGAAGATTTGTGTTAACTCTGCCCATATCCTACCCAGTGAATGACACAGTTCTACAATATATACTCTTTCTTTGAACATACAAGGCACTGATATAACCTGGTTCATTATACTTTTCATTGTCTGCTTCCATCATGGTGGCTGAATGAGCCAGGAAGGAAGCCAGGTAGGAATCATATTATTACTACTACAGGATTATTGCACAACTTATGGTAGGAAATAATTATTGGAACTGTACCCAGTGCCTGTGATTATGTTTGACCTTCTATCCCTATCAGACCATTGCCTACTCTTTACTGAGAGCATATGCACATAATAATATGGCAGAGATATGTGTGGCTTCAGGTAGACTAAAGAGAGCAAAGGAGCTATCTTATCAGAATGCCAACATATTTCCTAAGGGCCCAGAACAAAGAGGTGGATTCCCTTGGTAATCAAGGGAGAATGATAACTATATCTGCATCTATGACCATATCTATGTCTTTGTCAATATTTGTATCTTTATATTTATATGATAGATATTATTATTGGGTATCCATTATGATCTAGGTACTTAAAATTTTTTTTAATGTTTATCTTTTTTTGATACGGAGAAAGAGAGTGAGAGAGACAGAAAAAGAATGAGTGGGGAAGGGGCAGAGAGAGAGGGAGAGAGAGAGACTCCCAAGCAGAACTTGAACACACAAACATTGATATCATGGCCTGAGCTGAAACCAAGAGTCAGACTTTTAACCAACTGAACCACCCAGGCATCCCAATCTAGATACTTTTATTAATTCTTAGAGCAATTTTGTTAATTCTTAGAGCAATTCTTTGATGCAGGAGTTAATGCTATCAATTTTCAAATATACCGTGGTACATAGAAATAATTGACCTAGGATTGAATCGCAGAACAAGCTATTTCAAAGCCATCATTCAGAGGCTCCCATTCCTAGCGACATATAAGAAACACATTTGGAGTTTAAAAGAAATTAAGATGCTGTACCGCATTTCTGAGAATTCTGATTCAATATGTCTGGGGTAGGAGCTCCAAATGTGTGCTTAAAAGTTGCCCAGGTGGTTTTGACATAAAGCTAAGATTGAGAACAATTGCCTATGCTCATTCCACTCTCTCTGCATTTTCATGTCAAAAAGAGAAGGGAGAAAAGTTTTCCAGATTGCTTACTATTGAGAATCCTGTCAGGTGAAAGTTATGTTTTGAGGAAATCTGGTCAAAAATGTGCCTGTTCTTAACATTTCAACCATCTGCTATGTCCTTAAACTTATAGAAATGTTTTATAATTTATTATATATGTATACACTAATATTACAAATAGGACATATTGGTAACATAATAAAATTGTTGCATCAATAATGAAAAGAAGAGAAATACTTAGGTAGAAATCTTCTTTATTTTCCCTACAAGGTTTTTTTCTGTTGTAAATACTTGTGCCACTCTTGACTTATTTCCATTAATAAAATTTTACTTGCTTTTGTACTAATGACCTCTTAAATTATAATTTTTTATGGTATGAAAATAAATTTAGAGTGCTGAGTGCTACTGTGATTAGAGATTTTCATCTGGGTCCATATTAAAATAACTAACACTGTCATACCTACTAAGTAATTGGTATTGAACTAGGTGCATTGAATTGCCTTAAAATGAGCACTATGTACTTGGCATTTTTCTAAAAATCTATGTTCATTTAATTTTCAAAACATCTTAGAGGCCAGAGAATCAGACTTGTGTGCCACTGTACAGATGATGTAGTGAAGGCTCAGAGAAGTTAGGCCAGATGCCCAGGACAACATAGCATATAACTGGAGCCAAATTGAATGTAGATTAGTACCACCCCAAAGCACTTGCTTTTGCCCCATAACTAATGACTACAATTCTTGTGCTTCGTGTCCTAGGAAAAATCACTTTCTTACTTCAATAATAATATTTTTTTAGCAGATGATAGGGTAGAAAAAGCAGTATATTATGAAACAGGAAGCCTTGGCATATGCTATTTCTTAACCTAGTAGATTCATATGGCGAGAACATAAGAATCTGTGGTCAAAGTGCTTCTCCTACAAGCTATGTTCTGTCGGCTTCTTTTGGTTTCTTCACCTGAAAAATGGGAAAAAAGTATGAAATGCATCTTAGTGTTTTTCAGAAAACTTCATACAAAACTACCTATTAAGGTACTTCACACATTCAGTTATTGTATTAATAAAAATTTTCATTGGTAATCAGCCACATTATTTCTATTTACCTCTTTATCTTAGTTTCAGGAAAATGGGTTAAATATATCATATTTTAAGAACTGAAGGCTTACATCTGATGTTACTGATATTATCACAACTATAAGCCTTAATATGGTAATATAAAGGTCTTTGAGGTTTTTTTTAATGTCACAACCCCAAATATAGGGAATTTAATTGTGCGTTCTGAATAATATGATATAACATGGAGAAGAAGAACTATGTTTAAAGGATTACTGAGGGCATGAGGGATAAATGGTCTGGGTAAATTTACATGAAGAGAATACTGCTGACCTTGAACTTAATAGTTTATATCAGGCTAAATCAAACAGAGAAGCAGGTACATCCAAATACCTTTTATGAAATGTAGGGAAATAAGAGAGGATGTTCTGGGAAAACCATACGTTTAGGCCATTCTTTCCACATTTTTTGAAAAGATGACAACTAGTGTAACAGCTCCTTCTAGAAGCCAATTAAAGTAGTTACAGGAAGGGGTGGGTGCCTGGGTGGCTCAGTTGGTTAAGTGTCCAACTTTGGTTCAGGTCATGATATCATAGTTCAAGCTCCACACTGGGCTCTGTGCTGACAGTTCAGAGCCTGGAGCTTGCTTCGGATTCTGTGTCTTCCTCTCTGCCCCTCCCCTGCTCGCACTCTGTCTCTGTCTCTCTCTTAAAAATAAATAAGCATTAAAAATATTTAAAAAGTAATTATAGGACATTTAAAAGATGACAAAACGTATTTATATTACTGTTGGAAATATAGTCACTGTTATACTAGATATCCAGTGAATTGAACCAATTAACAAGGTTCAATGTTAACAGCCATTCCTGAAAAAATGATGTAGACTGTGAAAAGTCAGAAGAAATCTTCACATAATCTCATGCATACACTGGCTGTTGGAAAAGCTAGTTTTAGAAATAAAGAAGAATTGCAGGAGAGATGCTTTAAGCATTTAGAAATAAGCTGAGGTGGGCCATCCAAGGAAAACATTGTCAATTTTAAAAAAGAAAACTTGGATGGCATTCATGGATTTATATTTTCCCTAATATGGCAGATTTCTTCCCTACTGCAATAAACAGTGCAAGTGCAAGTGAAGGAGGCTCAGATAGACGAATTATACATCATATATCTAAAGTCAAGGCAAGGTGGGATAGAAAACAGCATATGAAAATCTGACTCCAAGAAAAAGCAAATGGATGAATGGATAAATGTCACAGCAGAAATTAAAATATTGCTCAAAGCAATAAAATAATAGTAGATATCCTGACATCAATGACAAATTGAGAAGCCACCATAATTCAGAGATTTCTCTTAAAAAAGAGGAATTAAGAGTGGAATGATTGAGAGCACAGGCTGTGGAGCTAGACTATGGGTTTATATCATGATTCTACAATTTATTTATTTATTTTTTAATTCCAGTATAGTTAACATAAAGTGTTCCATTAGTTTCAGTTGTACAATATAGTAATTCAACAGTTCTATACACTACTTAGTGCCCATCATAAGTGTACTCTTAATCCTCTTTACCTGTTTCACCCATCCCCAGATGTTTGGTAGTCTGGCAAACATCAGTTTGTTCTCTATCTTTAAGAGTCTGGTTTTTTGTTTGTCTCTTTTTTTTCTTTGTTCGTTTCGTTTCTGCAATTCCACATGTGGGTGAAATCATATGGTATCTGTCTTTCTTTGACTGCCTTATTTCACTTAGCATTACACTCTTTAGATCTATCCATGTTGTCACAAATGGCAAGATCTCACTCTGTTTTATGGCTGAGTAATATTCCATATTATATATATATATATATATATATATATATATATATACACACACACATATATATGTATATGTATATATATATCTCCATAAAATATATCCATAATATATATATCCTGTGTGTGTGTATATATATATATATATATATATACACACACACAGGATATATATCTATATATCTATATATATATATATTGGATATATATCCATAATATATAATATATATATCACTTCTTTATTTCTTCTTTATCCATTCACCTATCAATGAACACTTGGGTTACTTCTGTATCTTGGCTATTGCAAGTAATGTTGTAATAAAGGTAGGGGTACATATATCTTTTCAGATTAGTATTTTCATTTTCTTTGGATAAATACCTCATAGAAGAATTACGGTATTATGGTAATTCTATTTTTAACTTTTTGAGGAAACTCAATACTGTTGAGGAAACTCAATACTGTTTTCAACAGTGGCTGCACCAATGTGCATTCCAACAACAGTGCATGAGGGTTCCTTTTTTTCCACATCTTCACCAACATTTGTTGGTGATATAAACCATTCTGACAGGTATGAAATGATATCTCATTGTAGTTTTTTGACTTGAATTTCCCTGATGCTTAGTGATGGTGAGCATATTTTCACGTGTCTGTTGGCCATCTGGATGTCTTTGGCCATCCAAAATGTCTGTTCATGTCTTGTGCCCATTTTTAATTGGATTATTTGTTTTATGGGTGTTGAGTTTTATAAGTTCTTTATATGTTTTATTTTATTTTATTACAACTTTTTTTAATGTTTATTTACTTTTGAGAGAGAGATAGATACAGAGTGCGAGTGGGGGAGGGGCAGAAAGAGAAAGACAGAATCCAAAGCAGGCTGTCAACACACAGCCCAACACGGGGCTCAAACTCATGAGCTGTGAGATCGTGACCTGAGCCAAAGTCAGATGCTTAACTGACTGAGCCACCCGGGTGCCCCAATGTAAGCTCTTTATATATTTTAGATATTATCCCCTAATCAGATATATCATTTGCAAATATCTTCTCCCATTTAGTAGGTTGTCTTTTTTAAAATTTAATTTATTTTTTAAATTTACATCCAAGTTAGTTAGCATCTAGTGCAACAAGATTTCAGGAGTAGATTTCTTAATGCCCCTTACCCATTTAGCCCATCCCCCTTCCCACAACCCCTCCAGGAACCCTCTGCTTGTTCTCCATATTTAAGAGTGTCTTATGTTTTGTCCTCCTCGCTGTTTTTATATTATTTTTGCTTCCCTTTCCTTATGTTTATCTGTTTTGTATCTTAAAGTCCTCATATGAGTGACAGTAGGTTGTCTTTTAATTTTGTTGATTGTTTCCTTTGCTGTGGAAAACTCTTTTAATTTGCTATAGTCCTAACAGTTTATTTTCACTTTTATTTCCCTTGCCTCAGGAGACATATCTAGAAAAATGTTGCTAAAGCAGTTGTCAGATTACTGCCTATGCTCTCTTCTAGGATATCTATGGTTTCAGGTCTCACGTTTTGGTCTTTAATCCATTTTGAGTTTATTTTTGTGTATGATGTAAGAAAGTGGTCCAGTTTCATTCTGTTTCATGTAACTGTACAGGTCTCCCAACACCATTTGTTGAAGAGACTGTCTTCTACCCATTGCATATTCTTGCCTCCTTTGTCATAGATTAATTGATCATATAGTTGTGGTTTTATTTCTGGGTTTTGTATTCTGTTCTATTGATCTATGTGTTTATTTTTGTATCAGTACCATACTGTTTTGATTACTATAGCTTTGCAGCATATCTTAAACTCTGGGATTGTGATACCCCTGGTTTTGTTCTTCCTTTTCAAGATTGCTTTGTCTATTCTGGGTTTTTTGTGGTTCCACACAAATTTTTTATTATTTGATGTAGTTCTGTGAAAAATGATGTTGGTATTTTGATAAAGATTGCTTTAAATTTGTAGATTGCTTTGGGTACAATGGATATTTTGACAATATTTGTTCTTCCAATCCACGAGCATGGATATCTTTCCATTTATTTGTGTCACCTTCAATTTCTTTCATCAGTGTTTCCTATTTTTTGGAGTACAGGTCTCTAACCTCCTTGATTAAGTTTATTCCTAGGTTATTTTGTTCTTTGGTCCATTGTAAATGGGATTTTTTGTTAAGTTCTCTTTCTGCTACCTTATTATTAGTATATAGAAATACAATGGATTTCTCCATATTGATTTTGTATCCTGCAATGTTACTGAATTCATTTATTAGTTCTAGTAATTTTGGGGGCGAGTCTTTAGGATTTTCAATATAGAGTATCATATCATGGGTAAATAGTGAAAGTTTTATTTCTTCCTTACCAATATGGATGCATTTTATTTCATTTCTTGTCTGATTGCTGTGGCTAGGACTTTCAGTAATATTTTGAATAAAAGTGGTGAGAGAGGACCTCCTTGTCTTGTTCCTGATCTTGGAAGGAAAGCTCTCAGTTTCTCACCACTGAGTATCATGTTAGTGTTGGTTTTTCAATTTTTTTTTTTCAACGTTTATTTATTTTTGGGACAGAGAGAGACAGAACATGAACGGGGGAGGGGCAGAGAGAGAGGGAGACACAGAATCGGAAACAGGCTCCAGGCTCCGAGCCATCAGCCCAGAGCCTGACGCGGGGCTCGAACTCACAGACCGCGAGATCCTGACCTGGTTGAAGTCGGATGCTTAACCGACTGCGCCACCCAGGCGCCCCATAGTGTGGTTTTTCATATATCATCTTTACCATATTGAGGTATGTTCTAACCTATTTTGTCTGTAAACCTACTTCATTGAGAGTTTTTATCATGAAAGGATGTTGTACTTTGTCAAATGTTTTTTTCTGAATCTATTGATATGACCATGTTTTTTTTAATATGAAATTTATTGTGAAATTGGTTTCAATATAACACCCATTGCTCATCCCAACAGGTGCCCTCCTCAATACCCATACCCGCCCCCCTCCCTCCCACCCCCCATCAACCCTCAGTTTATTCTCAGTTTTTGAGAGTCTCTTATGGTTTGTCTCATGTTTTTTATCCTTTCTCTTGTTGATGTGATGTATTGCATCAATTGATTTATGAATATTGAACTACCCTTGCAGCCCAGGAAGAAATCCCACTTAACTGTTGTGAATGATTAAACAAATTTTTTTAATGTTTATTTATTTTTGAGAGAGAGACAGAGAACAAGCAGGGGAGGAGCAGAGAGAGAGAGAGAGAGAGAGAGAAAGAGAGAGAGAATCCGAAGCAGGTTCCAGGTTCTGAGCTATCAGCACAGAGCTCGACATGGGTCTCAAACCCATGAACCTTGAGATCATGACCTGAGGTGAAGTTGGATGCTTAATGGACTAAGCCACCCAGGCGCCCCTGATTTTTTAAATATATTGCTGAGTTTGGTTTGCTAATATTTTTTGAGTATTTTTGCATTCATCATGTTCATCAGAGATATTGGACTATAGTTTTCTTATTTTGTAGTGTCTTTGTCTGGTTTTGGTGTGAGCATAATGCTGTCCTCACACAATGAATTTGAAAGCTTTCTTCCCTCTTCTATTTTTTTAAAATAGTTTGAGAAGAACAGGTATTTACTCTTCTTTAAACGTTTGGTAGAATACACCTATGAAGCCATCTGGTCTTGGACTTTTGTTTGTTGGATTTTTTTTTTTTTTTTTTTTTTTTTTACTGATTCAATTTCATTGCTAGTAATTGGTCTGTTCAGTTTTCTATTTTTTGTTCTGATTCAATTTTGAGAGGCTATCCACTTTTAGGAATATATGTTTTTTCTAGGTTGTCTAATTTGTTGCATGAAATTTTTTGTAATATTCTCTTATAATCTTTTGTATTTCTATGGTGTTTATTTCTCCTCTTTCATTTTTGAATTTATTGGAGCCCCCCCCCCTTTCTCTCTCTGTCCCTCTCTCAGTGAATATGGCTAAAGTTTTACCAATTTTATTGATTTTTTTTCAAGGAACCAGCTCCTGGTTTCATTGATCAGTTCTATTGTTCTTGTTTGTTTGTTTGTTTATTTGTTTTAGTTTCTATTTCATTTATTTCTGCTCTAATATTTATTATTTCCTTCTTTCTAATGGTTTGGGTTTTGTTTTTCTTCTTTTACTCACCTTTTAGGTAAGTTAGGTTGTTTATTTGAGATTTTTCTTGCTACTTGAGGTACGCCTGTAGTGCTATAATATTCCTTCTTAGAACAGCTTTTGCTGCATCCCAAAGATTTTGGGCCATTGTATTTTCATTTTCACTTGTATCCATGTACTTTTTGATTTCCTCTCTGATTTCTTGGTCAATCCATTCATTGTTTAGTATCATGTTATTTAACCTCCATGTATTTGTATTCTTTCCAGAATTTTTCTTGTGGTTGATTTCTAGTTTTATAGCATTGTGGTTGGAAAAGATACATGTTATGACTTTAATCTTTTTGAATTTGTTGAGACTTGTTTTGTGGCCAAACATATCTATTCTGGTGAGTGTTACATGTGTTTTGAAAAGAATATATCTTCTTTTGTTTAGGATGGAATGTTTTAAATATATCTGTTTGATCCATCTGGTTCAATGTGTCAGTCAAAGACAGTTTCCTTGCTGATTTTCTATTTGGATGATCTTCCCATTGATGTAAGTGAGGCATTAAAGTCCCCTATTATTGTATAATGATTTCTTCCTTTATGTTTGTTTTTAGCTGTTTTATGTATTTGGGTGTTTTCATGTTGGGTGCATAAATATTTACAATTTGCTGCCCCAGATTTTTTTTTTTTTTTTACTTCCATTTGCGGGGTAGATGTTTTTTCCATCCCTTTGCTTCAATCTGCATATGTCATTAGGTCTGAAATGAGTCTCTTATAGGCTGTATATAGTTGGGTCTTGTGTTTTTAATCTATTCAGTCATCCTATGTCTTTTGATTGTAGCATTTAGTCCATTTGCATTCAAAGTACTTATTGATAGGTATGTCCTTATTGTCATTTTGTTTACTTGTTTTTGTAGTTCTCTGTTCCTTTCTTCTCCTACACTCTTCTCTTGTGACTTGATGGCTTTCTTCAGTGATATCCTTGGATTCTGTTCTCTTTATTATTTGCATATCTGTTGCCATTTTTGATTTGTGGTTATCATTAGGTTTATATATAACATCTTATATATGTATATAGCAGTCGATGGTCATTTAAGTTTGAACTCATTATAAATGCACTAAATTTTTACTACCTCCCCCACCCCATGTTTTAGATATATAATTTCATACTTTTCATCCTTTTATTTTATGTCTCCCTGGGTTGTTTTTATAGATTTACTTAACTTTTACTGCTTTCATGCTTTAACCTCTGTACTGGCTTTATAAGTGATTTACTACTTTTATTATGTACCTATGAAATTTTTTCTTTTCCTACATTCCTTAACCCTGCTTCTGGTCTTTCCTTTCCACTCTTCCCTTTCTTGTAGGCCTGGTTTAGTAGTGATATATATATTTTTAACTTCTGTTTGTCTGGGAAACTCTTTATTTCTCCTTTTACAGTATTCTTGGTTGTAGGCTTTTTCCTTTCAGCACTTTGAATATATCATGCCACTCCTTCTGGCATGCCAGTTTTCTGCTGAAAAATCAGTTCATAGCCTACTGGGTTTTCCTTATATATGGCTGTTTTCTTTTCACTTGCTGCTTTTAAAATTCTCTCATTATCCTTACTTTTTGCCATTTTAATTATTATGTGCCTGAAATATGTGTTAAATGAAGGTAATAATTCCTAATCAGAGTAATATATAGAGTCTTAGATAAATTAATACTATTAAGTGCTATTATATTAAAAACTGTCTTATATAGCTATTAGGATAATTAACAATGAGAGGAGTACAAATATCAAAGGAAAAGTAGATAATGTAACAGGAGAGAAAATAAGGAGAGAGGAGAGAATCATGAAATTAGATGGTTTTAAAATAATGGCATAAATATTATTTCAGTTATAAACATGTTTGGTTGAATGATATGAAAGTGATATTTCATGGGTCATAGAATGTCAAATATTAACAATTTCGTGAGTTAACCTAAAGATATACATGGGCTTTAAAAATTCTGTTATAGTGAGAGAAATTAATGTTTATAAATTAATCTAAAATATAACTAAGTATACCCCTTACATGTTGATATTGTAGTCTTCCATAAACCTTGAGAATATTTCATGTTCTAAATTGGGAAAATGGAGTAATTATAGTTACTATTCCTCCAACTTCTTTTTAGTGAAATAATTCAAATAATTTTATTATGAATTAGAAATAAATTTGTAATTGCTGTTTCCTTTTAAATTCAATAAGACAAACTTATTTTCAATTTCCCACTTTTAAAACTAATTTGAAGCTAAGATGGAAGTGCTCGATATTTATTTGATCTACTTAGAACACAGAAAATATTTTCTAGAGGCAGCAGCAATTAAACATGTATAATTATACAGAAGAGCAATTTTTTTAATGAGATTTTACTATAGGTATTCAATTTGTGATTTGATTATGCAAGATTAGAAAATATTAGAATGACCTAAAGGTTCAATATTTCCTTTCTTATTTTATTGTATGTAATTGTGGATACTTGTGAAATTACTCTGAGATATGTTTTTTTTTTTTCAATGTTTATTTATTTTTGGGACAGAGAGAGAGACAGAGCATGAACGGGCGAGGGGCAGAGAGAGAGGGAGACACAGAATCGGAAACAGGCTCCAGGCTCTGAGCCATCAGCCCAGAGCCCGACGCGGGGCTTGAACTCACGGAGCGCAAGATCGTGACCTGGCTGAAGTCGGACGCTTAACCGACTACGCCACCCAGGCGCCCCGAGATATGTTTTTTTTAATTGATTAATTAAGTACTTTAAATTATAAAGTGCTTTTTTTAATATATGAATTTTATTGTCAACTTGGTTTCCATACAACACACAGTGTTCATTCCAAAAGGTGCCCTCCTCAATACCCATCACCCACCCTCCCCTCCCTACCACCCCCCATCAACCCTCAGTTTATTCTCAGTTTTTAAGAGTCTCTTATGCTTTGGCTCTCTCCCACTCTAACCTCTTTTTTTTTCCTTCTCCTCCCCCATGGGTTTCTGTTAAGTTTCTCAGGATCCACATAAGAGTGAAAGCATATGGTATCTGTCTTTCTCTGTATGGCTTATTTCACTTAGCATAACACTCTCCAGTTCCATCCACGTTGCTACAAAGGGCCATATTTCATTCTTTCTCATTGCCACGTAGTACTCCATTGTGTATATAAACCACAATTTCATTTTTTTAAAAATTTTTTTAACATTTATTTATTTTCTGAGACAGAGAGAGAAAGAGCATGAATGGGGGAGGGCCAGAGAGAGAGGGAGACACAGAATCTGAAACAGGCTCCAGGCTCTGAGCCATCAGCACAGAGCCTGACGCGGGGCTTGAACTCACGAACCACGAGATCATGACCTGAGCCGAACTCGGACGCTTAACTGACGGAGCCACCCAGGCGCCCCTACACAATTTCTTTATCCATTCATCAGTTGATGGACATTTAGGCTCTTTCCATAATTTGGCTATTGTTGAGAGTGCTGCTATAAACATTGGGGTACAAGTGCCCCTATGTGTCAGCACTCCTGTATCTCTTGGGTAAATTCCTAGCAGTGCTATTGCTGGGTCATAGGGTAGGTCTATTTTTAATTTTTTGAGAAACCTCCACACTGTTTTCCAGAGCGGCTGCACCAATTTGCATTCCCACCAACAGTGCAAGAGGGCTCCTGTTTCTCCACATCCTCTCCAGCATCTATAGTCTCCTGATTTGTTCATTTTGGCCACTCTGACGGGCGTGAGGTGATATCTGAGTGTGGTTTTGATTTGTATTTCCCTGATGAGGAACGACGTTGAGCATCTTTTCATGTGTCTGTTGGCCATCCGGATGTCTTCTTTAGGGAAGTGTCTATTTATGTTTTCTGCCCATTTCTTCACTGGGTTATTTGTTTTTCAGGTGTGGAGTTTGGTGAGCTCTTTATAGATTTTGGATACTAGCCCTTTGTCCAATATGTCATTTGCAAATATTTTTTCCCATTCCGTTGGTTGCCTTAAAGTTTTGTTGGTTGTTTCCTTTGCTGTGCAGAAGCTTTTTATCTTCATAAGGTCCTAGTAGTTCATTTTTGCTTTTAATTCCCTTGCCTTTGGAGATGTGTCAAGTAAGAAATTGCTACGGCTGAGGTCAGAGAGGTCTTTTCCTGCTTTCTCCTCTAAGGTTTTGATGGTTTCCTGTCTCACATTAAGGTCCTTTATCCATTTTGAGTTTATTTTTGTCAATGGTGTGAGAAAGTGGTCTAGTTTCAATCTTCTGCATGTTGTTGTCCAGTTCTCCCAGCACCATTTGTTAAAGAGACTGTCTTTTTTCCATTGGATGTTCTTTCCTGCTTTGTCAGAGATTAGTTGGCCATATGTTTGTGGGTCTAGTTCTGGGGTTTCTATTCTATTCCATTGGTCTGTGTGTCTGTTTTTGTGCCAATACCATGCTGTGTTGATGATTACAGCTTTGTAGTAGAGGCTAAAGTCTGGGATTGTGATGCCTCCCACTTTGGTTTTCTTCTTCAAAATTACTTTGACTATTTGGGGCCCTTTGTGGTTCCATATCAATTTTAGGATGGCTTGTTCTAGTTTCGAGAAGAATGCTGGTGCAATGTTGATTGGGAGTGCATTGAATGTGTAGAAAGCTTTGGGTAGTATTGACATTTTGACAATATTTATTCTTCCTATCCATGAGCATGGAATGTTTTTCCATTTCTTTATATCTTCTTCAATTTCCTTCATAAGCTTTCTATAGTTTTCAGCATACAGATCTTGTACATCTTTAGTTAGATTTATCCCTAAATATTTTACGCTTCTTGGTGCTATTTTGAATGGGATCAGTTTCTTTATTTGTCTTTCTGTTGCTTCATTATTAGTGTATAAGAATGCAACTGATTTCTGTACATTGATTTTGTATCCTGCAACTTTGCTGAATTCATGTATCAGTTCTAGCAGACTTTTGGTGGAGTCTATCGGATTTTCCATATATAATATCATGTCATCTGCAAAAAGTGAAAGCTTGACTTCCTCTTTGCCAATTTTGATGCTTTTGATTTCCTTTTGTTGTCTGATTGCTGAAGCTAGAACTTCCAGCACTATGTTAAACAACAGCGGTGAGAGTCGACATCCCTGTCGTGTTCCTGATCTCAGGGAAAAAGCTCTCAGTTTTTCCCCATTGAGGATGATGTTAGCTGTGCGCTTTTCATAAATGGCTTTTATGATCTTTAAGTATGTTCCTTCTATCCCGACTTTCTCGAGGGTTTTTATTAACAAACGTTGCTGAATTTTGTCAATTGCCCTTTCTGCATCGATTGAGAGGATCATATGGTTCTTATCTTTTCTTTTAAAATGTGATGTATCATGTTGATTGATTTGCAAATGTTGAACCAGCCCTGCATCCCAGGAATGAATCCCACTTGATTATGGTGAATAATTCTTTTTATATGCCATTGAATTCGATTTGCTAGTATCTTATTGAGAATTTTTGCATCCATATTCATCAAGGATATTGGCCTGTAGTTCTTCTTTTTACTGGGTCTCTGTCTGGTTTAGGAATCAAAGTAATACTGGCTTCATAGAATGAGTCTGGAAGTTTTCCTTCCCTTTCTATTTTTTGGAACAGCTTGAGAAGGATAGGTATTATCTCTGCTTTAAACGTCTGGTAGAACTCCTCTGGGAAGCCATCTGGTCCTGGACTCTTATTTGTTGGGAGATTTTTGATAACTGATTCAATTTCTTCACTGGTTATGGGTCTGTTCAAGCTTTCTATTTCCTCCTGATTGAGTTTTGGAAGCGTGTGGGTGTTTAGGAATGTGTCCATTTCTTCTAGGTTGTCCAGTTTGTTGCCATATAATTTTTCATAGTATTCCCTGATAATTGCTTGTATTTCTGAGGGATTGGTTGTCATAATTCCATTTTCATTCATGATTTTATCTATTTGGGTCATCTCCCTTTTCTTTTTGAGAAGCCTGGCTAGAGGTTTATCAATTTCGTTTATTTTTTCAAAAAACCAACTCTTGGTTCTGTTGATCTGCTCTACAGTTTTTTTAGATTCTATATTGTTTATTTCTGCTCTGATCTTTATTATTTCTCTTCTTCTTCTGGGTTTGGGGTATCTTTGCTCTTCTGCTTCTATTTCCTTTAGGTGTGCTGTTAGATTTTGTATTTGGGATTTTTCTTGTTTCTTGAGATAGGCCTGGATTGCAATGTATTTTCCTCTCAGGACTGCCTCCGCTGCGTCCCAAAGCGTTTGGATTGTTGTATTTTCATTTTCATTTGTTTCCATATATTTTTAAATTTCTTCTCTAATTGCCTGGTTGACCCATTCATTGTTTAGTAGGGTGTTCTTTAACCTGCATGCTTTTGGAGGTTTTCCAGACTTTTTTCTGTGGTTGATTTCAAGCTTCATAGCATTGTGGTCTGAAAGTATGCATGGTATAATTTCAATTCTTGTATACTTATGAAGGGCTGTTTTGTGACCCAGTATGTGATCTATCTTGGAGAATGTTCCAGTGCACTTGAGAAGAAAGTATATTGTGTTGGTTTGGGATGCAGAGTTCTAAATATATCTGTCAAGTCCATCTGATCCAATGTATCATTCAGGGCCCTTGTTTCTTTGTTGACCGTGTGTCTAGATGATCTATCCATTTCTGTAAGTGGAGTGTTAAAGTCCCCAACAATTACCACATTCTTATCAATAAGGTTGCTTATGTTTGTAATTGTTTTATATATTTGGGGGCTCCTGTATTTGGCGCATAGACATTTATAATTGTTAGCTCTTCCTGGTGGATAGACCCTGTGATTATTATATAATGCCCTTCTTCATCTCTTGTTACATCCTTATTTTAAAGTCTAGTTTGTCTGATATAAGTCTGGCTACTCTAGATTTCTTTTGAGTTCCAGTAGCATGATAGATGGTTCTCCATCCCCTCACTTTCAATCTGAATGTGTCCTCAGGTCTAAAATGAGTCTCTTGTAGACAGCAAATAGATGGGTCTTATTTTTTTTATCCATTCTGATACCCTATGTCTTTTGGTTGGCGCATTTAGTCCATTTACATTCAGTGTTATTATAGAAAGATATGGGTTTAGAGTCATTGTGATGTCCATAGGTTTCATGCTTGTAGCGATGTCTCTGGTACTTTGTCTCACAGGATCCCCTTAGGATCTCTTGTAGGGCTGGTTTAGTGGTGACGAATTCCTTCAGTTTTTGTTTGTTTGGGAAGACCTTTATCTCTCCTATTCTAAATGACAGACTTGCTGGATAAAGGATTCTTGGCTGCAATTTTTTTCTGTTAATCACATTGAAGATCTCCTGCCATTCCTTTGTGGCCTGCCAAGTGTCAGTAGAGAGATCAGTCACGAGTCTTATGGGTCTCCCTTTATATGTTAGAGCACGTTTATCTCTAGCTGCTATCAGAATTTTCTGTTTATCCTTGTATTTTGCCAGTTTGACTATGATATGTCGTGCAGAACATCGATTCAAGTTACATCCGAAGGGAGATCTCTGTGCCTCTTGGATTTCAATGCCTTTTTCCTTCCCCAGATCAGGGAAGTTCTCAGCTACTATTTCTTGAAGTACACCTTCAGCACCTTTCCCTCTCTCTTCCTCCTCTGGAATACCAATTATGCATAGATTATTTCTCTTTAGTGCATCACTTAGTTCTCTAATTTTCCCCTCATACTCCTGGATTTTTTTATCTCTCTTTTTCTCAGCTTCTTCTTTTTCCATAATTTTATCTTCTAGTTCACCTATTCTCTCCTCTGCCTCTTCAATCCAAGCCGTAGTTGTCTCCATTTTATTTTGCAACTCATTGATAGCATTTTTTAGCTCCTCCTGGCTGTTCCTTGATCTCTGTAGCAAGAGATTCTCTGCTGTCCTTTATCCTGTTTTCAATCCCAGCGATTAATTTTATGACTATTCTTCTAAATTCACTTTCTGTTATATTGTTTAAATCATTTTGATCAGTTCGTTAGCTGTCGTTATTTCCTGGACGTTTTTTTGAGGGGAATTCTTCTGTTTCATCATTTTGGATAGTCCCTGGAGTGGTGGGGAACTGGGGGGCACTTCCCTGTGCTGTCTTGAATAACTTGCATTGGTGGGCAGGGCCTCAGTCAGACCTGATGTCTGCCCCAAGCCTACTGCTGGGGCCACAGTCAGACTGGTGTGTGCCTTCTCTTTCCCTCTCCTAGAGGCGGGATTCCCTGTGGGGTGGTGTGGCCCATCTGGGCTGATTGCACACTGCCAGGCTTGTGGTGCTGGGGATCTGGCGTATTAGCTGGGGTGGATCAGCAAGGTGCACAGGGGCGGGAGGGACAGGCTCAGCTTGCTTTTCCTTCAGAAATCCGCTTCGGGAGGGGCACTGCGGCACCAGGAGGGAGTCAGACCTGCTGGAGGGATGGATCCGCAGAAGGGCAGCGTTGGGCGTTTGCGGTGCAAGTAAGTTCCCTGGCAGGAACTGGTTCCCTTTGGGATTTTGGCCGGGGGATGGGCGAGGGAGATGGTGCTGGCAAGTGCCTTTGTTCCCCACCAAGCTGTGCTCTGTCATCCGGGACTCAACAACTCTCCTTCCCGTTGTCCTCCAGCCCTCCCGCTCTCTGAGCAGAGCTGTTAGCTTATAACCTCTGAGATGTTAAGTCCTGCTTGCTGTCAGAACACACTCCGTCCGGCCCCTCCGCTTTTGCAAACCAGACCGGGGCCTCTGCTTTGCGGCAGGCTGCCCCTCTGCCCCAGCTCCCTCCCGCCCGTCCCTGTAGCGTGCACCACCTCTCCTCCCTTCCTACCCTCTTCCGTGGGCCTCTCGTCTACACTTGGCTCCAGAGAATCCGTTCTGCTAGTCTTCTGGCGATTTTCTGCGTTATTTAGGCAGGTGTGCGTGGAATCTAAGTGATCCACAGGACGCGGTGAGCTCTGTGTCCTTCTATGCCGCCATCTTCCCCAATTATCATACCTGCTACTTTTAATGGATGATGATTTTGGTAGTTGGCATTCACTTGGAATAGAAGATACATTAAGATATGTTCATATTTTAATATGGAAGATATATTTTAAAAATAAAACTAATGACTTCTTAATAATTTCTAAACGGTGATAAGCCACCTAAGCATGTTAATATACTTGGTATTTCATCCCGTATAATATTTGTGATAATGCATATTTTCAAGGAATTAACAATACCTATTTTGCTGCATAATTTGGTTAAGAACTTAAAATTCTGAAAATGTCATTCAGAGAAAATCTTCTCCTCAGTGGACTAAACACAAATTTTGTTAGGATCCTGAATGTTTATTAATCATTTTCACTCTAAGCAAGGTACAGCAGTTAAATAAATAACTAGCTTTCTGTATATTTGGAGAAAAATAACTAATGAGAAATGTTTCCCATTTCTGCTATAATATCTTTAGGAAAGACAGTGAAGCAAGAAGTTTGCCCTATTCTGATGCAGACAAGTGGGACACTGAAGAGACCCAAATTCCTCTCTGAGTGAGGATGCCGCTATTGCAACATCCTCCCTGTTCAAGTGTTTGCTGAGATCCAGTCCTCATTTAATTCTCTCTGGTCATGTGTGTGGGTCATCTGGCCCACAACAGTCAGATAAGGGAAGAAGAAGGGCCCCTAACAATCTACCTACTATCAGTCATGGTAATCTTAACACAGGGAGTGCGTCTGCAGAGGCTTCTACCCAGAAGCGTGGCTGGGGAACGACAGAGGCATTGGCAAGGGTGATGTGCTCGCATTTTGTATATACAATCTATGACCAAATGCAGAATCTTCTGCTTGCTAGCTGTGGAAATAGGCACAATCTACTTACCGTGTCTGTCCCTCAGTTTCTTTATCTTGACATGGAGTTAGTGGTACCCACTCACAAGGTAGCTCAAGTTCAATGAGTTAATTTGTTGAAAACTTGTGAAGCAGTGCCAAGCATATAGTCAGCACTCAATAGATTTTAGTAATTACTGCTAGCATCATGACCACCACACCTAATACATGACCCTCTTTTCCATTTTTAATGCCTGGTATCGAGTGCTAAATTCAGTACTAAATTCCCCACTTTTGGTGGGGAGAAGATTACCAGATTGTTTCTTATTCCTTTAGCTGACCTAGAAGCTATTTTGTAACACATAGGCTTTAACAGCCTATTACAAAGGAAATCTGCATTTCATAGATTATTTTACTGAGCACACATCTCAGAGTTACTTAGAGTTTTCTGGTAGTTAACTCCATGTGGTGATTCTCCTCCCTTCTGCATGAGTGCTTGATGTTAATTCCTTCCCTCTAACATTTTTTCCATATTTTTTGTCAGATACTTCCAGTGATGCTCCTTAGGGACAGGACAGTGGGCAGGTTTGTGTTCTGTTCATCACACTAATGTACTCTTGTACCCACTATGCAAATGATTAAGTTGTAGGGGAATTAGGGGGATGAAAGCTCTTTCAATCTACCTTATATTATCTGTCCTGTCAGGGAATCTTATGAATTTTCAGAGCTCCACGTTACATGATTTTCAGTTTCAGGTCCCACGTTGAGAATTCAGTTCACTAAATCGTAGACCCATAGGCCTTTTGGTGGCTTGTCCCAACATCTTAATAATTACAAGTTGAATGTTTATAATACCCTCACTCATCTTGCTCTAATAAACTCAAATTAGGTCAGATGGGACTTCAATCCCCTCATAGCAAAAACTTAAGAAAGAAATTGAATGGAAAGTGGAAATTAAAAAGAAGAGATTAGCAGAATTTTGGCCAATGAGGGAAGGACTAGAACACATATGAACCTTGCAAAAAAGAATGAAAATGTAAAAAAAGCAATTAAACACACCTTGAGGGGGAGAAGCAATTAAACACACTGAATGGCTTTAGGCTTCCCGGAAAGAATAACACAAAGTCATATAGGACAAGTGAGAACAAAAGAATTTTGGAACTTGCTAGTAGGTATGTTTGTCACCATATAGTTCAGTAAGATTTTCCTGTAATTCTCTATAATTTTCCTAGCTGAGTTATGCTCAGAGGTAGACAGTCCATATCCTTCAGGTGAGTTATAGGCAAATATTTTCATCTGATTAGAATATTCTGAAGAAGCAGAAGCTAAGTAGAATATATGATATCAGTAACAATAATCAGAAAAAAAGAACATCACTGGTTTTAACTTTGTTCCATTTAATCCACACTGGAAATCCCCACAATATTCTGGGAGCATGGTAATGAATCAATATTAGAAATAGGGAAACTTTTAAGTTATTTATTCGGGGATTAAGGCAATGCCTGGCAAGTGATATGTTGTCCTTTTTCACACAATGCTTTAGAATCTCATTAGAAATTTCTGCTTCAAGGGGCACCTGGGTGGCTCAGTCAGTTGCACATCCAACTTTGGCTCAGGTCATGATCTCATGGCTTGTGGGTTCAAGTGCCATGTCGAGCTCTGTGCTGACAGCTCAGAGCCTGGAGCCTGCTTTGGATTCTGTATCTTCTTCTCTCTCTGCCCTTCACCTGTTCACATTCTCTCTCTCTCTCTCTCTCAGAAATAAATAAATATTAAAAAATTAAAAAAAAAGAAATTTGTTTCATAAATAGGAAAATATATTACATTATTGTTTATATTACTTATATTTTCAAAAATAGGACTCAGTCATCACTGTGGCAGAACAGATCCTGAGACCAGAAAGCTCTACAGAAGGAAAAAAATGACAAAACTAGGCAATGACCTACAGAGGGTAAAAGCGCATATGGGATTTTAAAGCAACCAGGAGACAGCAAAATTAAGTGGTTAGTTAGTATATGATCCAGAACTCCCACTTCTGGGTATATACCAAAAGGAAATGAGATCGCTATATCAAAGAGATAGCTGCAATCTCAAGTTTGCTGCAGCATTATTTACAATAGCCAACACATGGAAACAACCTAAGTATCCATCAGTGGTTAAAAGGATAAAGAAAATGTGGGGACTATATAAGTATGTTTGTGTATATATGTATATACACAAGTATGTTGTGTATATATATATATATATATATATATATATACATATATATGTATATATATACAAATATGAATATATATTCATATATATGGATATTAGTCACAGAAAAGTAGGAAATCTTGTCTTGTGCAACATGGTTAGACTTTGAGGGCATTATACTATGTGAAATAAATCAAAGAAAGACAAATACTGTATAATCTCACTCCTACGTGAAATCTAATAAACAAGTTAAACTCATAGAAACAGAGGGTAGAATGGTGGTTGCCAGGGCTATGGAGTGGAGGCAATGGGAAGATGTTGGCCAAAAGATACAAACTTTCAGTTAAAGATGAGTAAGTTCTGGGGTAACTGGGGCACTCACTGCATTCAGCGCCTGACTTTGGCTCAGGTCATGATCTCATGGCTCGTGAGTGTGAGCCCCACATCCAGCTCTCTGCGGTCAGCACAGATCCTGCTTCGGTTCCTCTGTCCCCCTCTCCCACTCTCACTCTGCCCCTCCCTGCCTCATGTTCGCTTGCGCGCTCTCAAAATGAACATAAAAAAGTAAAGATGAATAAGCGCTGAGGATCCACTGTACTACATGGTGACTATAGTTAACAATATTGTATATTTGAAATTTGCTCAGAGAATAAATATTAACTGTTTTCACCCCCCCCACACACACACACACATACACACAGTTAACTATGTGAGGTGATGGGCGTGTCAACTAACTCTATTGTGATAATCATTTCACTGTATCATATATCATGTTATAACCTTAGATTCATATAATCTTTTTTAAATATTTATTTTTGAGACAGAGAGAGACAGAGCATGAATGGGGGGAGGGCCAGAGAGAGAGGGAGACACAGAATCTGAAACAGGCTCCAGGCTCTGAGCTGTCAGCACAGAGACCAATGAGGGGCTCAAACTCGCAGACCGTGAGATCGTGACCTGAGCCATGACCTGACCATGACCGAAGTTGGAAGCTCAAAACAGACTGAGCCACCCAGGTGTCCCGATTTATATAATCTTATTTGTCAATTATACTTTAATAAAGTTTGAGGGCAAAATGTAGTCAGTTAGTGCAAGGTGGTTAACAGAAAGGAAGCTACCTCTTATAAGAGTGTCAAATGGTCTGATCCACGGCAGGAGGCTTTGTAGGAAAAGAAGGCGGTACTTTTAAAATTTTTTTTCTTAATGTTTTTATTTATTTTTGAGACAGAGAGAGACAGAGCATGAGCAGGGGAGGGGCCCAGAGAGAGGGAGATGCAGAATCCGAAGCAGGCTCCAGGCTCTGAGCCATCAGCACAGAGCCCAATGCGGGGCTCGAACCCACAGACTGTGAGATCATGACCTGAGCCGAAGTCGGATGCTCAACCACTGAGCCACCCAGGCGCCCCAAGAAGGCGGTACTTTTATCGTGGAACACAAAAATAGGACACCAGTTACTAGGACTGAGATAAAAGTGCAAGTTTCTTCACAGAGTAATAGCAAGAGCAAAGCTTGAGGTATAAGCCCATGGGGAAGGCAAGTTGTTCCCTGAGGGCCTCTAAAATCCTCCCAGATGGGACGTGGTAGTATTGAAACCCATATGCAGTAGCACCAATTAAAAAAACTTCAATAATGTACTTCAAACAATTAAAGTCCTAAATCCAAAATAAAATCCTAAAATGAAATCCACATAACTCTTTGGTTTGTAGTTAGGAGATAAATTCAGCAGTATATTTAAAACCTTGAACTTATCATGCAAAGTATATGCTAAAAGTGAAAGCAAAAATTAGAATTCTTCCAAAATTTTTTCCCCAAAGAGGTGACCCTATGTGTAATCTTAACTATTGATGACGTAAACATATCGGAACTTAATTGGTATCATTGTACTGTACTCTACTACAGTTTTTTTTTTTTTAAGCAGCTCTTTTGAGGCATGATTGGCATACAGTAAACTGCATGTATTTACAATATAAGCTTTTATAAGTTTTGACATTTATATATACCCATGAAATCATCACCAAGATGCCTTTGTAATTCTCCCCTCTGTTTCTAGCTCCCATACCCAAGCAATCACTGCTCTGGCTTCTGTAATTATAGACTAGTTTACATTTGATATTTTTATATAAATGGAAATATATATATATATATATACATATATATATATACATATATATGCATATATATATGCATATATATATATATGCCTGTGTTAATTTCATTCAGCATAATTATTTGGGGTTGTGTGTATCAATAGTTCGTTTCTTTTCCTTTCCTCAGTAGTATGCCACTGTGGGAATTTACCACAATTTATTCGTCTGTTGATGGACATTTGTGCTGTTTCCAGTTTTAATGACATAGAGCTGCTAAAAAGATTCAGATACAATTTTAGCACCTCTAGAATGGTTATGTTTTTAAAGTATAGCTATCCATCTGAGGAAGTCAGAGCAAAATAATGTAGAAAGCTTTTCGAGAGGAGCTGTAGAGTATGTGTGGCCTCTGTGGGCATTATGCTGATACCTCTTTTCCTCCGTGACAGCTTGTGTTCCATCAAGGCAAGTCCCCAGTTTTTTTATTGACTCAGGAGGAATATGTACCTAAGTAAGATTCTATGGTATATTACAGGATATTGAAGCTAAGTTCCACTAGTTTAAACTTCTAATATCATCATTAGTTTCTTTATCCTTCTAAAGAATTGTAGTGAAGACACCCGAACTTGATCACTGTGAATTTTGAAACATAATCATCTCCTTTATTTCTAATTAAATTTTAAATTTCTCATATGAGAGGAATTCACACCCATATGTTTTGATTTCTAACATTTTAGGAAGAACAGGCTTGACATTCGTTATGTTTGAAAGCATTTAAGAGTCATTACAGTTTTCTTCAAAACGATACTGGAAAACAAATGAATAACATTAAAACCACATATTCTCAGCGATCTAAGAAATATTTTACACCAGTTAAAATCATAGAATGTAAGACTTGGTTGAAAGTGAGGTGTGTCATCTCATCAAGGTTACTTATTTTATACTCCTGGAGGTGAAACAATTTGCTTAAAGCCACATAAGAACAGTTGTTAATGACTGTGTAGCAATTCAAGCCAGTTACCATCACACTTCTGATGTGGGTTATTTCCATTATCCCTTACTATTCCTGTTGCCTTCTCAATTTTTAAAACAGCTTTCAAATTTGGGGAGACATACAACATTTTTATGCTAAATTTTTCATGAAAATAGATGTGCATTTTCTTAGCCAAAAGGTGTCATTTTACCAATACAAGCTGTCATCACTGTGAAAGCTACAAACTTCTATCCATGGAGAAATCCAAAATCTATACATTTTGTTCTTCCTCTAAGTAAAATGTTGTCTTTATTTACTTTAACTTTGAGATGCTCTTGCTGGTAGAAATAACAACAGTTTGCTTTAGATTAAATGTTCTTTTAAAATGTCATGGCTCTTTTTCCTCCTACCCAACACCCCATTTCCATCCAAGGAACTTTTCTCCATATAAAACTTTGTCTACATTTTTTTTTCCAACGTTTTTTATTTATTTTTGGGACAGAGAGAGACAGAGCATGAACGGGGGAGGGGCAGAGAGAGAGGGAGACACAGAATCGGGAACAGGCTCCAGGCTCTGAGCCATCAGCCCAGAGCCCGACGCGGGGCTCGAACCCACGGACCGCGAGATCGTGACCTGGCTGAAGTCAGACGCTTAACCGACTGCGCCACCCAGGCGCCCCTGTCTACATTTTTATAAAAGAGAAATAGACAAGTTATTTAATTTGTAATATAATGTAATATAATTTGTAATATAATATTTAATTTGTAATATAATATAATGGAGTATATTCCCTAAAGTAATAATACTATGTCCCTTAATAAATGTACAGACTTATGCGTGTGAATTAAGCTCCCAAAGTTTAGTTTCACTCAAAATTATGCATAATATTATCTCCTGTGCCCAACTGTAGAGATTATCATGAGAAGGAAATGAAGTACTTTATAGGAAGCACTTTATAGACTGAAACATGCTACAGAAATATAATTGTAATCTTATCAATTCTCTGAAGTTGGATAAGGGGATTATAAAAATCTTCTCAAAATGCCAGGACTAGCCTCCTTGGGTTTCTACCTCTGGAAAAGTATGGAGTAAAGACCTATATATTTTAGAAATTCAAGATCTACTTGTATCAAGACCACTGCAATGGTTTTAGCAAAATATGTGTAGTTCTTTGCAGCAAGGTATGCTAAGAAGGACACATGATGAAGTGTCCTCCCATGATGATGAAAGAACTATCAGGGAGGGGGCAAATAGGATGCAGAAGCTTCCCATAGACTCAAAGATTTCTATGTTCAAGGTATGAATTTCCTCTGCTTTGTTAACATACTAGCTTTGAATTATGTAACTGAAGCAGTCACTTTCTTCAATTTAGGTACATTCTTTTAACATGTATGTATATAAATAACCTTCCTGGGTCAGACATTGCTAATTCCTCCATCTACAATGTTAGACCAGATCAACAGAGTCCTGGCTTCAGTAACTTATAATTGGATACCATTACCTCTCCATTGTTTTATAAAGTTTGTAAATGAGTGAAGCTACATGGTGTTTTGTGATCCAGATTTTAAAATCCAAGGCTTTTGCTAGCAAGTTATGAAAAAGCATGAGGAATTTTAAATGCATGGTACTAAGTGGAAGAAGCCAATCTGAAAAGGCAGCATACTGTATGATTCCAACTATATGATGTTCTGGGAAAGATCAAAATATGGAGACAATAAAAGGATCAGTGGTTGCCAAGGATAGTGGGTGGGGAGAGATGAACAGGCAGAGTACAGAGGATTTTTAGGGCAGTGAAAATATTCTGTATGATATTACACTGATGGATATATGTCATTATACTTTTGTCCAAACTCAGAATGCATAACACTAAGAGTGAATCCTAAAGTAACCTCTGGACTTTGGGTGATTGTGGTGTGTCAATGGAGGTTCATCTTTGGTTAAAAACTGTACCATTCAGGAGAGTAATGTTGATAGTGGGGGAGGTTGTGCATGAGTGGAGGCACAAGATATATGAGAAATCTGTATTTCCTTCTCAGTTTTATTGTGGACCTAAAACTGCCTTAAATATATAAAATCTTAAAAAATCAAATAGGAGAAAAGTAGAGTTCTGAGTGTAATAAAGGAAATACTTCTCTATGTCGTCATCTGGTTTCCATGCATTTAATTTCAATATGCATTTTCACTGTCTATTGATGATAATAACTCTCCATTTCTAGAATATCATTTTACTTCAAATTTTCAAAGAGATAGTGTAAAATACATAGGTAATATCTTTGACAAGTTTCCAATGTATTGTGATAAAAATATTTTGAAAACTTCTGCATAATAAATCACTCCTGCAGAAAATGATATTAGTTGATAATGAGCATTTTTTAAAACCTTGTGCTTAAAATATTTTAGAGTATCTGATACATTTAAATTCAACCTTGATGTGTGATGAACATTCAGATTTGATATTCTAAAAAGTCATAATTTTCATTACTTCATGGAGGATAATTCTGATTTCAGTTTGTAATTGATTTTTTTAAAATACACATGAACTTTAACTTTTCTTGAGTGGAGATCTTGGTTTTCCCTGTAAAGTCTAGCTAAAGTATAAAGAGTAATTTTAATTTAAAATATTTATAAAGAAGATGAAAATATACTTGCTTTCAGAAATTATCTTTCCAACTAAAAGGTCAAATAAGTCTTGAGTAAATCCTATTTCATTGCATTTTATTTATAAAGATAATTTTATCCATATATATTTTTTAATTGCTAAAACTAAAAGATGACATTTCAAAAGAATATTATGTCTTTCAGTTTTATTCTTTCTGTGACTTTTTTAGGTCATAAGGGAAGTTCAAACATTGTATTTTATGAAGCAGCTGTGGAAACATGGATGGAACTTATACACAAATTATAGTATGAGCTCCCTCTCACCAATGCTAATCTAGCTGTTCCTGAATTCCTGAATCATAAGAAGAGAGAGAAATGCCTAGCCCCAGGTATGGTAACATCTCTCAAGAATCTACACAGGCCCCTAAAGCCTATTAATTATATCTGAATTAATTTCTGATATAATTTTACTGTAGAGGGGACAAAGTTTTTATCTTATTGGGATACTCATCTACTCTGGATATGGGTTTGCCTTCCTGCCTATGTTACTTAGGCCAGAATACTATGTGATTGATTACTTAGACCAGAAGATTATGTGATTACAAAAAATCTGATTTATTGACATAGGATCCTGGGTAAAACCACTTTGGAACAAGGAACGAATCTGACGATGACAGCCTGTAGGGTTTGGTTGCTGTTTTCCAGGAAACAGTATATATGCTGGACTAAAACATATCTATGGCACACTTGCCAATAGGCTAGAAAAGTTGGATTCCCAAACCAAAGAGTGGAAGTAGGATTAGTTCTTCTCACTCTCAGTGACTTTGCAGAATTTAAGCTTTGTGCCTGTGCAACTCTAGACTCTCCTGGGTTAGAGATCCTAGTCATCAGGCAGTATGCTTTCGTCTGGGTGCATTATAAGAATTCCACTGAACATAAAAATATTCCTGTTGCCTGATCATTTTGGAGTCCTCATGTGAGTGAATGAGTAGGTAAAGAAAGTATTTACTATACTAATGGAGATAACCAATTGTACTTTTCATGAGAAGCTTTGGTTTGTATATTCCCTATATAATGGGGATAGAGATAAATATGTTTGAAACTTGTAGGTTTTTCTGGGCGTCCCTTGGAACTTTCATGACTAGTGACAATTGTGCATGGACAGTTGCTAAAACCTAATCTGATAAGGTGAAGGGCACCAAGGACTCAGATACCCCAGAGATAAGTGGTGACTCCACCAGACAAACAACTTACATCAGTTGAAATGTTGGGCAAGAGTGAAGGAAATCTAGGGGCGCCTGGGTGGCTCAGTCGGTTAAGCGTCTGACTTCGCTCAGGTCATGATCTCGCAGTCCGTGGGTTCGTGCCCCGCGTCGGGCTCTGTGCTGACCGCTCAGAGCCTGGAGCCTGCTTCAGATTCTGTGTCTCCCTCTCTCTCTGACCCTCCCCTGTTCATGCTCTGTCTCTCTCTGTCTCAAAAATAAATAAACATTAAAAAAAAAATTTAAAAAAAAAGAGTGAAGGAAATCTAGTGTGAGTGGACGAAAAGGATGACAAATATAAATTATGACCTCTGATAGCCACAAATGGGAACTATAACTTGTTTTCTTAAGTACTGTAAACAAATCTTAGAGGTTGCACACAGTACCACCTAGAAGAGTCAGCAACAGAGAGGACTTCATATGGGAAACATGCTGAATCAAGTGATACAGCTGATGATCCATGCTTGGATATATTATGCTAAATCTCCTTGACTGACCTGGATTCACCACAGCTATAGTGCACTGTTCACTCACCTGGTCTGTGTGCCATATCATATATGTATCTTATATATCTTATTATATCTTATGTATATGTATCCGTGTCATATCCTATATATCATATATCTGTGTGCCATGTCATACATTTACGATATATAAAAAGCAGTTTCTTTGCTTTGCTGACTCATGGCTTTCTCCTTAGCTGTAGAAGGCTGTTTTAGCAGTGAAATTTCAAGGTAGTTAAGAGTCCCCTGGGTCATTCCAGAACAAATAAGTAACAGGAGTTGGTAGTTCAACCAGCCCCTTTACTCTCTGGAGAGAAGAGACAATTCTGAGGTACATTCTATGTAGCTTCTCATAGTTTCCCCCATGGGATTGAGCAGTAGTTTTCTACAGAGGTAACCAATTAATTAACACATTATTTATTGGTCTGTGTCTCACATTCCCTCTTTTATTTAAATTTTGAGAGTTGTGATAATATAAAGTATAAGAAAAATGCAAGGAGACTGTCTAGGTTACTTTTATAGCCTCATTATACTATAAGTGTTCATGTGCAAATGTGTAGTTGAATGGTGTCTCATAAGACTATTTACTTAACATAGTTCATTCAATCTGATTTGGGTCCAAGTGGTTCATTGACTCAGCTCTATATAGAATTCACTTTCCCCACTCCAGGACATGTCTGCATTTCAGTATATTCACTATATACCCACCATAATTTTTTTGTCCTATAAATTTACCTTTAGGTTTGGTTACTTTTATATAATTTAAATATCACCCCTTTCATCTCCAGATCATAGTGACACTGAAAACGTAATAGAAGGGCTAACAAAATGAACTGACAGCAGGAAATGTGGAAGAGAATGTACATCTGCCTAGAGGTATCTTTCCATCTTAATTTGAAATGTTGAGTAATGTTTGGACCATCAAAGAAGACTGAATCCAGGGATATGAAATGGGTAATTGTCCTGTTTAGGGCTGGCAATTTTATTCCTTCTAGAGTAGGTAGTATCAAAATTTCAATATCACTATTCTGTAGCATAGTTCATGGCCAGTGGATTTCACACTCATTTATTTGAGAACTGTCCTTTAGAATGAGAATATAAGAAATTTATGAGGTGTTTCACAATTCCACTTGTAGTCGTAGGAGACTAAAGACAATAAAATTGAGTATGTTTTTGAATATTCTTTCTAAATACTACCTCAGGAGGAATTCTCCAACAATATAATTTTGACTTTTCTTCTCAGTCTTGAGGCTAGGTAATATTTTACTAATTCTAAGAAACAGTATGTATATACATTATATAAATGTATATATATATATATATACATATATATCATATTCTAAATTTGTCAGTCTAAAGGATTTATTTTTCCTACTTAATTGGAAAAAAAATTAAATAATGACATTGAAGGAAAATATATAATGCTGTGTTATCCAGGAAATTAACCAAAGGACAGAAAACATCTTTGAAAGAAAATTCTATTTAGCAAATATTTGTTGAATGCTCACTAGGTGACAGACACTGAGGCAAAGTTTATTGTAATGAGTCAACAAATGCAGTTTGAGTCTCAGCTTCAATATTTGCTGACAATGAAATCTGGGCTACTTATTATTAACTTCTCTGCTAATATCTTTATCATTAAAAGGAGAATATGGAAACCTGTCTAATAAGCTTGATGTTAGGATTAGATGAAATAATACATGCAAAATGTCAACCAATGCCTAGGGCAAAGTACTCAACAAATGTTAGTTATTCTTAAATTGTAGGGGATTAGGGATGAACAAGTGAGACATCTAGCATGGAGACAGACAATTTAACATGTAATTACAATACAGTAGACTAGGTGCTTTTATAAGGCTTCTGGAAGGAAGTGATATTTATCTTAGAAGATATTAGAAGATATCTGAAGAAAAAGAGAAAGTTGGTGGGGAAAATCAGAAGAATGATAGTATTACAGAACAAAAGAAAAGACCAGAGGACCAGAAAGAACGTGGTGATTTCAAGGATTAAATTAACTCAGGTAAAGTTGAATAAGGTAGTATGAAGTTGAAACAAGAGATACACACAGAGAGATAAATAAGCTCAGATCAGTGGCTCTCAAACTCTTTGGTCTCAGGACTTCTACTTACTCTTAAAAACTACCAAGGACCTCAAAGAGCTTTCATTTATGTAGGTGATGTTGATCAATATTAATCACATTAGAAATTAAAGCAAATTTTAAAGCATTTATTTATTAATTCATTTTAAAAAGCAACAAGCACATAGTGTGTTAACACAAATAACATATTTTTATGATAAATGCATTTTCCAAAACAAAAGAAATAGTGAAAGGGTGGCATTTTTTTTACATTTTACAAATCTCTTTAAAGTTTGTCTAAATAGAAGATAGCTGGATTTTTATACCTGCTCTGAGTTCAAGCTTTTGTGATATATATTTTTTTGTTGACAGGTATAAAGCAAATACAGTCTCAGATATGAAGTAGGAAAATGGAAAGAGTATTTCAACAACTTTTGCAGATAACTCTGTCTCCTTTTGATACTATGTCAAAAATCAGCAAGGAATAATTTCTTAAAAGTTAGTTATAATGTAAGGTCTGACCCCATACCAATCAAAAGTTCATTCACTATAACAGTAAATTGTGTATTAGTATTCAATAGTATATTTCATACTTTGCATCTTTTTCTCATGTATAATTTTGTATCATAAGTGATTGGTCATTTGGAAAATATTAGTTCACTGTTGCTATCCTATACTGGTCTCTTTAGTAGAAAAATCTTTATTAGAAGGATAAATTTATGGTAACAAATTCAAGTTTTAAATTTTCATTTGGAAGCTAAAATTTTATTATTGGCAATAAATACTATCATGTTTTTTGAACAGCTCACTTCATCCATTTTTGAGTAAATTTCTGTCTGATAGTCAATTCTGAATAATCTCTTTTTGTCTGTCACTTGTTCTTTTAAGTAAGAATGGTGTCGAGTCAAGAAAGTGGCTAGTTCAGCTTGCAAATCAAACTATTGTCGAGCAGTTCAAAATTGTTTAATGCAAACTTCCCCTTTCATCACGTAGAATATTAAAAGGACATGTCCACAGAGTGGAGCTATGACAACATTAATGAGTCTTCTTCATTAAGATTATATTTAGGTGAAAGTAGCTTTAAAAATAAAAATCCAGAGAATATATGACAGTCACCCAGAGGTGTTGGACCACACTTGTTTAAGAATGGCTATGTTTCTGGGGTGCCTGAGTGGCTCAGTTTGTTCAGTGTCAGACTCTTGGTTTTGGCTCAGGTCATGATCCCACGGTTTGTAGGTTCGAGCCCTGCATTGGGCTCTGTGCTGACACCATGGAGCCTGCTTGGGATTCTTTCTCTGTCCCTCTCTCTCTGACCCTTCCCTGCTCTCTCTCTTTCTCTCTAAATAAATAAACAAAAAACATGAAAAGAATGACTATGTTACTAAAAAACAAATATTCAAGAAAGGAAACTGATATATTTTTTAATGGTATATAATTTATCTCTTTTAATTGTATTTGTTCATCACATAAAGATCTCCTTAAGTGTTGAAAGAGCCATTACACAGAGTAGGAATTAGACGTGTTAGGTTTCTGTGGGTAGAACTTGAGCCCAAAAACATAAATAGCAACAAAGTAGATAAAGGGCAACATAAACATGACTTCTTGAAGCATCACTGGCTTTCTCAGATGGTGAGACTATTTGGGAATTGATAAGTTTCTAGGAACTGAGCCAAGACAGGTAAAGCTTCAATGCCACAGAGTAGTTTCAGTGCTGGAGAAATTTTTGGACAATCACTCTTCAAGTGTTGAAATTCTATGATTTTTTATTTAATTAGATTGCCTCATATGTAAAACACTAAGAGACACACACAGAAAATGTTAAGAAAAGCCATTGTCAAATTAATTCTTCAGAGTTGTTTTCTTGTTGTTGTTTTAAATCTCAATTCCACAGATTCCCACAGACCAATTGCTTTTGGAAGGAAATTCTACTGGTATCTCATTTGGCTAAAGCATTTATCCAAACACAATCTGCTCAATCATAAATAATGATAAAAGCTGCACATAGAATTGTGTGAAAACAGAAACAAGTTATTTGTTATTTTGCTTCATGCCAGAACTAATTAATTTTTATGAATTCTGTTTCATTTGCTAATTGCCATGATCACTTCCCTGGTTTGTTGATATCTTTTTCATTTTTCAAGTGGACAATGGAATTTGTACATCAATTCAAAAAGTTATACATAAATTAAAGAGTGACACAAAATGAATAGGCTGTAAGTTTCCTGATGATTTTAATGGAACTTTATCTCAGGTTACATTTATATGATACCTAAACAAAACCATTTGATTCAGTTTATTTAGAGAAAGAAAAAAGGCGATGATACTGGTGATTATTGACTTCCCATATATCTCAGTAGGTTACATTGCTAATTTTTTATGTGTAGACATAACAAACTGTACTTTAAAATAAAAAAAATATACATTGTTAACTAATAATGTGCAAAAAGAAAAAAACAAAAAGCAAAAAAACAAGAAACAAAAATCTCTATCTCTGCCCCTCTCTGTCTCTCTGTCCCTCACTCTCTCAGTCTTTTAAAGCAAATTTGTAAACAGACCTAAGAAGCTACAAGATAAAAGATGCCCTCCAGTTCTATGAAATACATGAAGGTGAACCCATGAGAGATTTTAAAAACAAATGTAAAAAGAAATCCTTGAAGTTTCTTTTATTCTTCCTTCTTATTTGTCTTCTCGCTAATATTTAAGAACATTCCAATCACATCATTCCCCATCTGAAGTGGCTATTGTCTGTTTCCTCATTCTTTCAATCTTTTCTCTCTTGCATGGTAGCTTCTTTCATCTTTAGCTGTTAAAAGATAACTCTAACCATTGTTTAAAGAACAAGCAATCTGAGGTGAAGCTTGAAAGCACCAAAAAGCATTACATTTATTGAATTGTACTTAAGATCAGTGCATTATGAATCTTCTATTAGTGTCCTTTCACTATTTTATGGACGCATTCCCCTATTCTTTGTTATATATATAATGCACCAAGCCTGCATATAAGCAGCATTCAGCTTCATCTTTAGACTTGTTTTAGTTTTCTCATCTAGGCTTTTAGTAATTCCCTCTAAATCAATATTTGTCCATTCTATTAAAATACCAGCTCTTGCAAGCAAGAAACCATTTACTGTGGATCCTAAATCAACAGAATATAAGCTCAGAATTGTGGTAATTTTACGTAAAGCTGGAGACTTTGATATAAACGAAAATAATTCAGCTACACTGTGAAATTTGTCTTCAACAGATGTTAATTCAAAATTAAAATATTTGTTATAAGTTAAGTCTACCTGAACAGTTTATAAGAATAAGATTTGAATAGGTTACAATGCATTCTCATAATCATGATTATGATTTTTGTGGAGTTGTTTTTATAAATCCCCAAATTGAACAAATTTGATACATCTTTTATTTTCTGACCATAGTTCTTACATGTCAAAGCAAAATCGCACTAAAGTTAAACAGGCAAGGAAGACTTTATTCAATCTATTGCAAGAGGAAAAAGAGACTGAACTTAATTCTGCTGAAAAAAGGCTGGAGAATTTTCAAGAGCAGGAGTGCAGGGATCCTAGGTCATCTTGTTCTCTAATTGGCTTTACTCAAAGGAAAAGCAAAAAAAATAAAAATAAAAATAAATGTAATTCCAGTGTAGTTAACTGTGATGTTAAATTAGTTTCAGGTATACAATATAGTGACTCAACAATTTTGTATATTACTCAGTGCTCATCATGATAAGTGCACTCTTAATCCCCTTCATCTATTTCCCCCATCTCCCACCCACCTTCCCTCTGGTGACCATCAGTTTGTTCTCTATAGTTAAAAGTCTGCTTTTTGATTTGTCTCTTTTTCCCCCTTTGTTCATTTTGTTTCTCAAATTCCACATATGAGTGATTCATATAGTGTTTGTCTTTCTCTGATTGACTTATTTTGCTTAGGATTACATTGTCTAGAATCACCTATGTTGTTGCAAATGGTAAGATTTTGTCTTTTATGGCTGAATAATATTCCATTGTGTATATATACCACATCTTCTTTATCCATTCATCAGTTAATGGACACTTTGGCTGTTTTCATAATTTGGCTATTCTAAATAAGGCTGCAATAAAAATAGAGGTCCATGTATCTTTTTAAATTAGTGTTTTCATATTCTTTGGGTAAATACCCAGTAGTGCACTTACTGGATCGTAAGATAGTTCTGTTTAAAAAGTTTTGAGGAACTCTCTACTGTTTTCCACAGTGGCTATAGCAGTGTGCATTCCCACCAACAGTGCATAAGGATTCCTTTTTTTTCCACATCCTTGCCAACAATTGTTGTTTCTTGTGTTGTTGATTTTAGCCATTCTGAGAAGTGTGAGGTGATATTTCATGGTGGTTTTGATTTTCATTTCTCTGATGATGGGCAATGTTGAGTATCTTCTCATGTGTCTGTTGGCTATCTGTATGTCTTCTTTGGAGAAATATCTGTTGATTTCTTTTGCCCATTTTTAATTGGATTATTTGTGGGGGGGGGTTCTTTGGTGTTGAGTTGTATTAACATCTTTATTTATTTTAGATACGAACTCTGTATCAGATATACCATTTGCAAATATCTTCTCCCATTCGGTAGGTTGTCTTTTAGTTTTGTTGATAGTTTCCTTCCTGTGCAGCAGCCTTTTACTTTGATATAGTCCCAATTGTTTATTTTTGCTTTTGTTTCCCTTGCCTCAGGAGACATATCTAGAAGAATGTTGTGGCTGATGGAAAAAGCAAACTTTCATTAACTTCATAACAGTAGGTAGTTTTACAAGTTGGAACAATGCCCTCAGAAGTTAGGTTCCTGCCTTCTCGTAGAAACTTGGGAAATAGAGCTGCTATCTTCCTCTGTGTTTATATTTTAAAGATGGCTCTCAGATCCTTAAGGAAAAAAAAAAGATGCCTAGGCTGTAAAACTGACAAGAGACTTGGGGAAGATTTACATACATTTCAAAGGAACAAAGAAAAAGTTTACAGTGACAATTGTACTAAAGTAAATGGTCTAAGGAAAGTGGGGTCGGGGATCAAGGGCCTAGACACAGGAAGAAACCTGCCTAAAAATTGGTCAAGCTGTGAGAAAGGGTAAGACTGTATTGATCCTATGTACAATTTTTTTCTATTGAGATCAGTTTCTGTTTCTTTTTTTATTGTATTAGCTTATCCCAATTACTGACAGGGAAGACCGAGTAGCTCCTATATTACAAAATCTGTAAGGGACAGTTATTGTTTCATTGACTTTTATTACAAAAATATCTACAAAAATGTTTCTTGGTTTAGTTATTGAGAGCCCACAATTTGTAAATTACCATTAAGTAACATGAAGAAACAGAGTGTATAGGATATTCTTTAACTTGAATAGCAATAATCACATATTTTTTATAGTAGTTGGTGATTGTGAGTTTTATAATATCTACAACATAGGAGATGATAATAGGCTTTGTCTAAAATCTTGCCAAAGATTCTGGGTTATCACTTATACAACATGCACAATAACTTGATTTTAATAAATATTTCTCAAATAGACACAGGCTTCAATCATTTCAACATTATCTACCCTGTGGTAGTCTTGAAGGATAGCAACAAGAAAAAAAGAATGAAAATTAGAAACATAGATTGTTAAATGCAATATTAGACAATGTCAAGCATTATCCTATTGCTTTACAGATGAAAAGAACACAAAGAAAAATGAGATGGTCCAGACTCATAGGATTATCTGTAGAATTTTATCCTGTCACAAAGCTCTGTCATTGACCTCTGTCACTGAGCTCTGTCACTATTACTTCAAATAGCAGAAAGTACATATGGTATAAGTCTGTCTAAAGAGTTGCAAAGTACTTGATTTAAGAATATTTCTTATGGGGCATGTGGGTAGCTGAGTCAGTTGGGTGGCTCACTTTGGCCCAGGTCATGATCCCATGCTTCGTGGGTTCAAGCCCTGTGTTGGGCCCTGTGCTGACAGATTCTGTGCTTCAGATTCTGTGTCTCTCTGTTTCTCCTCCACTTTCACAGTCTCTCTGTCTCTCTCTTTGTCTCTCTCTCTCTCAAAAATAAATAAACATTAAAAAAAATCTTTACAAAAATAAAAAAAAACACATTTCTTAAGTAATTATGGCCAAGAACAAAAATAAAGATGGAGAAAATGGTACATACCATAAAATAAATATTCAACACATGGTTGAGACAGTTGCCAGTAACGATCACCTTTTAATTGTTAAAATTTTACTTTGACCATATTGTAATGAATATTACATTTTATCAGATGTTTTAAAATGTGATTTGCCCATGTGTCCTATAATTATTTATTGAGTGTGACCAAATGTGTGTATGAAGAAAACTCTAATCTTATATGTTGAGGAAGAATAGTTTTTAGTACCATTTTAGAGAAACAAGTCACTTTGACTGACCCCTTTTTATATAGGTCTTGACTGTTCTTAATTTGAATTGAATGGATAATTAGCAGGCAAAATTACCTAGAGAAAACAAGCTATTTTCAGTTCTCCAGTGGGAATTAGCTAGTAGGGATTCAGCCTAGTGTGCAGAATGTCTCGTTCAAATTATTGTAACTTAGAAATGTCTTATGTATGGCCATGAAATGGTACTGTTTAAAGACATTTCTGAGGGTATGGATTAAATAGAGCATTTAATGATAAGACAAAAGAACAAAGTGGCATGATATGGATGTAAACCTAGCAACGTTTTTGTTATGAGCATGTGTTTGTTGCTTCTTATTGGTAACTCTGTCTTTCCATTTCATTTTAAGTATCATATATAGATGTCAGTAATAAAACTGGAGCTGAACAGAAAATTGTTTAACTGAGCCAAAGGCAGAGTGCATCTTCAGGTAAACTTCAAATGCAACCTGGGAAATTAATTCCAAGATGCCTTACATAATGGCATTAATTTTGGTTTTAAAGCAAAGCAGTGTTGATAGGACAGGAATATTTTTTTCCCATCATTACCATGTATGAAATAACAGGATTCTAGTTGCATAATTAGATAAAATAATGGGGAGAAAGGTGGTCAGGAGTGCATTGCCTTGTGTCAGGAAGGAACAACTACATTTTGTCACACTGTACCTGTTTGAGGTGGTTTGTAGGTAAAATAAAAATAACTAGTTTTAGATGATCCCTTTAGTGTGAATGTTTTCCTAAATGATCTGTATTAAGTAAATTAAAACATATTCTGTGACTGCTGATGCATCTAGTAGTTAAAAAGGCATAGTGACGGTGATTGTAATACCTGCCTTCAGGGATATGTGCAGGATTTAAATCTTAAATGTGGTGCGTTTGTGTATGGTATGGTTTGTGTATGGTTTGTGTATGGTAGTTTCTTATTACTTATGTCAATACTATAAAAACTATGAAAAATCCAAATATTATTCATATTTGGCTTTGATATATCATCCTTGCTTATTATACAGCAAATATATTCTCACTATAAAAAATTCAAAGATTCAAATATAAAGAATGAAATTGTGCAAGTTCCCTTTTCTTCTTCTTCCCAGTCCTGCTTTCATCCTTGGTGATTACCACTCTTAAAAACTTGGCGTGTGTTTTTGTGCTGTGTATTTACACGCATTTACATGTTAATAAAGAACTTCTATACCTTTGTCATTTTTACTTATGAGAGATCATGGGATACGCCTTTTTTGACAACTTTTGTATCTCAACCACTAACTTTTGGCGATATTTTCATGACTGGGGATAGAGGCATTATTCTTAGACACTCCAGAGCCTCCCACAGTGTGGACGCACCATATACTATACAGTCATCTATCTGTTTATCAACACTTTGGTCATTTGCAATATTTAGAAATTATAAACAAACCTGCAAGGAAGATTCTTTTAGAACCTTTGCAAACGTGTATTTCTGGGGTTTATATTTCCAGATGTAGGATTTCCCACTCAAATGCACAAGGTTGTAAAGTCTGGTAGGTCCTGCAAAGGTATCTTTCCAGAAATTTTGTGGATATGTATTCTAACCATCAATATGAGTATTTTCACTACCCCCCTCCCCACATCTGTACTCCTTGTATAGCCTTTGTATATTTTTATCATGCTATGTTCATAATAAAGGACAGTATGATTCTTGACGTGGTGAAATATGAGGTATTTCTACAGTGAGGTATTCCACAGTCTTCTGGACAGGTCAGGGCATTATAAAATGACCAGTCACATTAATTCTTTTAAACATTTTGCTGAAAACACTGCCTCACCAACCTCTTAGAGCTTAATAAGCTTATGGAGTTTTATAAACTTTTGAAATCTTTCCATGAAAGCTGCTTTTAAAGGAGTCAGTCCTATAAGTTTATCATCCAGTGTTCATTTTCAGATTTATTATATACATTTCCCTTACAATTTGTTTTATTATTTTTGTCTTTATTCTCACATAAAGAGCTTTATGTCTGTGCTAAAACTGCAAAGTATTTGAAGAATATTGATGGACCATGTCAATACTTGCGTTCCTGTATTTTCTAGGCAATAAGTGAAGTTTTGATTAAAGTTATTAATGTCATGAGAATGATCTGTTATCTGTATAAAATAATCAGATGAAACACATTTAAATCTTAGGTTTTTTTTAAATTCCAGTGCAGTTAACATACGGTGTTATATCAGTTTCACATGTATAATGCAGTGATTCAACACTTCCAGACCTTAGTCAGTGCTCATCAAGACAAGTATATTAAAAGCTTAGGTTTCCTTTTATATAGTTTCTAGAAAATCCTTATAGTTTTATGTTACTGATGACCATTTTTCCCACACTTTAAAAAAACAATTTTTTTAATGTTTATTTTTGAGAGACCGTGAGCAGGGGAGGGGTGGAGAGAGAGGGAGACACAGAATCTGAAGCAGGCTCCAAACTGAGAGCCTGATTCAGGGCTCAAACTCACGAATAGCGAGATCATGACCTGAGCTGAAGTTGGATGCTTAACCAACTGAGTCACACAGGCGCCCCTCCCACACTTTTTTTTTTTTTTTTTTTTTTTTGTAAATCAACATATTGATGGATAAATTCAAACAAATAGTTACAAAGCAATTTGTTCTTTGTGATGTTATTTTCTTTCAGGCAATATTTCCCTATATTCTTTAGGAGATAGAAATATTGACAGTAAAAAAGAAACAGTTATATTTCCTTATTAGATATTTCATATAAAGTAGGACTGGATAAAAACTTGAGCAATAAAAGTAAGACAGCATTTACTGAGCATCTACTGTTTGCCTGATATGATGATGAAAAATCCATCTTTTCCCATATGCATTTAGAGGGATTAGCTGGCAATTTACTCAATGTATTGTTACATAAATACAGACAGTTGAATATTCTTGTATTGTAAAATCTCAAATGTAATAGAGAAATCAAGAGTGTCTAGTTCCTTGGCAGACAAATGTTTACTAATTGAAAATAAAATCTTCTTTATTGATTTTTTTAAATGATGAATTATGCCAAAGAGCTCAGGGAAGTCATACATATTTCAACTAGATTTTTTTAAAAGATGCCTCAGTGGGCCAAGGAAGACAGATTTTTGCATTTTTATACATGCTTGGCTCATCCTAAATTACAGCAATGTTTCATTACCACCAAAATTCTCAAGATAAAAATTCGTAGCACAACTGCTTGCTAAGCAAAAGGAGAAACATAAATTGTATCTGTGCTGAGCAAACGGATTTGGAAACTGACTTTTATTTGGCTTCCAGCTCCCCTTGCAGAACAAAGTTTCTGCTGATTCTGTTGAGGATCTGGCTGAGGTCAAGCGGATAATCTGATAGATAATCAACGGATCTACAAGGTTACACCTTCTTGTTCTCTGATTTGTAAACAGCAGTGATTCCTTTAAGCTCACCAGTTTTGATCTGGAAGAACTAACTGCTCACCACAGTTCTTTTTCCTAAAAACAACAGTTTTGTTTCTCTGTTTAAAAGAAGCCTAACCATTATTTTTATTACAATAAATTATTTTATTACAACAAAATTACAGAAAGTTGTTCAAAATTCTTCACTCACAAATGTTCACTTAAGGTAAAATATACACCTATTTCAATCTGTCCAATAAAGCTAATTTAAATCACTGACGTGTTCCTTACATTCCCCTTAAAAAACACATTTCCTGTTTTTTTTTTTTTAATGTGTGGATTGTCTAAAGTTTGTGCAAGTCAACTAATGCACATTTACTTTCATGTACTTCCATTCTTCGTCATTTATTTTCTCACATAGTAATTGCTAGCCCAAGCAAATAGATTTTTAATATGATTCTACTGTTTTCATCAGTAATATTTTTATTTATTCAATATGCAAATTCCTAAGCCCTGCTGTAAGTTCTATGTTTCCAAAGAGAGGAAAGCAGAGCAGATGCTACATGACTTCTTTTACGTACATTGGATTCTCCAATTTTTTAATGATTATTGTTCTAGATCCCCTATTGAGGTTCGTTCTTGTGCATGCCCGTACTTTGCATTTTGATTTGACAGAGAAGGAGTTGGAAACGGATGGTCAATGCAAAATTTGACAGTTAGTCAATATTCAGCTTCTAGTGAAAGATATGCTTATTTTCTTTATATATATAATTTCTATGAATATAATACAAACTGGTTTCAACATGTCGGATTGAACAGGTGTTTACTTCCACTCTTTCCTGAAAGTCTACTAAAATGTAAATAAAGAGACTTTGGGAAGGCATAAAATGTCAAGGACAAATAGAACAGAAGTGATAAAGAAAGCCATGACATTTTGAGACTGGAAAACAGAAAAAGTAAATCATACACAAACATGCACACACACACACACACACACACACACACTTTAATCTTCCATTCTTGCTCAGTTCTTCTCCTTACCACTTATTACTTGGCCCTGCCTAGTGCCTGAGTCTCAATCAGAACAGGATCTACATGAACCGTTAGGAAATAATTTCCCAGTAGAAAGTTAGGAAATAATTACCATGCCCTAGAATCTGAATCTTCCTCTTTCCCAATGATGATCCAGTTGGGAGAAGTTCAATTTGAGTATTATCTCAGGATATTGTTTTCCAAATACTCTATAAAATATGTAATTGTGTTTCTATAATTCCCTGTCTTCACAGATACTCATAATGGAAAACTTGGAGACTCTTTTAGTTCACTGCCATTTAGGAAGCCTGGAATGCTTTTTATTCTTATACATTTTTGATTCTATGCTTTAAACTTTTATACCAGATTATGTTTAGTAGGAAATGTTTCTTCCAACTCTTAAATGAAACAATCTTGGCCAATGGAACATGAGCAAAACTAATGTATGGAATTCTAGGCAGAGCTCTTACAGGGAAGTGACATTCTAGTCCCTTCCTATTCTCTTCACTCTGGGTGAAATACACATAGGGCCTTTTAGTATCTCAAACCCAGTCAATCTATAAATGGAAGAATAAGGGGAAGGAACCTGAATCCATAATTATTTTGTAGACACATATTATGCTCAGGAAATAAAATGACTTAATTTAGCTATGTTATTTTGGCCCTCTGCTATAATCTGTTATGAACTGAATAGTGTGTTCCCAAAATTCATGTGTTGAAGCTCTAATCCCAAATGTGACTGTATTGGAGATAGGGCCTAAAGGAGGTTGAGTGAGGTCATGAAGGCGGGGTCTTAACCTGATAAGACTTGTGTCCTCATAAGAAGAGGGAGAGACACAAGATCTCTTTGTCTCTCTTTCTCTTTTCAGAGGAAAGGCCATGGGAGGACACAATGAGAAGGAAGCCATCTACAAACCAGAAAGAAAGACCTCACTGGAAACCAACCTTGATCTTGGACTTCTAGCCTTCAGAACTGTGAGAAAATAAATTTCTATTGTTTTAGCCACCAAGTCTGTGGTATTCTGTTATAGCAACATGAGCTGACTAATACATACTCTAAACCTAAAGATTAAGTAATATGAAATTTGGTTCTGAAAAGGGGTGTGTCACAGAGTAAAACCTAAGCTATACTGGATTTGTTCAAGAATCAAATTCTAGCAACAGGACACTGATATTGCATAGTTACAAAACTGATGCTCTTGTCCATGGCATGGCAAAACATTTTGTGAACACAGTGTGTTTATTATGTCTGTAGCTCCCAAGATATAGTTGGCATAACCCAAGAAGTTAGTATGTGTTTGCTGTTTCTTGCCATCTTCAGCAGGTGAAAACAGAAGGGAATAAAGTTCTTTAAGGAAAGTTTCCTCTGACTTCAAATTTTAATTTTAATTTAATTTAAAAGATTCAGGTCATATATGACCTTGCAGCATTGAAAGATGCCTCTACTTCTGTTTCCCAAAATGGAAGCAGATATAAGGGATAGCTTTGAAGATACTATCTTTAAAGAATAAGCCAATGCTTCCAAACATTTTTGAAGTATCTCTAGGAACCAGTATGAAGTAACCCAGAATTAAAGATGTGGTTGAAATTAATACCCTCCATCCAAGCCTGTTGTTTGAAGATGGTCTCAAGGGAGCATACATTAAGTTGTGGGCATGGGAGTGGGGATTAGTCATAACAGAGGGATCAGAAAATAAAATAATGCAATCTTCAGAAATAAAGTTTATGAGATCATTATCTGTGGTTACTTCGAAATGAAACTGAAAACAGAAGTAAAATAATATAAAATTTAAGGGTATAGCATTATCAGAAAAAAGACAGCTCTACCAAATGTATGGTTGTTCAAATTCTTAAGTCCTAACAATGGAGTCCAAACTTGCACCTGTAGAAAGACCTCTAAGCTCCAAAGCAGGGCGTGCCTTCCAATGGTGATTTCAGATGAAGTCCCATGAAATATAGGAAAAAGAAGAACCACATAGAAGGACAGGTCAGGGGCTACTGGGTTAGGATATTCCTCCAACAGACTAGAAATAAGTGTTATCAGATGGACTAAGCAAGGAATTTACTCTATTATATAGGCAAGGAATTCTATGTAAATCCTGTCTTCAGGATTCAATAATTGCAAAAAACCCAATTGACTGCTACATGCACCCCATTTATCTCCTTAGAACAATAGTGGTTTGTTGAAATTTTTCTGTTCCTATACCATAATTCTATACTGGCTGTGAAGGGGAAAAATAAACTGCTTTTTAATTTATACTTTTAATTTATAGGTGGATGGAATATAAAGAGCCACATATGGGACTTTGATGGGACTGCACATTACCCTGAGACCCTTAGCTTTGAGCTAAATGCAATAACAGGGTATAATTTTCTGTGTGGGAGATCGTATACATGGACATTTGGGTGCATTGTGGCAGAAATTGCTAATTGTCCTTTAATATCCACTCTCTGATTTGTAATAGAAAGATTCCTCTTTAGCTAGACACATAGTTCAATGGCTGGCCAGAACAAAGCTAAATTTCCAGAAAACCCTCGAATCTCTGACCAAGTCCTTACTTCTGGCTAGCTTCTAGGTTGTTAACTTAAAGCAAACAGGAGTTGTGTTTAGGGACAATATGCTGATCCAAATATGGTGCACATAGGAATGCCTGGTTGGCTCGGTCAGTTAAGCATCTGACTTGGTTCAGATCATGATCTCACAGTTTGGAAGTTCAAGCCCTGTGTTGGGCTCTGCACTGACAACATGGAGCCGGCTTCAGATTCTCTGTCTCCCTTTTTTCCTCTCTGCCCCTCCTCCAGTCATGCCTTCTCTCTCTCATAAAAATAAACAAACAAACAAGGTGCACATAGCAGAGCCCCCACTGTCAGTCAGTGTTTCATAACCATAGAGTCCAATATAAGAGCCACTAGACACATGTTTGAGACTTAAAATTGTGGCTGGTTTGATAGAGGCACTGAATTTTAAACTTTATCGAATTTTAATTAATTAATTTTAATAATTGATATTAATACAGTTATTGAAAAATATTTAGGTATGTTTGGAAAAACAGGTGTTGCATTTACTTTTTCAGCCATAAATTTTATGAAAATGAAACAAATATTATCAATGAAAATTTGGTACAATTTAAGATATACTGTAAGTGTAAATAAAAAACAGATTTTGAAGACAATATAAAAATGAAAATATTTCATTAAAATTTTATATTCATTGAATGTCAAATAATAACATTGTAGATAAATTAGGTCAAGCATAACAAAGTTATCAAAATAACTTTTCGTGGGGCACCTGGGTGGCTAAGTTGGTTAAGCATCCAACTCTTGATCTTGACTCAGATCATGATTTCAGTCATGAGATCCAGGCCTACACCAGGCTCTGCACTGATGGCACTGGGCCCATTTGGAATTCTCTCTCTCCCTCTCCCTCTGCCCCTCCCTTAATTGTGCTCTCTCTCACTCTCTCAAAATAAATAAATAAACATTTTATTTTATTAAAGACATTTTTTTTAATGTTTATTTTTGAGAAAGAGAGAGACCGAGTGAGAGCGAGGGAGGGGCAGAGAGAGGGAGACACCGAATCTGAAGCAGGCTCCAGGCTCTGAGCCGACAGCACAGAGCCCGACGCAGGGCTCGAACCCAGGAAACCATGAGATCATGACCTGAGCTGAAGTCGGATGCTCAACTGACTGAGCCACCCAAGTGCTGCAATAAATGAACATTTTAAAAACAATTAACCTTTCCTGTTTCTATGTACTTTTTTAATATGGCTACTAAAAAATTTTAAATTGCATTTTGTAACTGGCATTCTACATCTACTGGGCATCACTGGCCTGTAACTTGAATAATGTCTATTGAATGTTGCATTTGGAGGCCCTAATTCTGACTTCCTTATCCTCTTTTTACCTTCTCAGTAGTTGAAATGAGGACTTGGAGTGGCCATTTTGGATCACATGGCAAGGTTAACACTCTGGAGATGTCAGATCAAGCAGCCAGAGGAAGCATGAATCCATCACAACATGTTACGCTGAGCTGCCACACTACCTCAGAGATTTACATGACAGAGATAAATTTCTATCCAGTCTAAAATATGGCTTTTTGAGTTTATATTATATAAAACTAATGTCACATAACTAAGACAATGAATGAAATAGAGTTTTCTGGACTTGCTCAGATAAAGTAACTTCAAGTCTAAAAATGTATATGTCTTGTTTTAAATTGGGGATAAGTTCTTTCTTTCTTGAAACAGATAACTTCCCAAGTACCGCACAGACCTTAGATTATGAAAATACTTTAGAACATTGTACACCTGAAGCTAATATAACACTGTAGTTTAAACTTACTGGAACTAAAATAAAAAACTTAAAAAAAAAGTACTCTAGAAATCAAAAGTAACAATAACTATCACATAGAGTACTTTTGGATCATTATTGGAAATAATGTAAATTCAGTAATTTCAATCAGGAGATTATGTTAAAATTTGTGCACATGAAGAATTCCCTGACATGATTACTAATCACAATTAGAAAATTAAGTGTATTCAGTATCAGAAAGATGGCAAATGCATGTTATTCAGACTGTGTTTTGCTGAGATATCAAGGAAGTATGCACTGGGACAGCTCCTGGGTGTGAGAAATGGGAGACAGAGGTACTCAGCTGGCCCACCAAGCAAAGCCAGCACCTGGGTTTAGAAATGCAATTATCTAGGTAAGACTCTCAGAAATTAATCCAGTGATGCCATTCCAGAAAAAGGGCTTTGTTGGTTAAACATTTTTGAGATACGATATATAACACGTCCTTTTACTACATACTTAAAATGCGTTTTAACTTGATGATGATTTTAGGGAGACTTACAGGAAACTCATTTAACTTTATTAAGTGAATGTTGTCTAATATTATTCAAACATCAAACACCTTTTCTTTCCCTTTCCCCCACATATCTCTGGAGGAACTGGAGTTAAGTAGTAACTCATGGGAGATACTAGTCAAGAAATTTGAAGGTGGACATCCAACATTTTACTAAAGCTGCTTAGCCCATCCCAGTTAGGTCTTTAACCCCGAATTCTTGTTAGAACAGAACAGTTTTCTTCATTGTGATGCTTGCCAAATCAGAATATGTTTTTCCACCAATTGTTCTTACTATCCCCTAATTTCCATTTCAGAATCCATAGTTTCTGGGAACCTGTCTCCACAATTCCAGGGTTGGACCTGAAACCGAGTCTAATAAATCTAACATTCCTTTCTACCCTCTTGGCCATACTGGTTGTTTCAGAGAATGGGCATAGGCGTCAAAACTGGTCTAGTCAAAGAGAATCTATGTATATTTGTTTGGAATGCTGGAACAGTGTTTCTAGTTTCCTATTTGTTTTTGGCTTTGGGGGATTTTGCTACATTTTCTCACATATTTTAGTGTTTTAGGTTTTTGCTTTTTTTCCCAGCATACCTAGTCCGTCACATTGCCAACATGATTTTTGTGTTTTTCTCTGTAACTACATAGGGGATTCAAAAGATTTGGGGATGATCCCAAGGAAAAAGTTATTGACACAAAAGGCAGTAACACACATTTAGCTTTATTGGGTGGTGCTTGAACAGAGTCGTATGTGAGAAGTCTCACACAGATTGAGACTTACAGAGGCTTACAGTGAGGAGGCCACTATCCAGAAGGGGAGAGGGGAAGGGAATAAGGGCAATCAGAAGCACGGTAGGTAGGCTGTGGGTAAGGGAACTGAAGGGCCATAGCAGCCCAGGGTATTATAACAAGAGTCTGTCTTTAAAAGGCAAGCAGATGTGGAATGATGTTTCTAGGATATGCAAAGCAAGGAAGCTCTAAATGGCCAAAAGTCTGTTTATTTGGACAATTTTAAAAAATAATTGGGTGTGTAAAAACTTGATCTTAGCACTAGTAGGCTTTAGAGCTAACATTTCTTAGACTGCAGTGAAGAAATAAACACCCGGATACCTTCTTTGGCTCAATTATGCGACAACCACCTGAATCCCAATTACCTTGGGATTATACACAAAGTATAATTTTGAGCAGATATATTCATTTGATTGTTCTTTAAGCCCTCTTAATGTGTGCAAAATATATAATAGATATACCAAATGCATTGACCATTATTTCATTTTTGCATTTTCCAATTAGCCTGCCTAAATTCTAAGGGATTTGGGAAAAATAAACATATGGATAAAAGCCATATTTGTTTTTTCTCTAATTAAAATATTCTTGTGAGGTAATTATATTTGGGGAGCTAGTTACGAGTGGTTGTTGTCTACTCCATATAACATCTAACTACTTGATTCCTTAGTCATTAAACTTAATGTCAGCTGTGCCCTTTCATTCTTTGGTTGTATAGGTACATTCAGCTCTAAACTCTAATTCAATGATCTAAAAATGTAAATTCCCTCCAGGTATCTGAGAAGCTCATTTGTTCATCAGCCTCCCTGCCTCCGGTTTTTACATTCACACATTCAGTTTCTCCTTATTTGATGTCAATATGGATGTGAAATCAGAAGCTGACAGATTTCTATATACCCTAAAGCCACTCACACCAAGGATTTGAAATTCTGGGGTCATGAATTAACATTTTTGAACTTATCACTCCATGACATTTATTTTGCTCTCTACTTTTGATGGCCTGTCTTTCTCTTTTCTTCTCTTCTTTTAAGAACAAAAGGCATTTTTCTTCCACTGTACCTAGCGGCATAATGATGCCCTTTGATAATCTGAGAACATTCATCTCAAGTAGCTTCTCAAAGTAATTCTTGTTAATAATTTATGATTCTTTTAAAAAGTAATTCTGGAAAATATAATTTTCTTCATTATTTGCAGAATAAGCAGAGGTAAACCAGAAGGTATTTATTCATATATGTATATGTGTATATAAAGGCATTCACCTGTCACTCTTCATGTTTGTCATAGAAATAAAATGATTGTCAAATGTCCATTATCGTACCCGTGCAAATTGTCGCCTAAAACTGACAGAATTCCACTTGTAGTCAGTCGTAAAGATCACCAACTATGGGCAAAACAAAACCAAAAACAAACTAGCTCCGTTCAGAAGGGACAAAGAGGAACAATATTTCTATTGAACTTCATGTCTTTAAATACTTCAAAAGGAGGTTAAAATTCATGAGAACGTCTCCCCAGTGAGTTGTTGATCATTGTTAGGAAGCAGAAAGGCAACCCAGAGCATGAGTATACAGTGGCTGCCTTTTTATAGATGTTTTAACACAAAATTCTTTGCAAATATAGGTTTAATTTCTTAGTTGGGCATTGATACTGGATGATGTCACAATCAATATATGGTAATTAAAATAATAATGTTTGACTATGTCTTTTGATTCAACAGCCAGTGCTTGCTGTGTTCTTCTGTTTTTCCTATTTCTATTTAGTTAATTTAATTTGCAATAAAATATTCTAATATTATTCTTCTCTCTCAGCATCCACAATAAAATTTTCATTGAGAATGAATTTATTCACAAAGAAATAAAAAATGTGATAAGAGCGATGACAGAAGTAAGTTTCATTTCAGGTCTATGTTTACATGTAATTGTTAATGTTTCTAAATTCTATCTTAATAATCTACTCTGATATGTTGGCTATCACATTGTTCCTCATTATCTAGAGAGGAAATCTGCGCTCCAAGATCTCTTCAGAATTTATAATTTTGAACTCTGTGCCACCAAATATTTTTTTAAAAAAATTTTAACATGTATTTATTTTTGAGAGACAGAGAGAGAGAGAGAGAGAGAGAGAGAGAGCACAAGCCAGGGAGGGGCAGAGAGAGACAGAAACACAGAATCTGAAGCAGGCTCCAGACTCTGAGCTCTCAGCACAGAGCTGGATGCAGGGCTCAAACCCACGAATAATGAGCTCATGACCTGAGCCAAAGTTGGATGCTTAATGGACTGAGCCACCCAGGTGACCCTCAGCAAATATTTATTAAAATTCTAATTTATTTATTCAATTAACAAACATTGCTGTATTTCAGTGGTTTTTCCAGATGCTAGGGATCCATATAGCTCACATTTCTTACTATTGGCCAATATACAATATAAACAAATGAAATTTCACATATCTTTTGATATTGGTCACAAAGGCTGTCCATTAAAAGACTGATATTTAATTATAAAAAGCAATGACTATGATATTATGCATATCTATATTCCCAACATAGGTCCCTCCATTCAGAGCCCCTTTCTTGGGGATCCTTGGCCAACGTCTTACTTAGACATCTCTGCCTAGACCTCCTTATGGGAGGATAGAACCCAAAGACATTTTTTCTCTACTCTGATTTAGTACTTGACACTTTCCCACTACTGTCCACTCCCTCCATCCCCTGCCTCAGCCAACCCATCCTTTGATACCAACCCCCAACCCTTGGTCCATAAAACAGCAGGAGACTTTTGTTTAGGACATTTTTTCCTTCCCAACTGATGCAACTGAGCCTTACCTAGCAGCACTACAGGGGCAGGGTGGGGTGAGGGGGTGGGGGGAGGTGGGCAGAATGGAACATTCAGGAAGCTGGTATTTTCTCCTGTTTAACCTGGTTTTTATGCTATAGCAATAAGTGATTGAAAACTTGTCTTTGTTTCGGCTTATTGTCTTGTCTACTGTGACATCTAGTATAACAGCTCAGCTCCCTCCAGCTCAGCTCAACTCTTGATATGCAGCTCAAAGAGCAGCAAGGCACAGACACTGAGAAAGAGTTCTTAGGGAAGTTCAAAGACAGCAGAGAATATAGCAAGAACACTAGAAGAATATGAACCTTTGACACTAAGAGTTACAGCAAACATTAAATACAGCCCAGTTACTAGCTAAATAAAACCTTGCACTAATGGCCTATATATCTCAGTTTCTATATATTCCTGATATATCTTGTTTTGAACAAAAAATTATAAGATATTCTAGAAGGCAAGAAAAATAACAATGGTTACGGCAAGAGTTCTAACGGATAAAATAGACAATGTGCAAGACAATGGGTGATGTAAGCAGACATATGGAAACTCTAAGAATGAATCAAAAGCAAATACGAGAAGTCAAAAACACTGTAAAAGAAATTAAAGGATTCCTTCGGGGTCATCAGTATACCTGGCATGACTGAGGAAAGTATCTCTGAACTTGAAGAAATATTAATAGAAACTTCTCAAACTAAAATGCAAAGAGAAAAAAGAATGAACACAACAAAATAAAGTGAACTTCAAGTAATTATGGGGCCATTTCAAAAGATATAAATATAACTGGAATACTCAAAGGAGAAAATAGAACAAAGTATAAGAAATACCTAAGGAACAATGGCCAAGAATTTTTGAAAATTAATTTCATACACCAAACCACAGATCCAGGAAGTTCAGGACTATAATACTGTTTTGATACATCTGATTTGCCTGATTTATACTGACCTAGTCATTATTTGTTTCCTTTTTTTTTAGCCTTATAGTTTGTTTACCTGTTCTTATCCTAAATATGCAGATGACTGAATCCTCTCATAGTTATTCTCTTAACCTCTTAGAGCTTATTTTCCTCAATATGTAATCCTACTGTTAATGCTTATAATCTTCACCTCTTACATTGTATCCTTTTATCATAATCTTTATTCACTCTTATTTTAGGATTTTTAATATCATTGATTTCCTACATTTGTTCTACCATATTTAAATTGCTGTAGAAATCTTTAAACTGTGCTTGAATTCCTGATTTGTATTATTTTTAATGCAATCACTTTTAATTGTTAACTCTTATTTTCATCTAAATTTCTTAGTATTGGTCTTTTCATCTTTTATTATTTTAAAATTTCTTTTTTTTTTTTTTGTAAGGACATTCTCTCTCAGTAAAAAATAAACAAACAAAAAACTTCTCTCCAATCACCATAAACAGGATATAATAAAAGCCTTTAGCATTTATTCATTTAAGACTTTCATTAATTCAACAAATATTTATTGATAATGCACTACTACTCAGTAATTTGCCTTTTTCATATATTGGGGAGACACTAGTGGAAAATATAGAACTCTCTCTTCATGTGAATTTTATGTTCTAATGTATATTTGTGTAAGTAGGACAGGGGAACAGGTGGTCTCAGAAATTTCAAAAAGGCAAATAAATAAAATAACTATGATGTGGTCTGATAGTGAATATTTCTAAGAAGGAAATAAAATAATTTGATTTGATAGAGTGTCAGGCTTAGACAGTACTTTACATTGAGAGGGCACAGGTAACCTCTCTCACAGAATGATAAGATCTGAATGAGAAGAGACAAGACTAAGAAATATATATTCTAGGTGGAGACAACTGTGAGAAGGCCCTAAGGTTGTAAACATCCTCATGTTTTCAAGGAACAGAAGGCAAACAAGGTAATTAATAAATACTGAATGAAAGACCACCAAGAGATTAGACAAAAGAAATGTGGTCACATGCCTGATCCTGAAAGCTTCATCAGACATGGTAATAAGTTTTAAGTTTGTTATAAATGTAACGAGAAGACTTTCAAACATTTTGTTAACTCTTAAAAGACAACTCTCTCTAGCTGCCATGTAGAAATTGAATAAGATGCAAGAATCGACTAAGGAAATGTATTTCAGTAGTTCAAGTTTAAGGTTGTAGTGACTTGTGCTAGGAAGGGAGCAATGGAAAAGTGAGACATGGACAGCTGCGAGATGGGTTAGATGTGAGAGGAAAGATAAAATCAAAAGTAATGAGTGAATTTGGGGTTTGTAAAATGGGTAGAGTAATTGTACCATTTACTAAGCTAGAGAAGACCATAGGTGAGGTAGAAGGTAAAAATTCTATTTTTAATATTTTAAGTATGGGATGCTTATATCTATCCAAGTTCAAACCTAATGTAGGCTTTTAGAAACATGTGTCTGGGACTCAGATGAGATCTCTGAGCAATAGGAGATAGTCTATTTTAGATTCATCAGCACTTTTAGCTATTGTGATGCTGTATAAAATGAGGACACAAAAATGATCAGATTCAGCCTCACGGATAGCATCAGTGACTTTGAGAAAGTTCATTGAATGGAAGGTGGCTGAAGGTGGTTTGGAGTGAGTGAAGGAGTAAAAGTTGCGATGAGGAAGTTAAGACAGTAAACATAGACCTGTACGGATGAGAAGTATAGGATTGGAGTTGGAAGAATGGAGATAATGGAGATACTAAATTATATTAGTCTTCTGACGGATTTAACAAGTAGGTGGAGAGAATCAGGGGCTGCAGAAGAGAGCAGAGAACTGATGAAACAAAATATTTGAGAAGGTGAGGAGGACAGGGTAGTAGGGCAAAAAATAAAGGGGCTGACCTTTGAAAGGAGCAGGAATATTTCTCTGATTTTGATACAAATAAGCAAAAACTAAAGTCTAAGATGGAGATAGATCTGTTCTCTGAGGGTGACAAATTAAGATAGCTTCTTGCCGCTTACTCTTATTTTTTAGTAACATATCTGTATGGTGACGAATAGAGAAGCAAACGTAGTAGGGTTTACAGGGATGATCGAGTGTCTATTTGAAGCTTGTAAGCATAAATTTAAATTATCACTAGCCAGGGTGCCTGGGTGGCTCAGCTGGTTAAGCACTAAACTCTTGATTTCAGCTCTGGTCATGATCCCAGGCACTGAGTGCAGACCCTGATGTATGCAGCCTGCTTGGGATTCTCTCTCTCTCTCTCTCTCTCTCTCTCTCTCTCTCTCTCTGCCCCACCATCCCTCTCAAAAAAAAAAAAAAAAAAAAAAAAGGAAACTATCGCCAACCATGTTTATGTAATTTTTTCAACAGTATTTGGACGCTAATGTGAGGTATGAAGAAGTCTAATCTGTTTATATATATATATAAAGGTGTTTTTTTTTTCTTTCAGGTAACCAGAGTGGAGAAAAAATAAGGGAGTTGAGGAGTTTGCATCACATGTGGTAACAAGCATGGTATCTGAATGTTAGGCACAATAATTTATCAAAGTGATACTTAATGTACTTCCAATGGTATCTCCCATGCTTTGGGCCCCCAAAATATATCATTCTCAGTGATTTAGTGTACTGGAAAATCTTCTACAAAGCATGAATTACTCTGTGTATCTACTTAATGACATACTAGAAGCCTGAGGTTCTTATTATTGACCTTATCTTTTTACAAAACCGCTGTGCATTTAAATATATGTGCATTATTTATACACACAAATATATACTAGATTTGAAAAATTTGGCGTTAAGGCCTGCAGTATGGGTCAATTGATTACTTGGGGATAAGAGGGAGCAGATGTTGACAGTTTAGCTTACTAAGAGAGAAAAATCTGGGTTGAGAAATAGCTGGGTTCTACTGAATCTGTGTCATCATAGTCAAATTTAATCTCCCCAAGCATAAATTTCCTTACATATATAATTATCTAAACTTTAATCATTTATGAGGAAGATTACATGAAATATGCTGTACATCATACATAGCCCATAACCTGACTGAGGGTAAGTTTAGCTCAAAGCACATAAACTATTAGTTTTACAAAGGCAGGAAAGTCTTGGAACATGTATGCTGATTGCCCATGTTCAGTTTGCTATACTTTGATCTAAGTAGAATCATCTGAGAGAATACTTGAAAGTTAAATTTAGTGCAGATATTAGAAGAATTTGCTTGCCAAGGCAAGAAGTTGAAATTATATTCTGAGGCAATGGGTAGTAATTGAAGATTTCTGAACTTAAGAAGTGGTCAGAACATGGCATTAAGAATAGGCAGTTAGGGGCGCCTGGGTGGCGCAGTCGGTTAGGCGTCCGACTTCAGCCAGGTCACGATCTCGCGGTCCGTGAGTTCGAGCCCCGCGTCAGGCTCTGGGCTGATGGCTCAGAGCCTGGAGCCTGCTTCCGATTCTGTGACTCCCTCTCTCTCTGCCCCTCCCCCCTTCATGCTCTGTCTCTCTCTGTCCCAAAAATTAATAAACGTTGGAAAAAAAAAAAAAGAATAGGCAGTTAACATTGGGAAGGAGGCTGTATGGCAAGGAAGGAAGTTTAAGACGGCAGATCTGTTAAACTCTAGCTCATAATGGGACAGAAGAACCAGTCTTACTCTAGTGACATGTACAGTCACTTGATAAAATATAATATTAAGTCAATATAAGCAAAATTCAAAGGAAAGAAAGGAAATCAGAGGTATAAAATGGTCACATAGAGAGCTTTCCCATATGAAGTGAGGGGATTCAAGTAGTTACACTATCTTTACAAAGGAATCTAAAAATTGTCTTCCAACTCAAGAGTTTTGAAAGAAAGCTTGTGTATTTCATCATCTATGGAAAGGAAAAAAAACAATCATTTGCGAGAAACTGAATACTTAACCTGGAATCATATATGGAAAAGGCATCTCAGTACATTCTTTTTGTGTCATTTAAAAAACTGCAGACTGAAAAATTAAGTGAAAGGTCGGTCCAGAGACAATAAAATCCCACAACCCTGACACAGCTGCCTTATTAAAACATGCCAAGTCAGGAAAAATTAGACCTCTACAAATAAAACACTATTAACAATAATATCACCAATAACAGTGATAGTAGTCATGAAAGATAATTATAATAAAATATAAGCACTATAAGCTATGAATTACTATGATGCATATTCAACAGTTAAAAAAAGATAGCAATAATATCTTCTTAAAACTGGAAATAGTGCAATGACTTTAGATTGCTTATAACATAAGCATCATTTAAAGAAAATAACATAGTTTAAAATGTTAAAGAAATTAAAAAGAAACGAAAAGGAAACAAACTGAAAAAAAAATTTAATGGATGTTTTAAAGGATTGAATGGCCACTTAGATAGTAGGAAATGGGTGACCAGAATTCAAGGTAAGGTGCGTAATGATAAATACAAATTTAACAGCAAATACATCCTCCCAATATTGATAATACAGCATTTGTAAACAAACAAGAAAACAAACTTACCATAGCTGAAGATAGCTCTGTGGAAAATACCTATCAGGAGGCAAGATGATAGACAGCAATGTTGAATTCAAATGGAAGAATATCAAGGACAATGTTTAACTGAATTTTGGTGTTTGAAAACAGTTACACTATGTTCTGTTCTTCTGTCTCTCTTCCCCCTCCCCCTCTCCCTCTCCCTCTCTCTGCCCCTCCCCTTCCCCCTATTAAGTCATATCAAATAATGTGATTGATAGTGGACAAATGAAACTTATGTCTTTTGATCTGAAATTCTGATGCCAACCAAATTTGACTTAACACTTTTCCATTTCCATTTTTTTTTTAATTTTTAGAATACTATTATTAGAACAATATGACAGGGAAATATATGTGAAACTGGGAAAGATTTGAGCAATGCTGTATGCCAGAATGAATATATTACGTGTATGTTTGATTTTAATAGTACATGTAAAATAATATGATAGGAGGATCTGATTTTGCCAGAAAGCATGAACTGAATAATTTATTTTATAACATAAATTTATCCATTGAATCAATGTGTAGTATTTAGCCACCTTTTCTATATTTGGTTTTCATTCATGTCATAAATTTTAATGGATTCCTTAAAGCAGATAGGCTATAAATTGTGAATTCATATAAATGATAATGCACAGTTACATGTGACAAATTCATGAGCAAAAATTTACAGTGAAAATATTTCATTTAAAAAATCTTTTTTAAGTTTATTTATTTTTGAGAGGGAGAGAGAGAGCAAGCAGGGGAGGACCAGAGAGAGAGGGAGACACAGAATCTGAAGCAGGCTCTAGGCTCTGAGCAGTCAGTACAGAGCCCGACGCAGGGCTCAAACTCACCAGCGTTGAGATCATGACCTGAGCCGAAATCGGACACTTAACTGACTGAGCCACCCAGGTGCCCCAGCAGTGAAGGTATTTCTTAAGTGGTATTTTTACATTTATTGATTTCTCCTAAAATTTAAATGTGAAATTGTTAAAAGTTCAACTCTTAATAATAGAGTATTTAAGAATAAATAATCTAGTTTTACTATTTAAAACTCATATATGGGGCGCCTGGGTAGCTCAGTCAGTTGGGCGGCCGACTGCAGCTCAGGTCATGATCTCACAGTCTGTGAGTTTGAGCCCCATGTCTCGTTCTGTGCTGAGAGCTGGGAGCTCGGAGCCTGGAGCCTGCTTCCGATTCTGTGTCTACCTCTCTCTCTGCCCCTTCCCTGCTTGCTCTCTGTCTCTCTCTCTTTCTCAAAAATAATAAACAATAAAAAATTAAAAAAACTCACTATAGGTGTGCAAATTATAATCTCATGTTGTAAATACAAATTATATATTGAAGTATTTTTTAGTGTATATATATATATATATATATATATATATATATACATATATATATATATAAAATGTTTGAGTTAACAGACTCCAAGGTAATTTCAACTACTTGTACTGCAAGCAAATATTTATCTACTATTTTAAATAACTGAAAGCATGCCCTCATTTTGACATGAAATTTTTAAAAATTTGCAATTCAAGAAAATCATAATTTAAACCCTATGGTAAATAAACCTATAATATCAACTATTAAAAATACATTGTTTTAAAAATATATGGAAAGCACTTTCATCCTTCATAGTCTTTCTATAGAGTTCATAGATTATTTTGGATGGCTTATATCTCTTCCTTTTAAAACTGTGGAATAGAGTTAATGTGAAAGAGGCTTGAAGTTTTGGATAAATTAAATGCCTTATAAATCCATAACGTAATGTGGCTGCTATATGGCAAATATAAATTTAAGTTTTTCTGGTGTATATATGGTATCTAAGATGACTCCCACATAGATTTGTTCAATTTTTGTCAAGTCTGACCATAACTGTAATATTACATTCAGTTCTATGCTCCACACCTTGAAGGATATTGATCGACCTAAATGCATTCAGAGAAGAACAAAAAGGGTGATAAAAATGAAAAGCAATTAAAGGAACAGGGGACATTTACTATAAAGACAAGAAGATTGCCAGCAATATGGTACTTATCTCCAGACTTTGAGGGCCTATCATACGGAAGAGACAGTAGATTATGTTCTGTGGCTCCCAGTAGTAGAACTCAATGTGGTAGCTCCAGGGAAGAACTATTTTAGTTCAGCACATGGTGATATTACCTCTTCTTTGTAATGGTGCATTTGGCAGAAGAAAAAGTGCTTTTATTTGGGTTTCCCTGAGTTACTTCAAATTTCATTTGACATTGATTTCTTCATTTACAGTGAAATCTACTGATAGTTGTTGTTACTATATTATACTCAGTAACTAACTGTGAGATGAAGCTTGAGGCACCATGAAATGATGAAATTCGGGTTTTGCCACTTATGAACTCTGAGAACTTAACCAGCCGGTTATTTTCACATAGGATTATTTTCAAAAGATTGATAATACCTTCTCAAATTTTCTGTTTTTGAACGTTACACTCTAGTCTTCTGGTCGCTTAAACTTTAAAATTTAAGGACAGAATAGTCGAACAATCATTGACTGAAACCCGACTGCCTGTGTTCAAAGTCTGGCTTTGCCACTTAGCCGTAGGACCTTACTTAGCTTCTATGAGTCTTAATTTCCTCATCTGTAAATTGGAGAAAACAGTAACACCCATCATAGGTTTGTTGGAGAATTAAATGAGGAAGCGTGAATAAAGCTTTTAAAAAATAATGGTACGGAGTAAATTTATGTAAATATTGACTATTATTATTGTTATCTGTCTGTCCTTTATAACTCACTCATCATGCAGCCCATGTTCTCCAGATTCTGCTGCTATTTTCCTAAATGTATTCTTCCCCCTCCCCATGTTCCCACTATAATTGTATTTCCAATAATTAACCTTCATGAGATCTACTATACTAATCTCTAAGTGGCATAGTTTCTTCTGATTTTCATCTGGATTTCTTCCAGACCAGACTACTAGAAAAGATATCCTGTAATGTCTTTCAGAAATACTTCATTATTGTCTTACCTTTCTGTAAAACTCTGGAAAATTCTGAAATAAACCCCCTTCATAATCTGACTTGAACTTATAACTTCTAGACTTTTCTCCTGCTACTTCTGCAAAATCTTTTGCCTCAGCCTTGTTTTGTATTTTTTCTAAATTTGTGTTTCTGTTTGTTCTAACCCTTTGGCTAGAAGAACTTCACCTGCTTACATTCTGAGAGTCCTTGAGCTTCAGCCTGAACCTTATTCCATCCTAATGCTTTCCTGAGACTTTGGTGCTCTCTCCCTATCATGAAATTTTCTTTTGCTAATTATCCTACATATTCTCCTCATAACATATATCTCATGCTTTGAAATTTCTTTTATTTAGGTATTTTGTACTTTTCACAATATTTAGCACCAGTTTCACCAAGTAAATGTAGTAAGTGATGATTGTGGACAGATTCTTTTTCATATTTTTGAAGTTTCTTCTTAAGTAGATTATTAATTATGATCCACAGTGCTCAAAGTTTTGTGCATATGAACTTTTCAAATATGTTCAGTTGGGCTGGCCCCAAGTCAATATTAATTTAAGTATACTTAGATTTGTGAGGTTTGATCTCAAGCTTTCTCATCCTTAACGTTGCCCACAGTTGTCGAAGTAAGTGAAAGTTACATTTTACAGTACAGTGCTCAAGGTTATATTGTGTGAATAATTTCTAGGGTGCATAGTAGTTTCGGAGGCTTAAGTGAACTTTGTTATGTTTTGCTTTGAGGATAGGTAGTTTGAGAAACACACTGTACAATATTAGAAAACCCATAGAGTTCCGAATCAAATCTGGGTCTTCATTTTGCTATTTCCTGGATATTTGGCTATGAGGAAATTAATCTTCTTGAACTTCTTTCCCCTCATATAGAACATGGATGATAATCCCAAAGAAATGTAAGCCCCCTGTGAGATATTTATCTGTTTTGATCACCATTGTATCCCAAATATCCATAACAGTGTCTGGTTCAGAATACTCAATATGTTTGTTGAATGAACACCACCTCCAAGAAAAGTATTTGTCAGGATGAAAAATATTAATGCTTATGAATGTGTTCTGATGAAGTGTTCTTTAGTTACGCAAAATTTTATGTAAGTTCCTTAAGAAAAGGGCGTATCACTTACCAACTAATCCCTAGTGTCTAGCACATGGAAGGTGAATTACTGACTCATAACTTGCCTGAAGGTGGAGAGAGAGGCTGACAATAGGAATTCCTGTACTTGTACTTGCCATTGTACTTATATGTCATTGTTTGCCTATAGTTTTTTTCTTGCCATGTAAGTATGATATGATTGATATAGTTTAGGAAACTAATTTGTATCTGGGTATCAAAACCAGATGCCACTAAAGTACAATGCAGATGGGTAAAGCCATCTGTGAGTAGGTAGTTTTTAAAGAGATATATTAAAATATTTAAATATTCAGAGGAAAGGAAAATTAACACCTCGTTGTCCTGTGATAGGATCTAGATTATTTACTACCATTCCAATTTAATAAATGTGCCACATTCGCATTATGTGAACGAAGATGCAATAAAACATTCACATTCTATTTGTTTTCTTAGGAAAATTAAGTTAGACCCACTTACCAAATGTATTCTTAGCCCTTCTACAAATATAATAAATAAGATTTAGAGTGGGTAAGATAACACAGTTGAAAGGAAACCAAACTGCAAAGACAGCAATTTAGGCCATTAATTTCTAGGTATTGTTAAGCCACAACTGTAGTAATATCAGTACTATTTGTTTGAAGGTTGTTGTGCGTATTTACAAAGCCAGGACTCATCTATTTTCTCCATCACTATATCCTTATTACCTGTATTTTTTGAATAAGTGAATAAGTAAATGAATGCAATATTAGAAATTCAAATCAGTTGCCAGGGAAAACCAAAATTAAAATATTTCTTTTGGATGGGAGAACCTGAGGGGGTTTTTGGAAAATAAAGAGTTCTGCCAGTATTCATATTAAGAGTGGGAATATTGTTACATGAGGAGATGGGAAAAGGTATTCTATGCATGTGCAGAGGACAGAGCACAATTATGGCTGCTGAAGTAAAGGAAGGAAGCATGTTCAAGAACTAGAGGTCTGATGATGGTAGAAGGGAAAGACATAGAATGGATATACTTACCTGGAATATGCCCTGGTATCTTAAAACACCAGGCTCTGGAGTTTGAAATTAAGTTTTATGTGATAGAATCTGTACTTTAAGATGATGATTCACATAACCCTACGTGGGAGGCACTGTTCTCAGAACAGGCTGAATCTAAAGTTTGTTAGAATAACATTAAATGATAGCTCAGCAGAGAAATAGCTTTTTAGTGAAATGCACTAGGTCTGATGGGAGGGGTGGTGTCAAGGCCAGCAGTGGGGTGGGGGGCCAGGACGGGTTCTGAGAGGGCACAAAGGTATTGGCTCTTGGAAGCTCTGGCATCGGAGGTCTGCAGGTCTGCACTGGTGAAGACTGCAGGGGTCCTCACTGGGGAACTGCTGTGGGGATCTGACGTGAAAGCTGTTGGGGTCCTCCTGCTCTAAACATTTCCCTCATAAAGAAACTCAGAGCTGAGAGGATTCCTCTTAGTGCTACACTGGGTTAGTTTGGGGAATGAGGTGAGGACAGATGAAATGCTCTTACCTTTTCCTATGCTGTTATCCCGGGTTTATCAGGTTTGTGCAGCTGGTCAACTGCACTCTAAGCTCTCCCAGAGCTACTTTCATTGGTGGATAATTGTTAAATCCTTGTTTTTTTTTGGGGGGGGGGCAAGTAGAGACAATGGTTGGGAACTCCTGTTCCACCATCTTGCTGATACCCCTCTTTCCTAAATTCTTGACATAGCTTTGAGACCCCAGCTATAGACTGATCAGTTCCCCTTCTTGAGCTGCTGATTAAATCTACCTCAACCACTTGCCTTATCAGGATCTCACACTCTCTGCCAGTATGCACCTGCCCTAATCACTCTGGAGTCAGGTTAGACAACTAGGGAAGCCACTATGCCCCTGAGCCCAACAATTTATTCTAAGTAGCCAATCTACAGGGAGTCGGTGAAACCTAGCAAACCTACTACCCTTCTTGTCATTCATAAGCTGCCCCCTACAGCTCCAGCTTGCTGCCACTCTGCATCCCGGAAGAACTCCCTACGTGGCCCTGACTAGAGTCCCTCTCTCTCGTTTAGAGCTAGAAGTAACAAAAACTGCTTTCATCCATCTGAGTGTCATTGTGATGTGTTCTGCTATCAGAGAATCTTTAAATCTTATAAAATCATATCCTGGAACAGGTTTCAGATTATCTGATAACCAAATAGAGGGGTAGAGTGAGATATTTTGGTAGAGTAGAGCACAAAAATATTCAAGGGATTATCAAGGACAAGTATGGAGTACAAAGAAATCCAAGGGCAGAAGTTTGAGAAGTGCCTAATTTTAAGGAATTTAAGGAATGTTCTGAGGAGGAAACTATGCAAAGCCAGAGTAAGTGATCTAAGATGGCAGAACATCCAGGAAAGTAAAGGGTCTAAGCCAAGGATTATTATGAGGTCTGTATCCATGCAGATTTTAAGAACCACTGTACTTGTTAAAAGAAATAGAAATGAACGATTAACAGGGATGAATGCTATAGCAAGGAAAAACATAAATGGGACTTAAAAGAACTTAGTGGCTATTTAATTTACAAATTAATCCCCATGGCAACTTCAAGTAGTTAGTGGTTTCCTCTGCTGTGTTCCCATAGCCCTTAGTGCATATTCCTTTATTATGGTACTTACGTGCCATATATTAATTTGTTTCATATATTAAAATGTAAGCACTCTGAGAATATAAATCATGGACTCATCTTTTTTTTTAACATCACATACAGTCACTGAGATAGACCTATTACTCATTGAGGGTCCAAGGAAGAAATGTTTATTCTACTCCAATGTTAACATTTCAGTGCTCTTTTTGAATTTCAGAGGTATTAACCCCCTGTTGTTTTGGAATTGGAAGCCATCTCTTATTGATTTACTCATTTCCATAATACAGCTTCAATAATCTATAGAAGCCCAGCTCTGCAGTTACTCAAAGTTTTGTTCTGCTGTGTATGCTTAATGTGTTCTAATATTTCCTCCAGAAGAGCTGGAGAAAGTAGATAATCTTGTGTCAGAAGTTCAGTATCAATATCCTCCTCAAATGCATCCCATCCCCATAGCAATAACCTAACCCCACCTCCTTCTATAAGACATTTTGTGCAAAGATGTTATGCATGTGAGATGGAATCATGAGTCTTCCATTAGTGAGTCAGTAGGTTAGAATCTTGTGCTTATGAGAACAGTGCTATGGGGAATAACTTCTCTGGGGACCAATTAACTTCATTTTGCCTGATGAATACTGATTATATTCTTTACCCTAATAAATCATCTTATACGCCTGTGTGTCTGGTCACAGGGGCAATTAAATAAAATGTTATATATCTGAATTTTAAAAATTAAAGCATGCAGCAACATCATACAACACATGTATTTATATTGATTTCCTCTTCTGTACCGGGCAGCTGGATACTGGGCTCTGTCCCAGGCCAAAAGAGGAGAGATTGAGAGTGTGTTACCTCACAGGAAGGAATGTTTATTTTGGTCACAAGGCTGTTCAGTCTCATTGGCTCATGAAAGAGTTAGAAGATGAGGTCCTGAGGATTAAGTCAATCCCTTTGAAACCCAAGAAGTAGTTAGTAACCCAACAACAGTTGCTCTAACTCTGACTGCATATTAATATCACCCAAGGAACTTGGGGAAAATATTACAGGCTCTGTTGTTCCCTTCCAAAAGTTTTTATTTAATTGTTCTGTGTTTAGCCCACACTAATTATGAAATCATAAAATGACTGGCTGGTGTTTTCCTCATTCTGGGAGACTGAAGGATGAGTATGGCATAATAGTAGAAACATCCCGAGATGACAACAATTCTTTTTCTCTACTAAACGGTCAGATATTCTTGCATGAAGCAAGACAAAATCTGCTCTTCAAAAACAGAAGGGGAAATAAAATTTTTAAAAATGTGTTCATATTTCCAAATGAAACATGAGAATGGGATTTACATAATTATGAGCAAATATTTGCTTTTATAACCAATGTTGCTGCTATTGACATAAATTTCATTGTGTAATTTTATGGAGGTCTTTTATTTTTACACTTTAGAAATTAAAGAATAAACTTGTGTTTGGGTACTGGCTTTTATTTACAGATGCAAGCTTGTTTACTGAAAACAAAAATAGAAAGAAAATAAATGAAGAATTTATATCATGCCCAAACCAGAGAAAAACTAATTACAAATTTAGTTGTGAGCAAGAAATAATTTGCAGGGCAGGGGTTCAAATGGGCCCCATTTCAGAGTTTTTAATGTGCAGCTGGGTTTAGAAATGCAGTCAGGTTTGAAGACACTGTCCTTTAATATCGAACTCCCCAAATTCATAAAATAAAAATTTTATTCACAATAGAAATAACAATGCACTAGAAGAAGAAAGGTGAACAAAAATGTAAAACAAAACAAAATAAAAAACAGCTGCAAGAAATTCACGAAGGACCTTTGGTAATACATGAAAAAAATATACCATAATCCTGATGCTGTTTGCCCGGAAACTAATTTACAAGCTTAGTATAATTCCTGTAAAACATCCAGTGGGTCAGCATTATCACTTTTTAGGAATGAGAAGGATGTCACAAAATCATTCTAAATTTTGTATGTATTTTATTTACTCAACATGTTTAAGATTTTCCAGAGCATAAAATAGAATCTTAATACCTGCTAATATCTTGGTACTTTGTTAAGTAGTCAAGACCTTTTACTCAGTTTTAAACAGGATATATATTCAACACTTAGGTTTAGTGTCAAATAATATAAAAAGTAATAATAGAAAATTCAACAGATCTTCAACCTTCCTGTGGTCTTTAACTATGTAACATTTAACCTTAATAATACTTAATAATGTTTCAAGGCAGACATAGGATTCTTACCTCAAGAATGGGAGACTGGGGCGCCTGGGTGGCTCAGTCGGTTAAGCGTCCGACTTCAGCTCAGGTCACGATCTCGCGGTCCGTGAGTTCGAGCCCCGCGTCGGGCTCTGGGCTGATGGCTCAGAGCCTGGAGCCTGCTTCTGATTCTGTGTCTCCCTCTCTCTCTGCCCCTCCCCCATTCATGCTCTGTCTCTCTCTGTCTCAAAAATAATAAACTTAAAAAAAAAAAACGCTGCTGAGGATTCAACTCAGTTTAAAAAAAAAGAATGGGAGACTAAGTTTTGAGGAGTTCTGTGTGGATTACACACCACCCTTATTCTCTTGGGGACACAGCTCAGCTCCAATCTAGATCCACTGTAACCCAGTCCCCAGTGGAGCAAGACTAACCTGTTAAACAATGCTAGCCCTGGGTCAAAAACCTTATGTGAGCAAAGTCAGGTGTAAAAAACTATTGAAAAGTCAAATAAGCAAAACACAGCACCCATTTTTTGTCCCACTTTACTTCTTCCAGATTCCCATTTTTACTTTTCTTCTTGACCTTATATCTTTATATTCCATCTTTCACTGACTTGTGATATGGCTACATAGAGATAGTAAAATATTTTTCATAAATTTACATGGGATAAATTAGATACTACCTTCTCATAATCAAAATTTACAGATTCCCCTACAACAGAATGATAGATTGACTTCTCCATAATAATCACATATGCTCAAAAGGTTTATCATCTGTTTATGGGTTATGTTTTCATAGAATTATGTGAAAAGAACTTTAAAACACAAGGATCTTGAAGATGAAAACATTGCAATGTATTGGGTGCCTGGGTGGCTCAGTTGGTTGAGCATCCAAATCTTGGTTTCGGCTCAGGTCACAATCTCACAGTTTGTGGGCTCGAGCCTCACATCGGGCTCTGTGCTGACAACCCGGAGACTGCCTGGGATTCTCTCTCTCCCTTTCTCTCTGCCCCTCCTCTGCTCTCTCTGTCTCGCAAAATAAATACACTTTAAAAAAAGTTAAAAAAATAAAACATTACAATATTTAAAACTTATGTGGAACCATAAACATATTCATAACTAGGGGCCATGAAGAATGGGAACCCATTTTCCATCTATGAATGAAAATTGGGACCAGATAATTTTTAAGTTCCACCTAAATTCTTACTAAAATAGTTTCATTATTCATTCCAAGTCACAGGAATCACTTTTTTTAAGTATTGAGAATTAATTAAGAAAGGGAAATATGGGGGAGAGAGATTTTTTATACAAGTTCTAAAGATATATTTATAGGGGTCTAAAGGAAAGGAAGTTTCCTGGGTGGCATATATCCAAGTAACTAATTAATGTCTTTCTGGATATGAATCTCCTATCCTCAAATCAACTTTTGTAAACTATATTCCAAAAACATTAAATCTGTAAAATCTCTGTTTCTTAAGAAAGAAAGAAAGAAAAGAAAAAAAGAAAGAAAAAGAGGAAGAAAGAAAGAAAGAAAATGAAAAGGAAGGAAGGAAAGAGGGAAGGAAGGGAGAGAGAAGAAAGGAAAAGTTGCTTGTTCCATTTCAAACAAGCTTGGGCTTCTTTGTCCAAGTTTCTCTACCTCACAGGATTCCTTAATGCCATGGATATGATTCTGAACATTATGACTCTATAAACAGGATAATAAAACATGTACTACTTTCCAAACTGATTTGGCCACAACTTTTTTATTACTAAATACTTGTTCAGGTACCATAGGGTTTACTTAGAAAAAACTCCTCTACAGGATTAGAGGCTCTTCTTAGAGCAGTTAAGAGAACATTCCTCTTGTAATCTTTCCAATTCTATGCCATTATATTTCTTTTCAAATATCAAGCTAGCCTATACTTAAGTTGCTTCTAGTAATGAGGAAAAGGAAATAAATGTCTTTTCTTCTTAGACTATTATGTAGCATATTATATTATTTTGCTGAGAACTAAAGCTGTGGTCGTGAGCCTAACCGTTATTATGTTTGTCAAGATCAAGCAGTTATCTAATTTACCCCACAGGTGCATAAAATTTTTTATTATTGTTAAATTATCCATAATATTTATTAATATGTCTCTTCATTACATCTTCAATGGGAGCCTAAAATAACTTTTTTTTTTTGGAGGAATCAAGCATTACCTTCATAGCTGGGTACATGCCACGTTCATTTCTTAATGCTGTTCTATAAAATGGAACAGACCTGTCACCAGCTAATTTATTTCTGTGCCAAACCATTTAATCTCTCCAGAGAAACCTCTGTTTAAATAAGGCATGCTTGACCAAGAAAGGTTGTCATGTATTAACTGTCTCTGTGGGGAGTTGATGTTAAAAGTATAATTGGTTCAGTGGAGGGAACAGAAAATAAGCTCTTCTATTCACAGTCAGAAAAGCAGCTCCCAGTCATCTCCGCGTGTAAGTGTGTTGTCACTTCTAACTAAGGAAGTGCCACCAGACAAATTAGCAGCAGGGAGACTTCTGCTTTTCAAAACTGCAGGGATTTTTTTTTTTCTACCCTAAGGATAAAAATCCTCCTAACGTGCATTCTCTGATTGCCATTTATCTGTTAGAACGTGAGGGTGCACTCTCAAACTTTTTCTTTTTCCTGTCCAAGAAAGAATCAGATTCCCTCTTATTGTTTCCTTCTTATTTCTCTTCTCAATTTTTCATGATATTGCATTCCTCCTGGTATTTCATATTTTCTTCTAATACAGAAAGAGCATTTATGCCATGGGATTTCAAGGTTATTCCTACGCTACAAAGCAAAAATACTCTCCAATGCTACAAAAGCAAAATCATTTTTAATGGGAGAGAAAAAGATAAAAGACAACATCAGTTACAGGGAGACTAAGAATCCTCCTAGGATTTTTAATCCACAGTTCAAACAAGGTTCTAATTTCTTACTCATGGTATAGAAAGACTAATGCAACCAACAGCGAATACTGTTTATTCCCTCCCTCTTTAAATATCTCTACTCAGCAATACTTTCAACCCGTGGGTAAAACACTTCATACAATTCTTCACTGTGATTACCCAACATTGATACTGGAAACCACAGAGGCATTTGCAACCTAAATCTTAGTTTATTTTAGAAAATGTTTGATTTTCCCTTGGCAGCACAATTTATTGTTTCGATTGACTTTCCAACAGTATTAGGTCAGACTAACTTTTTCAGCTTTCAGGAATGATGGCTTAATACCATCTCTATTCTCTCTTATACAACAACAACAACAAACATAAAATATAGTGGCCGATTTAGTTTTTAAATTTTTTGTGGTCAGACAACATGGACCGTATGACATCCATTCTTCAAAATGTGTTGGGGCTGAGGAGTGACCTAGTATATCATCAATTTTTATAATAGTTTAATGTGTACTTGATAATAATGTACTATATTTAATTGTAGATGGTATACACAGAATGCAAAAAAAGATTAGTTTTTTTTTGAAATATTCTATATTCTTGTTAACATTTTTTACCTGCTTGATCACAATTTTCTGATGGACTATCATAGAGTTACGACTATGATTAATGGGTTGTTTGCTTCATGTATTTATGAAGATGCCAATTATTTTAATATATCATTAGCCAATTATTTATTTTATTATATAATCCTAACTTCCCTCTCTACCAATGCTTTCTATGGAAATCCTACTTTATCTATTGGCAATACTGCTAACAACAATTTTCTTTCATCAAGTCTTTGGGGGTATATATTTTCCATATCTTGATTATTAAGTGTTCTTTTTAATTTTGTTTTTGATATGCTTAAATGATCTTATTTTGTTTAAAATGCTCTTATTTTGTGTTTTCTGTTCAGAGAAACTTCTTTGCTTCTTCCTTTCATCCCCTTTGTCTTCTGTTAAAATTGATATATGTGTCAACAATTACCATTTATGTTTCTCTATTGGTTTGAAAGCTATAGATTGTATTTTTAGTATTTTGTAATATTTACATTTTAGTTTATATATTTAATTATAACATTTTCTAACAAAAATAATTAAATACCTTTAACTTCCTCTGGAAGAAGACGATGACTTTATTAGTGTCCCCTCTTACCACTGTCCAATCTTTCTATTGGCATCTTGAGATGCAATTTTATTTTTATGTCGTTAGGTGATTTGTTTCATTTTATAGTAAAAAAGGCATAGAAAACAATGACCTGACAAAAAAAAAAAGCTTAGAATAAGTTACTTTACTCAACACAAATGTTTTTATAAGATAGCACTTAACTTTTGCCTTTTACAGTCGGTTCTTGAAGACATTTATACACATTCGGTTGAAGAAAACCTCCCTCGCTCCCAACTCTTATGAATCAACTTTTCTGCTTTATATAAATATCTTACAAATTGACTTTGTATGAGGTTCTGTAGCATGATGCAGTATGCTGTTTAACATCAAGACTTCCCTAATCAACATGGAAAGCAAAATAACAAAGCCCCTTGCCATTGAAATGTCTTTCCAATTCTACCTCTTTTGTGTGTACCATGGAAAAGCCTGGAAAGCTTCATTACTCACTGAAGCAAAATATTATATATTACTTCACAAAATAATTCCATCTACTCATTTTATAATTTACACACGTGTATTTGTCAGTGACCTTTGTATAATATCCATTATTCATTCTTCTTTTCCTAGTACTACTTGGACTCAGGGCCTAGGCAAATGGAACCACCTTCCGTCATTTGTATTTTTTCCTATTTGATTTGAAAGACCACCTACAATGTATCTTACTGACCACAGAGAAGAGATAATGGTCTCTTACACCTACCACATCTCATCCCAATTTTTGTTTCTCATTTGGAACAAGGGAGAACAGCAATCACCAGAAGAGAAATTTTGGTGTTTGGCTTCAGAACTGATTTACACAAGGGGCTCCTGGGTGGCTCAGTCAGTTGAGAGTCAGACTTTGGCTCAGGTCATGATTTCATGGTTCCTGGGTTTGAGCCCCGCCTCCAGCTTTGTGTTGACAGGTCGGAGCCTGGAGCCTGCTTCAGATTCTGCGTCTCCTCCTGTCTCTGCCCCCCCCCCCTTGCACTCTGTCTCTCAAAAATAAAAACATTAAAAAAAACACTGATTTACACAAAATTCTACTAAGAAGTTTGTTGGTCACTGCTGAGTGAGAACAAACGACTAGTTTACACAGAGAGAGTATCTCTAATTTGGGTTTCTCCTAATTTAGGAATTCAAATGAAGAGAATGTTACAAATAAACTCATGCTTATTAACAAACAAGAGACAACATTTCATTATTGGCTGATGGGAAATTCCTCGTTCACATTTTCCTAGTGGAGAGTAAATTTAGGAATTGAGAACTAAGTTTGTTAGGCAATTAATATATTAAAATCTCACCATGTGGCCAACTTTCCTGGTATATCTGACACCTCTGTTGTCATAGTAGAAAAAATTACATTGCTACTATACGTAGAAAACTTACTTTACCTTAAAGAGAAGGTGACATAAATATAAGCAAAACAAATAGTAAATAGTGATATTAGCATTCATTTGAATACTATTGCCTGCCGAAATCTGAGACTGAGGTCTGTTTTCTCTTTTTGAAAAGGAAAATTATGTAATGCTAGACAGACATTAATGAAATGTGAGCAACAAAATTTCTCAGAGAGAGAGAGACAGACAGACTTGAAAAGAGGAACTTTCTCAATGGCACCTCAGTGTGATTTAATGTTATTCCTCCATACATCTAAATTTGTCCCTCTTTCTACCAGAAGTGAGGATCCCACTCTTTGGGAAACTCTAGTGTCAGTCGGTCGCCCTACTGCAATTCATATGAAAGTCATTCCACCCTGACCAAGTGAACGGAAGGTGATATTCTGAGGTATTTTCCAGGACCCATTCCTTTTATATCAACTATTCAATACATGAGAAAGAGAGCATTACTTATATTAACCAAAAAATGTTAATGACTTTAAATACTAAATGGGCAGACAAGAAAATTATAAGTAATCATGCAACAAGCAGTAGAAAATTTTCCAATTTCACACGGTGAATAGAAAGCCTATGAAATACAGATGTGAGTTTAAAAACAAGCTTAACCCCTAAGGTTATATAAACTTAACTTCTCTCAAAGTTAAGCTATTCTTCATCAAAAACTGAGTATAGTTATAACTAACCCAAGTTTTGTGTTTCATGATGGTAATAATTATGTCTAATATTTAACGAACACTTACTATGTGGTAGACATTTATTGAACACTAAGTGCTTTGCATGCATTCATTTATTTATTATTCACAACAATCTTATGAGATATCTACTATTATTATCCCCATTTCCAGATAATAAACTGAAGCCTAGAGAGGTTAATACACTTCTCCAAGCAGGCCTTATGTTCTTTTTCTTTTTTAATATATTGCTCTGAGTTCTTGTAAATGTAAGAAAAACACACATACATATGTGATTATATAGTATATGACATTTTGTGTGTGTGTGTGCACAAGGAAGTGCTGTACCTTAAGACCATTGTATAGAAGGTTTTTAAGTCCAGGTAATACCTGGTGATTGCTGGGTATTATACTCTTTTCTAGCTTCTGGTGAATTTTCTTTCTGAACATTTTTTTTTATTGAGGTATAATTGATATATGACATTATATTAGTTTTAGGTGTACAACATAATGATTCAATATTTGTATGTACTGCATAAAGGATCACCAGAATAAGTCTAATTAACATCTGTTGCTAGACATGGATACATTTTTTTTCTCATGATAAGGACTTTCAAGATTTTCTCTCCTAGCAACTTTCAAACATGCAGTACAATACTATTAATTATAGTCATTATGCTGTACATTGCAATCCCATGGTTTTTATAACTGGAAATTTGTACCTTTTGACCCCCCATCATGCATTTTGTGCCCCACCCCAGCCCCCTAACTCTCTGTCTCTGTCAACCACCAATCAGTTCTCCCTCTGCACCTATGAGCTCCAGTTTTGTTTTGCGGTTGTTGTTGTTGTTTGCTTGTTTTGTTTTTTGTTTTTTGGATTTTTTTCTTTATCTTTTAATTCCAACATAATTGATGTACAGTGTTATATTAGTTTCAGGTGTACAATATAGTGATTCAACAATCATTGATAAAAATTTTTGAAGAGCTTATTGGGAAATGCTCAAAATAGGTGAAAAATATTTAATACTTGGTGTGCACGCTCATCTATTACATACAGAAAGGAACCAATAGAAAGAAATCTCTCAAAATGTTCTTAGTGGTTTTATATTGGTAATTGGATTATTAGTGATGCTAAATTATTTTCAGTATACACCAGCCTATCTTATAATGAGCATATAGGGCTTGCATATTCCACAAACAACTAAAATCTATTAATAGATTTCCAAAATACAGTGATGTTTAGAATCAAGATGTGAATGCCCCCAGAATTTGAGGGGTCAGAAATATCTGATGATTTAAGAAGGAAAAAGGTAATATTAAAAATAAATATAGATGATATCCTCTACCACATGAGTTATGCATCTTGAAAGATGTTTTGGAACAAATCTGAGAGACTTCACATCAGCTCATTCAGGTTAGCAGTTTGTGTTTCAGCAGCAGACTATATGGAGTAATCTATGGTCAATATTGGTATCAACTTTGAAAATATGTAAAAGCCATAAAAATTGTTCAGGTAGTTTTGGTGATATTTCAGATATATATAGAGACATTTTTATATTAAAAAAAAATCTCAATATCCTTGATCAGTCAATTGTTTTCTAGTAAATAAACATAAGGGGAAAAAAATAATAGTTTCTCCACATGAGAATCCTATCACAAATATTTTCAAAAAGGAATGGATTTTATTAAAGTAAAATGAGGCTTGGCACTTGCTGTTTGTATAAGTTTTCGAAGTCTTATTAAGGATATTCATTCTGGCCACAAAAGTTGATACGATTCATTAGATTAGACTCCATTAGATTTAAATGATCGGAAGCTGGAGATGATATTAAGTGAAGAAAAAGTTACATGAAGCCATTTTTCCTTTATCTCAATCTTTCAAATTTGAAGTTTCACTTTTCAATTTTTAAACCTATTAACTAAAGTCAATTACTTGCCTATAAAAATAAGATTATGAATTATTACTCAAACGTTCAAAAGAGTCTTTTTCACATACTGGTTACAAGAGGAGTTTAAATAAGATTTTAGCAAAAACAATGTGGATTGGAAAGTTTAAGAATAATTTTGTGGCAGAGGCAGTCTATCTAACTTGACTTTAAATTAGGCAAGAGGAAAAATACATATTACAAAGGAAGTACAGACTCCTGGTTGTTTTTGGAAGGATTTGAGCTAGCCTAAAGTACTGGTCTCTTTCAAGATCCTCATTCACAGTTCTCCAGGGAAGACTGGTAACTGGAGGGACAGATGTGCATATGTGGAACTCAGGATCCCTGGCTCTCCTTGTTATCTGACAGAACATGTTGTGTACCTGTATTCAAAGGGAACTACTGCAAGGATAAAGAAAATGTTATTAAAAATGGCTTTCTAGGGGTGCCAGCGTGGCTTATTTGGTTAGGCATCTGAGTCTTGATTTCGGCTCAGGTATGATCTCACAGTTCATGGGTTAGAGCCCCTTGTTGGCCTCTACGCTGACAGTGTGGAGCCTGCTTGGGATTCTCTCTTTCTGCCCCTCCCCCACTCGTTCTCTCTCTCTCTCTCGAAATAAATAAATAAAAATTAAAAAAAATGGTTTTCTGTGGGGTGCCTGGGTGGCTCAGTTGGTTAAGCATCCGACTTCGGCTTAGGTCATGATCTATGGTTCGTGGGTTCAAGCTCCGTGTCAGGCCCTGTGGTGACAGCTCAGAGCCTGGAGCCTGCTTTGGATTCTGTGTCTCCCTCTCTCTGTCCCTCCCATGCTTTCTCTCTCTCTCTCTCTCTCAAAAATAAAACATAAAAAAATGGTTTTCTGTAAGAAAATAGGCAACAGAATAACAGGGATACAATTAAAGTTTAACTTCTCTGAATGTCACTTGTCCATAATTTTTAAATTAGAACCACTTAATGTTGTCTAGGTTTTTCTCAAAAACTGTTAAATCAGCAAAAAAAAAAAAACAAAAAAACAAAAAAACAAAAAAATCATTATAATTTGATGACAATGTGGATGACATACTATAAAAACTGCACAGATGAAACATGTTTCAAAACACTTTATTATTATTTTTTAGTGTTTATTTATTTTTGAGAGAGAGGCCGAGACAGAGAGAGACAGAGAGAGAGGGAGACACAGACTCTGAAGCAGGCTCCAGTCTCTGAGCTGTTAGCACGGAGCCCAACACAGAGCTTGAACTCACAAACCGTGACATCATGACCTGAGCTGAAGTTGGATGCTTAACCGACTAGGCCACCCAGGTGCCCCTCGAAACATTTTAAAACACGGTATGTATTTACATTTCCAGTGGAATGTATTCTAAGAACAAAAAGAATGTAAAGGAAGTCTAAAGTCTATTCAGAGTGTTTTTATTTTTATTGGTTACATGTGTATATACATATATATTTGGAACTATAATGTATATATTGTAAGATATATTAAATAATTATGCTGAGAGGCATTTGGGTGGTTCAGTCAATTAAGCATCCAACTTGGGCTCAGGTCATGATCTCGTGGTTTGTGGGTTTGAGCCCCACATCGGGCTCTATGCTGACAGGTCAAAGCCTGGAGCCTGCTTTGGATTCTGTGTCTCCCTCTCCTTCTGCCCCTCCCCCACTTGCTCTCTCTCTCTCTCTCTCTCTCTCTCTCTAAGATAAACATTAAAAAAATTAAAAATAATAAAAAATATTTATGTTGATGTATTTAAATTAAGTCAAAATAAATTTCAAAAAATAAATAACACATCTGTAGTCTTATATTTGAAATGGAAATACCAGTATGAACTCATGACTTTTTTCAACAGAATAGCATTTCTCTGCTCTGTGCAGTTTAAAGTCCAAGAAGCAGTAACAACTCAGTTGTAACTAACTCACCTATCACCCAGATGATAATCTCTAAATATCATTTCCTACAAATAAATAAGGGAGTTCTGGGGGGTGGGGTATGATGGGGGGAAATTCCAGGCCTGGAGAAGAAAATATGCAAAGGTAACCTAAAATTATCTTGCAGTTCCAGAAAAAAAAAAAGGATGATGTATAAAATAACCGACTCATGTCCAAGGAAGCAAGAGACAGTTTATAAGCTGACAAAGACTGGAGAATTTTTAATGCAGTGACCCAAACATATCAAATATGTACAAATCCAGAATTCATAATCTTTCAAATATTCAAATAAATTTAGGCACCAACTAAAACACTATCTTAAAAGTGGTAAATAAAGTGAAAGGAGAGGCATTGGTTTTGCTCTGTTTATACTGTTGGATAACCAATAGTTAATAAGGCAAAATCTTCTTCATAAAAAAAAAATACACAGGTAATAAATGCTGGAAGAATGATAGAATTTTTATATTACTATTTTGCAGTCTCTAATGAAATAATGGATCTGGGAAATGATCAATAGTGAATGCTAAAAGCATTTGGTGGAAGGTTGATGGGGAAATTTATAAAAGAGAAATAAATCTGATGTATTAGATTTCCATTGCTGTCATAATAAATTGCCACAAATTTAGTGGCTTAAAACAACAGAAATTTATTTTCTCACAGTTCTGTAGATCAGAAGGCTAAGTACAGCATAGCTCAGTTCTCTTACCTAAATTTCACACATCAGAAATCAGTTTGTCAGCAAGGACTACCTTTTTATTATTATTATTTTTTTTTTTTTATTTTTATGGAGGTTCTGGGGTTGAACCTACTTGTAAGTTCATTCAGATTCTTGGCAGAACTCAATTCCATATGGTTGTAGGACTGAGGTCCCATTTACTTGCTGGCTTTTGGCTAGAGGTCATACTAGGTTTCTAGAGGCCCCTTCTATTCCTTAGCTCCTGGTCTCCTTCCTCCATCTGCACAGTCAGCAACAGCAAGTCTGTCTTACACTGTGATATCTCTGACTCCCCTTCTGTCATCTCTCCTGCTACCTCTTCTCTCTGACCCCAGCCTGAGAAAATTCTCTGCTTTCAAGGACTCAGGTGATTAGACTGGATCCAAGATCCAATTTTATGGAATCCAGGATAATGTCTTCATCATCATTAGATTGGCAAGGTTCCTTTGCAGCAGTGCCTAGGTTAGTGTTTGATTGAATAACTAAGCCCAGGAACTTGAGTGGCATCTTTAGAATTCTGCTTACCACAGCTGACAATATTTGAATCTATGAATCAATCCCAATCAAATCTGATTATGGTTTTGTACACAAAACAATCACAAACAAATGGAAACTGGGTTTTCAGTTCTGCAGGTAAAGATCTCGGAAGTCACAATTTTAATCTAACAACAAGAAAAAAGCTGAACAGCCTGAAAAATCAACAACTCTTCCTGGTCTCATAGGAGAGGAGAAGTCATAATGTAAATCACTAGATTGAAGAGACAGGTGAGTAAAGGGCTTACAAAAGCAGACTCACAAGTAGAAACTGCTTCAAGAATCAGTGCCTGGGTAGGAAAACCTGAACTCTAATCCATGAATTGCTGGAAGCTCAGCATGGAGAAGTCTGAAGGCTAAAAACTCCAGGGAACCCAGTTATCAGTGTGGGTCGGGGGGGATGTTGGCATCCACAAAACCCTGAGATTTACCTTCAGGAGCTTGACCAGGTTCCCACAGTAAATATCAGAGAAAATCCCTTCCTGCTTTCAGCAGGGGGATGGAGAAGGAAAACATTTTGAAATACACCAGAGCACTCTAAACAGAGTCTGACCTCAGCAGAAGCTAGTTAGCTAGAGCTAACCTGCAGAGGTGTTATCAGAGCCTAACTGACCTGGGGAGGGGAAACACCAATTCCAGCCAGCTGCAGCCTACCATAAAGGAGAAGGGAAATACCCAAATCCAGACAGCTTTAATCTTCTCCCACCTAAGGGGTGAGAAAAAAACTGAGAAACACTTGTACAATTCACAGTCCAGAGGCATATGCTCATTAGAAGACTGGGGACCTAATCATAAGACTATGGTATGCTTCCTCTTCCCCTACACCTTCAAGATGTATTTATAGCAATTGCTTTTATTCAGTGCATCATATTGGCTCTCAGGAAGAAAATTACAAGACTTTGTAAAAGACACACACACACACACACACACACACACACACAATTTGAAGAGACAGAAAAGGCATCAGAACCAGACGCGGCAGGCACATTGGAATTACCAGGTGAAAATTTAAAACACCTATGATAAATATGCTAAAGTCTCTAATGGATAACAAGGGCAATGTAAGAACAGATGGGAAATGTAAGCAGAAAGGTGGAAATCCTAAGAAAGAATAAAAAATTCTAGAGATGAAAAATGGTGTAAGAGAAATGAAAACTGCCTTTTTCCCCCCTCATGATTTTAAATGCAGGCCAACGTCTACTTCCTAGGCGGCTGTGAAAATGTACAGGGGTAGGGATGTTTGTTAAGTCGGCATGCTGGCCCATAGTAAATACCCAAATCGGTCACTGATTTGTTTACTGGTAGTATTCCTGCTGAAGATACAGCTGTGAAAAAGCAGCCGGACTCCTGCTCTCCACCAGCTAGCATACTGGTGGTCTTTACTACGTGAGTCCTGCTCTCTTACCAGTAAGCAGAAGTAGTGGTCCCTGTTCGAAGAAATCTAGATTAAAAACATTCTTTGGATAATCAAAACCTTCAGGAAAAGATTCATCTTCTATTCCAAGATACAGTTTTCACTCGATGAAACTATGATATTGTGATCATATCATCAATCAACTTTTCAGAGAGACATTTCTCTCCCTCGGGATTATTTCGCCCTAGAAGTGTGCACAGCAATGCCAGCCCTTGGTTTCTGGGGGGAAACACGATCCACCCAGGCCCGCAGCTGCCTTCGCGCTCAAGCTCAGGCATGTATTTGGTTCCAGGTTTATTAACTCGTCTACGTGACAGGGGGGAGCCAGAGAGGACAGTCTGAGCACCCGGAGTAGGAGCGGGCCAGCGTTCCCCAGGGGCCGTCGCTGGAGAGGAACAGAGTCCTGGTCACCTGTCGCCCTCCCTGCGGGCCGCCTTGCACGCTGGCCAGGGCCTTGACCCACATGGTGCAGCTGCGCAGCTCAAGACGGAGACGCAGGGGGACCTCCCTGGGACGCATGAGGCCACTGCTCCACGCGGAACGAGGTCGCCTGGAGCACCTGCACCTGGCTGAGGGCGCCTGGAAGCAGGTAGGAGGGCCAGCCAGGTGTCGCCATGAGCTTGAGGGGAGGGAACTGAGACCCCGAGAGGGGGGAGGCTTTGAAGCCATGTCGGGAACCCAAGCTTTTCAGATGTGCTCCTGAGGGAGGTTTGCAAACCTCTCACTTGCAAACCCACCCTCGCGTCTACCCCAACGCGGACGGAGAGCTTGGCTACTAGACAGACTCAGCTGAGATGGGGCGGCTTCCGCTGGCCTGGGCTCAGTTCACGTTGTCGTCCTTGTTGTCCCTGCTCCAGGGCTGTGTCCCCCGCAGGGTCCTTGCGCTGTTCACCTGGTTTGCATCGGGGTGGTTTTTACTCAGGACTCTCTGCTTGGCCTTCTGGGTGTGTCTGGACCCCGGTTTTGCGCCTGAGGCCCGGGTTTGCGTTAGGCGTCTCGATTTGCGTCTGGATCCCGGTTTTACTTCCAGCCCTGGATTGAGTCTGGGTCGAAGTTTTACTCTTGGTGACCCGTCCTTGGGACTTTGGATGCGTGGCCTGCTCTTTGGTGGCTGGCTCTAGGGACATGCAGGACTAACTCTGAGGGCCCCCAGAAGACTATGTGTTTGCATACTTTTTTAAAAATATTTATTTTTGAAAGAGATCCAGTGCCAGCCAGGTAGGGGCAGAGAGAAAGGGGGTGACAGAGGATCCCAAGCAGCTCTACAGTGACAGAGAGCCCAATGTGGGACTTGAACTCTCTGACCTGAGATCATGACCTGAGCCCAAGTCATGGCACCAAATCCAGGCACCCCTATATTTGTATACTTTAAAAGCTGCTGCCTGAGGGTATCTCAGCTTTCTGGCTTCTTCACTGCCTCTCAGACTCCTGACATTACCACTTGGTAGTTGGTGAAGCCAATCCAACCTTGGTATGGGGAGGGGAACCTGTCTCCTAATATCTAAATGGTGGCTGGTTATAGTCACTCTTCCTAAGTGAATCTGTAAATGGAAATGGCCGGTTGTATCATTTGACATCCATTTCCAGAACTCTGGTTACAGCTTGCCAAAGAACCTGTCACCTCCCTGCGATTCAGTTTGCTGCAGCTGGGAAGAAGCATTTGCACTGAGTCCTGCTACATCCTGACCTATTACAGGAGAACCTTGTTTCTATTCCTGTAATGATTTTAACCCCTCCAAACCTCGAAATTTGGCCCTTAAATCCATCTTAAATATCATCCTACCATAAAGAGGACACTAGTTTAACTTACCATAAATAGAAGGTAACTATAAAAATTATCAAAATAAAAGCCTAGTCGTGTTACTAAAATTTACCTAAGTCTCCATATCCTCTGATTTAGAGCCCGAGTTGCTGCTGCAAGATAAAACTCTTCTCAGGTGATGAATAGGGACAAAGTCAATTTCAGCTGTGTTTGTTACTTTGTGTTTTTTTTTTCCTATAGTCACAATCACATTCACTTACATTTATAAAAATAGCATATTTGCTCCTTTCCCCACCCCTACTCCCAAGACTGGATTTTACTCAATATTGTCCGTGTTCACTTTCCTGGGGATATGCGTTGACGGGACCCGAACATCCCTAAGACATAAGGAAACTCTAGCAAAAATAATTTGAATCTTAAGGTCTATATGATTTTCTGTTTCTTTCTCAGTGTCTTTTTCATTCTTTTGCCATAAAATGGGTTCGTTGTCTCCGTATGTTCTGGAGAAAATCTGTCATAAGACCTCACAAATTGGCCTGGCCCCTATTGTTACATTCATGGGCTAGCTGGTCTTTTGCTTCTAGCAACTTCATTGGTTTCTACCTAATCTAAAAATAATCTTCAGTTCGCTTAGTTTCCTGATTATAGTCCTCCAATCAACAGTCAAACTTGGTAAAACACATTCTAGAACTCTGGCTTAACAGAGGCTCTAGTGGGGATAGTTAGATCTATCAAAATTTAGACCTGGAAGATGCCCTGAAGTAAATGATTTCAGCTAAACAGTAAATCTAGTAGTCAGAATGGAAGACAAGAGAAAGAAAATTAATTACAAGTATTTAGAGGCTACCATCAACAGACAAACATTTTTAAATCTTTGTTTAAAAAGAACGGAGGAAAGAACAAAACAGTTATTAGTTTTCTAGTGAAGGTTTTTTATTCATTTACTTTTGTTCATTTTTACAGTCAGGACCAAGGCAGACCTGCATATATTTGAAAGCATTTACTTGAAGGATAAAGGGAAAAAAAGATTGGCAGTTTTGGAAAAGAAGGCAATATGTGATCCATTCAGAGTTAGGAACGGAATAAAATGTCTGCCTACTTTAGGTTTAAATGAGAACAGACGGGGCGCCTGGGTGGCGCAGTCGGTTAAGCGTCCGACTTCAGCCAGGTCACGATCTCACCGTCTGTGAGTTCGAGCCCCGCGTCGGGCTCTGGGCTGATGGCTCAGAGCCTGGAGCCTGTTTCTGATTCTGTGTCTCCCTCTCTCTCTGCCCCTCCCCTGTTCATGCTCTGTCTCTCTCTGTCCCAAAAATAAATAAACGTTGAAAAAAAAAATTTAAATGAGAACAGACTATTGAAGCTGTGGAAAAAATACACAAGTCTTGAATCTCACCAGAAATACCGCATTATAGCAAATTTTTGAAAAAATATGACAAACAGTACTCACCTGGAGGAGTAGAATTGACACTGATGTAATAGTGGCTGCATTTATTCAGCAGCATAGGGAAAAGGATTGTTTTCAGTTCAAATAGTACATTATTGGTTTGGTTTTTATTTTAACTTGAAAATAAATATGTATAAGTAGATACACATATATAGTGTATGTAATATGTGTACAATATACATATAACACATACAATGTGTATAATATGTATATACATATAGGTATATATATGTATGTAGTACACACACACACACACACACACACACGCACATTGGAATGTTCAGCCATGAGAAAGAAGAAAATCCTGCCACTTGTGACATGGACAGACCTTGAGGGCATTATGCTAAATGAAATAAAGTCAGACAGAGAGAGACAAATACTATATGATATCACTTATATGTGAAATCTAGAAAAGCCAAACTCATAGAAACTGAGTAGAATAATGGTTACCAAGGTTCCGGAGGATGGGGAGAAATGAGGAGATGTTGGTCAAATGGTACAGACAGACTTACAGTTAGAAGATGAGTAAGTTCTGGAGACCTCATGCATAGCACGGTGATCATCACTAACAATTATGTATTTGTATTTGAAAGTTGCCAAGAGAGTAAATCTTATTTCTTGTTCTCACTACAAAAAAATAAATGGTAATTGTGTGATGCGATGGATGGTTAGATAATGGTATGATGGTAATCATATTGCCATAGAAAAGTGTGTCAAATCAACAGGCTGTACACCTTAAACTTAAACAACGTTATATGTCAATTACATCTCAATAAAACTGGGGGAGAAAGATAATATGTATTGACTCAAAAGGAGCATTAGACTTTACATTAAAGTAGCTACAGATCATGAAAGTTAAAAGTATTTGAATTTTAAGTGTAAAAAATATATAGCCCATTTTGACCTTGCATCATCAAACTGATTTGCTAATATAATATATATACAATTAAAAAGAAAACCTAAACCAGTAATTTGAGGATTTTCTGAGCTGATCCTGAAACCCTGGTTTTCAAGAGGTCAAGGAAGTACAAGTCATCAGATTAACTCTGTGCAGATGGGGGCACAGAAGGGACCAGACAGGTGAGAGGGTGCAGGTGACAGTCTTTTATAAGGCTCATCACTTTGACTTGTGAAGAAGAAAAAGTCACCATCTGTGCTGTCATCCTTGTTAACCTTCTACTCTGAGTGGGAAAGATAACCTAAATACTGAGAATAGGTGGATAAACACAAAGCAATATTTGCGTCAAGGCTACTGAAAATCAAACTGAGGATGAGTAACCTTGCCTCTGTTTGTCAGGCTTATTATACATGTTTTTGTAGACAGTTATCGTTATGACTGAGAAACTGTTTTGTGAGAAAATACAATCACCAACTCTGATTTAAGTTTGAAACTAGTCTAATTTAAGCATTAAAATTCCATTTTTAAAAGTTTATTTGAGATAGAGAGAAAAAAAGAGAGAGAAATAGAACAAGTGGGGGAGGGGCAGAGAGCGAGAGGAGAGAGAACAAAGCCCAAGTAGGCTCCATGCTCTGCACTGAGCCTGATGAGGGACATGGTTGGGGTTCAATCTCACGACCATGAAATCAAAAGTCAGTTGCTTACCGACTGAGCCACCCAGGCACCCCAAAATTACACAGTTGGTGTTAGTGAGCTATTTATTCATAATGTATAACTATGGCACTTATTTTTAATATCTAAGTAATTTTTAATAACCAATAAGGGAGACAGGAAGTAATTCTGAGTTTTATGTCATTGAACAAAAAGCCAAGGGGGCAATTTTTATTAAGTTAATGTTAAGTCATACAGATTTTTTTGTTTGAGTAAAATTCTGAGAATAGTACTGTCTTTTGCAATGATATGCATTTCAGGTTTATACTATTTGATTTACTTTCTCAGAACTTTGAAGTCATTCCTTGCTTTCTTCCTATCATACCCTGCTTGAAGGAAGAGAACTAATACTACTCAGATCCTCCAAGGTCGGTGTAAATATACATCACCAGTCATAGTAGTTTCTTATTTCTCTGGTGCCTAGAATTTAGTGTCAAGCCATGTGTTTGACCAATCTGTATTTCCCTGTGATTCCTATATCTTACGTTGAACTAGATACATCGTTCATACTGTTTAACTTATATATCTACCCAGTTTCCTACTTAGATTTCCTTGTCTCATCTCTAACACATATGAATTCTTATTAAATGTGTGTTTTTCTTTGATAGGCAATTTCATTATCCATAGGATAAAACTGATATTTCTTAGTGAAGCATGTAAGGTCTTCTGCGATTTGACCAAAGCTGGTATCCAGAGCCTCATCTCCTTCGATTCCATCTCCTAGCCCATGTATCAGCCACAGCTATTGCCTTATAGTTCTTTACATACTAGTTTCTTAATCCAGAATGTACACATTTTACCCCTCTACTCTTCCAAGGCTAATCTTCAATACCCAACCCTGCTTAGCCTACATGCCTCTCTTATGGGAAACCTCCTGTAGTTTTATCCAGCACTCTCATTTTGTCAGAGTTTATCCTCAAGTAATATCTTCAGCAAAGGAGAGTAAATTTCTTGACTCGATGCATATTGAAGGTATCTGTGTTATGTTCATGTTTGAGATCAAAAGTAGATTTAGATAATTGTAAAGAGGCATTATTACAGATGAGGTAATTTTTTTTTTTCAGATTTACGTATAGGTGTAGTGTAACTCCAATTAAGTTATAAAGTTTAAAGAGAAGAAAAAAGAATGATGTGTGTGCGTGTGTATACACACACACACACACACATATATTCTTTTGTAATATATATATCTCTAAGTTGATACTCTTATTTTTTATTGTAATGCTTTATAAAATAATTTATTATAAATAAACACAATTTTTTACAAAGTTTTGACTTAAAATTTTTTTTAATAGTTTTCTTTATTTTTGAGAGGCAGAGAGAGACAGACCATGTGTCGGGGAGGGGCAGAGAGAGAGGGAGACAGAATCGGAAGCAGACTCTAGGGTCTGGGTGTCAGCACAGAGTCCAACACGGGGCTCAAACTCAGAGACCATGAGATCGTGACCTGAGCCGAAGTCGGACGCTCAACCCACTGAACCACCCAGGCGCCCCTGAAGTTTTGGCTTTTATGTCTTCCTCTCCATTCTAGAATAGAAGACAGTTATTGACAAAAATTGTGTCCTATGTTTTTTTCTGAACATAAAGCGTTGGTATAAATATTCAAATACTAAACCACGGGTAATAATAATAATTATTAATATTGACATATTTCCTCATGGTCGTAGTGTAGATAGATATTTTCTTAGTGTAGATAGATAATTTAATAGTATAAAGTAACATCTCCTAAGAGATAAATTCCTAAGTTATGAGTCATAACTGAAAATTCAGTAGTAGCTTCATCTCAGATTCTGAATGTGATCTTCTACTCTTTGGATACTATAGCAATATCATATCTACTATCTACTACGTGCTCATTTTCTGATACCTTGAGACAAATATGCCTCTTTATAGGTGTTTTACAGAAAGTGATTAAAAATATACATAGCCTTCAAGAAGAAAATATAAACTTTTACCTCAAGATTTCTGATGAGGAGCAAACAATAACAGGGAGTGTGTCCTGTCAGACCACACGTAAGAATTTTTCAAAAGTGGGAGATGTAGGCCTATTGAGGAACCAGGGTTCAGTTGGAGAAAGACAAGACACAGTGTCAAGATTTAGCAATTTCAAGTTTTCAGTTAGGAAAACATGTAGGTTTATGACATCCAGAATTGTGGAAGAGACAATTATCTCATTATTTTATTTATCTGAATATCTGTTATGCTTGCTATGAATCAAGCAGGAAAGGCAACAAGAAAAGAAACTCAGGTTCAAAGTCAGAATGGTCAGAAGTTGAGTATGTGCCCCTAGGCAACAGAGAACCAGCTGCTATGAGAGCAATCAAGGGCAGTGTTTAGGGAGTTCAATCCTCAAACGAAGTGCTTACACAATTATCAAAGCAAGGGAACATATAAACATGGGTAGATAAATCATTTGTAACTTTTAAATTTTATTTAAGATCTTTAATGTTATTTTTATGACAGGTTGATAAAATTTTTATTTTCTCATGATCATGTACTTGAACAAAGGGAAAATTCGGTGGATTTGGTCATCTGTATGTTTTATATACTAACCTTATTGTCATAGTCTTGGCTATAAATATTACTTTTCTCTAAATCCTGTTTCTAGTCCTCTCAATGCACTTAACTCTTAGGAAGATTCTATCAAAAATCATTCACATGTGTCCAGACTTCTATTTCTATTTTTTTTGACCTGAAATTTCATTTGGAGATGTCATGCAGATTAAACCAAATTTAGAACCCCAAGTGATTGCCATAATAGAAAGGCAGAAGAAGAAAATAAAGAATAGTGCTCCATTCAAAATGTATATTTCAATTCTTAGTAAAATAAAATATAAATACAGGTTTTCCCCAATTATAGAGCCTTTCATGTTCACACAGAGGCGTTACTCAATGTAATTCATCTGAACCAGAATTCTAGTAGTATCAACCAAATCCATTATACACACATGAATGTTAAGGCACATTAAAATTTAATTCAAATAAGCTATTGTATCCTATTTTTTATCTATATTATTGGAATGCTTAATATAAAAATTCATAAAATTATTGAATATGTTCATATATATTAAATTGGAATTTTAAAACTTTAGTTCTCATTACTGCCAATGAAATTTTTTTTGCTATATTATGCTACCATTCAATAAATTATAGGCTAGAAAATCATTTATATAACTGAAATATAAATGCCTAGAAAGAAGAACATGCTAAGAAAAAGATATAGAAGTTCCTGCTTGTATTTTGCCTTTTCTGGTTTGGAATTCTGATATCTAATAAAAACAAATTTTTTGATACTGTTAACTATTGAGCATAACTTTTTAAATTGACCATGTTTTATTCATTACTAAAAGAAAGTCAAAAGAGAAAAAGGTGTTATATAAATCTTTTTAAGATGTATCTTCCTCCTCTTGATGAGAGATGAACTTCTCAGTACCCTTTATTGCCTTTAATATAAATTCTGAGTCTTAACAAATGCAGTATGTTGTTTCAACCTCTTTCCTCAAGACCTTAGAGTTGAAAATGCAAATGACCAGTTCATGTAGAGCCAAACTGCAAGCTTAGATGGCATGAAAGATTCATTATTGAGTCAAGAGGGAGTGAAGAATGAGAAATGAGGAGAGACAGGTAGAGTAAGACCAGAATATTCAGAGCCTTGAATTTCAGTATGTCTTCCAATGACCTATAGGCAACAGAGAACTATTACAATGTTAGTAGTGGGTAGCATGAAAAAAACAGTGATTCATGAAGGTTAACCTGGTAACAGTGTCTGAAACGATGCAAGGAGATTACAGAATAAACTCCTTTTCATTTGTATGGTTATGTGAAGTCTGTGCTTGCATGACAGCATTTCCCTGTCCTGCCACCTGTTGGTCAAGTTTAAAAAAATTCTCTTTAAAGCCTATTACTGTAAAGGAAATTATAGATAAGCTGAGATTAAGAAGGTAATTCTGAGTCATCCTTAGTAGCTGGAGATTCAGAGTCTTCTATCAGTATACCTGGTCTTAAGCAATTAGCTTGGAGATCACACACAGAAAGAAATCTTTAGAAGGATGAAGATGACCAAATGATATAACGAGGATGTTAAAACACTTACACGTACATCATCTTTTAGGTACAGCTATACTATGCATTTTCCATTGACTTATTTGACAAACTAGAATAAATAAGTCATAAGTCACTTATTAATATAGATAGAATGTAGGGATGCATAGTAACCAGGAATGGCTGAAATTGACTTAGGGGAAAGTGCATTTGCTATCAACTCTGCAGATAGTGAGCCAAGTTCACTCAAGTCAATACCACTTTATCAAAAAAGTAGGGCATTTAAACAACATACCCAGAGTTAAAAGACAAGTGACAGTTTGGGTGAGAAATATTCTCAATTCTAAGAGGAATATTTTAACATTTTTAAAACTTAATAATAATTGGGGCACCTGGGTGGCTCAGTTGGTTGAGTGTCTGACTTTGGCTCAGGTCATGATCTCGTGGTCTGTGAGTTCGAGCCCCGCATTGGGCTCTGTGCTACTGACAGCTCAGGGCTCTGTGCTGCTTCAGATTCTGTGTCTCCCTCTCTCTCTGTGCCCCTTCCCTGCTCATGCTCTATCTCTATAAAAAATAAACATTAAAATTTTTTTAACTTAATAATTATTAAATCTTAATAAATATTAAATCTTAAAAAAAGAAAAAAAAACACTTCAGTTTTTAAATGGCCTAATAATGTTAAGAACTATTTTACAGGAAAAAAAATACCACCTAGTTAGCCAATAAAATATGAAAATAAATTCAACCTCACAAGTAAACAGTGCTTTGCAAATTAATACACTGATACTTTTTTCCTCAACAAGATGAAAGCATTTAAACAGATGATGATATACACATTGATGAATTTTAGTGAATGGGAACTCATATTCAGTTTTGGTTTTCAGTGTACCTACTATATTTTGCATCATACTCATTAGTTGCATAGCAAATAATTTCAGTTTCAGGATCCTAATCTATAGAATTATTACACATATGTTCCCTGTAGTGTTTTGTAATAGTGAAAACCTTTAATAACTTAAATGTGATGCTTAAAAGAATAAGATAGATCTGTGTAATTGGCATGGAAAATATTCTGAGTGAATGGCTGATGGTAAAGTACATACAATGTGAAAGGCTGATAGTAAAATACATACAATGTTATTTCATTTCAGCTCTCAAAACCTCAAAGAAAAAATTGTATGTGCCTGTACATAGGTAACTGTATGCACATAACATATACATGTAACTATGTGTGTATTTATTATTATTTGTATATATATAAACATATGTATATCCCATGAATCTACACATATAATAAACATAGGGTTCTGGGAGAAATATACTAAAATGATAATAATAAATAACAGTCATTACTATATTTTAAAAAAATTTTAATGTTTTTTATTTTTGAGAGAGAGAGAGACAGGTCACAAGCAGAGGAGGGGCAGAGAGAGAGGGAGACACAGAATCCAAAGTAGGCTCCAGGCTCTGAGCTATCAGCGCAAAACCCAACACGGGGCTTGAACTCACAAGCCATGAGATCATGACCTGAGCCAAAGTCAGATGCTTAACCCACTGAGTCACCCAGGTGCTCCAAAAGCCATTGCTATTGAGAAATGTGGTGCAGAGAGAAGAGTAAGGGTAATTTGCTTGGCCTGTAATGTTTGAAGTTTTCACAAGAGTGGTTCATGTGTCATTTGTAAAGTTAAAAAAAATAATGCGCTTGTTGAACAATATTATCTGGAAAGTAACTGAATATTCCAGATTGAATACTCCATTTACTGAGGTATATCTTAATGTAATTTTTGACCATGTGTAAGCTTTGAAAATTGTAAACATTAGGGTGAATGTAAGACCAGCAGTCATTGAAGAACAACAGTATTCTCCATAGCCATGAATTAATACTTAAAGTGTTGTATTTTAAATATTGTACAATTCCACTTAGATGAGGTCTCTAAAATAGTCAAATTCAAAGAAGCAGAGAATACACTGATGGTTGCCAGGGGCTGGTGGGCGGTGGGGAAAATGGAGAGTTGTTACTCAAAGAGTATAAAGTTTTAGTTATGCTAGTTGAATACATTCTAGATGTACACCATGTACATCATGGTGCCTATAGTTCACAGTATGGTATTGTGCATTTTGAAATCTTCTAAGAGGATAGATCTCATGTTAAGTGTCCTTACTCTCCCCTCCAGGAAACTCTGGGATGTGTTGAACATATCTGTTACCCTGATTATGGTGATGATATCGTACTTGTTGACATATGAGCAGACTCACCAAATTGTATACATTAAATATGTAGTTTTTCTATATCAATTACTCTTCAAAAAAGCTGTTAAAAGAAATTTAAATACATTTAAAACATAAAATGTGCTTTCATTAATCTTCTTCCCCTTTCCTGATTTTTAAAAGTAAGTATAACAGAGATATAGATGCTGTATGTCCATCTCAATGAATGAACTATGATGACTGGCCTTTACCTTACAACTGGACTGTATTACTGCATGCATCTAATGTGGTATGCATTTTTGGAGGGAAGGAACTTCCGATTCAAGTGACTATTTTCCTTTCCACTACCTTGACTTGGAGCACATATCTGTGGAATATCTGGTTTGTTTGATGTTAGTTTCCTTCTTCCATAAAGTTTGTATCTGTGCATTTTGTCATTGGATTTGTAGTCCTAATGCCATGTATGATGATGAATCCATTCTAGTCTATCTCTATCCTTTGCCAATCATATAACCTTGAGGAATTACTTTCTTTCTCTTAACGTGAGCTTTCCCAAATGTAAAAATAGGGTTCTTTACTCCTCTAATAGGAATCTCGTGGGTCATAGAATCCATCTAAAGCATCTAGCATTGTGCCTAATTGCTTTTATTAATCATTAGATAATTCACTTTTGCAACCCACTTCTTTCTTATTATATTTTCTGTCAAACACCTTATGTATTAATTTTTAATTGAAAAGGACCTTCATTTTTACATATATTTCAAATTAATTAAAGAACTCTTTTCCATCCATGTTACCGATTAACAATATGTGTTCTTTGGCTTCTCAAAGATGTTGTCATGGCTGCCTGTTTACCAGCAAAGACCATTTGGGCTGGGCTGTTTCCCAAAATGTAGCCCCTTAGAAATTAGCTTGCTCTAAAGACTGTTTTTTAAGCTTTTGAGTTTTTTATGACAAAATAAACTAATGCAATATAATTACAGATTTGTGAACTATCCTCAAATAGACATACCCTGAAATAGACATTTTCTCTGCTTAATGTTATTTTTTGTCTTCTTTTTCTTAAAACCTAAGAAGCTGATTGAAAAAAAAAGAACTAATTCACAGGAATATCTGAAATTTCCAAATAAGAAGTCAGAAAAATGCAAATGTTATTTTTCATAATATTACTTTTCTAAAATTACACATACTGCATAATCAACAGTTCATTTAGCAGTCTATAATAATAGCTATGTGCTGTGTTTGAATAAATGTATTACATTTGTACTTCGCGTATTTCTGCAATTTCCAATTTCAAACCATCTAACTTATTTGATCATTAGCTTTCCCCCTTTTATTGACTAATGAAATTTATTTTTATTCCCAGTGAGAGTGAAGAAAAGTGAAAACAAATATGCTTATTTCTCCCTTTCTGTCCATATTTTATTTTATTTTTTTAAAAGATGCAGTCAGCAGAAGTTTTTCTATTTAGGAACTTTAGGTGCTGACCACCATCCACCTTTGTCCTTTACCTCCTGAAGCTCTCCATCCCAAATTCCATTGTTAAACTGCAAAAATAAATGGGTTCCTAATGACAGCAAGTTTCCTTCCTTCCTTATTTTCTCTCTGTAACTGTCGGATTTGTGTTGAATGCAATTTAATATGTTAGACCCAACTGACAACATTAAGTCTCTATGCAAGTGTCATTACTTGGTGCATAGTGTAGTTGACACAATGGACTGTGGAAAGGTTCAGAATATAATATTTTCTTCACTGGTATTGTTGTCATCAAGCTCATATATATACAGTAGCAAGGCAATATTTCAGCCAAGATTGGAGGAGTGCCTCCAATCTTATCAGCCACTCCTTTAAAATGAAGTTGCACTAAGTTCTGTCCAGTGAAGTAAATTTTCCAACAAATTTACTCCAGAGGATATTTGAAAGCATAACATTTATGTGGAAACTTATCATGAGTACCATGCGGTGTTTCTGGTTCATTGGATCCCCAAGCCACTGAAGAGGCTGATAAGCAAATATAGCTAGCCATAGTATAAATTCAAGATTACCTTCTATGAGATGTGATTTAAAATAATTACTCAGGCTCACACTGACCTCATCCTGCTCTGACTTCTTGTTTCACTTTGACAAGGAGAGCTATTTTCTGCATTTTCCTGGATCACCATCACGTATCATAAAATAAAGGCTAAGCTATGTTCCAGGAGTAACAATAATTGTAATAATATCTAAAAGTAAATGTTCATTGTGGTCCACATACTGTTCTATGTCCATATGTTAATCCATTTAATCCCCACAACAGCCCTGGGAAGTGGGTACCTTATTCTCTTTCTGCAGACAGTGAAACTTGGACGCAGTTTAATATTTTGCTCAAGGTCATTAGAAATAATATGCACAGAAGTTGAGATCCTAAGCAAAGCATTATGGCTCCAAAGGCAAGTTCTTAACCACTATGCTATACGGAAGGGGGAAACATTTTTATGCCAGTGATTCTACCAACTTGTTCTCTCTTCCTCACACTAGGTTCTTTGTCTGCTCCCACGTGTGTGTAGTCAGAGCACCAAAGTCAGGGTTTAGTCCTTGTCTACTAGGGGTAGTCATCAATCAAGTTGCAGGCAACAGAAATTAACTCTTGCAGGAAAGCAGTTTTCTGATATTGCAGAGTTCACAGTATTGCCAAAAAATACTTTAAGAGCCAAGTTCTTAAAAAATATATATATACACACATACGAAAAGATGAAAAAGAGCACATGGTTCTCCATCCCACTAACATCATGCTTCGTTCTGTGACTTTCTTTGGGCACAGGAATGTAATTGGAATATTTTTACACCACTTCTGAGAAATAGCTTTAAAAAGCATTGCTTGATTCTACCATCTCTCTTTTCTCTCTCATAAATTCAGCGTGTCCCACATAGGGACTATTCCTAAGGTGCAAAGCCCCAAAATAAATGCTTACTGTGTTTGACTTCTGAGATTCGAGTTTGTTTAAGTGACATAATTTAGCTTAAACTGAGTCATCTTGGGGCGCTCAGTAACAAACAGAACCATGCCCAAAATGACGTGACAGTGTCAGTTCAGTGAGAATATTGTTTCTTTTCTACAAGGAAAATAAACTTAAAGGCTGGTACCGCTGCCACCATTGCCATTCAATACTGAATCCCGATCTTGGCACCCTTGCCATCATCATCTCAGAAACAGGATTTGTTGTTGCCACAGCCACTGTAGTCATGGATTGTACACGGTTCGTGTTTCTTCAGTTCTTGATTCAGTGTCTGGGAGAGAGGCATCTGATTACTGGAGTCTAGGACTAGTACTTTTGCCTCAGGCATGAGGTTATCTAGGAAGGCAAATATCTAGGTTTTTCAGGCTTTATGGTAGGCTCTTCTCATCAACATGCATACTGAGGAATTGCTCACATAACAGAGAATCTTGACATGCATCAGAATCTCCCAGACGTCAACTACCCCAATTAAGGAAGACTGAGGTCCTCTCTCTCATTCTTTCTTTCTCTCCCTCCCACTCCCTCTCTTTTTCCTTCTCCCTTTTTCTCCTTCCATTGATTGATTGATTGATTGATTGATTTATGAGAGTGTGTGTGTAAGTGAGCAGGGGACAGGCAGAGAGAGAGGGAGAGACAATCCCAAGCAGGCTCTGCCCTGCCAGCATGAGAACCTGATTCAGGGTTCAAAGCCACAAACCATGAGATCGTGACTTCAACTGAAACCGAGAGTTGGACGCTCAATCGACTGAGCCATCCAGGTGCCCTACTCCTTTCCCTGTATTATTGCTTTTAATGCATGCATGGAGTTGTGGCCACCATTTTGTAAACTTGAAGTACAGCATAAAGAAGTAAAAACAGGGCACCTGGGTGGCTCAGTTGGTTGAGCATCTGACTTCTGCTCGGGTCATGATCTCCAGGTTTGTGAGTTTGAGTCTCACATCGGGCTTGCTGCTCTCAGCCTGTCAGTGCAGAGCCTGCTTTGGACCCTCCATCCCCTGCTGTCTGCCCCTCCCCTGCTTGCACAGTCCCCAAAATAAATAAGAAAAAAAAAAAGGAAGAAAAACCAGAGGTACCTGACTGGCTCAGTGAGTTAAGCATCCCATTGTTGATTTCTGCTTAGGTCATGATTTCTATGATCCCTGTCAGTGCAGAGCCTGCTTAGGATTCTCTGTCTCCCTCTCTCTCTCTGCCCCTCCCCCACTTGCACATGCATGTACTCTCTCTTTTTCAAAATAAATAAACATTTTTTTAAAAAATAAAAAAAAGCCAAATGTTAAGGTTGGTAGGGCAGTAATATGTAAAGATCTCAGTTCCTTGAGTATATTGTTTAACAGCTGGGTAACTACCATCTAGTCTATGATACTCCTTAATTTAACAATAAATTTCCTGGGGCGCCTGGGTGGCGCAGTCGGTTGAGCGTCCAACTTCAGCCAGGTCACGATCTCACGGTCCGTGAGTTCGAGCCCCGTGTCAGGCTCTGGGCTGATGGCTCAGAGCCTGGAGCCTGTTTCCGATTCTGTGTCTCCCTCTCTCTCTGCCCCTCCCCCGTTCATGCTCTGTCTCTCTCTGTCCCAAAAATAAATAAACGTTGAAAAAAAAATTAAAAAAACAAAAAACAAAAAAAACAATAAATTTCCTTATATTTCAAGCCACTATTAGTTACATATTTTGTTAATTGAAACCAGAAGTATTCCCTTCTAATACACATGGCAAGCATGAAACCATATGAAAGAAAATAAATGTATTTATTATTTTATTAGAGGGGATTTTTGACATAAACTTTGGGAAGCTCAGTGAAATAATCCTATCACACAACATCAAGAATATTTATTTAGAGATGAAATTTCCCCTATAGCTTTATTACCAATGTATTTCTAGAGCATACAGTATTTAACATACTGTGGCTTTTGTCTCTATAAGCTTATTTTCCATAATTTTGTTTTGATCACCAGTTGCATGGAAAAATTCACATTTCTTTTTTTTTTAATATGAAATTTATTGTCAAATTGGTTTCCATACGACACCCAGCGCTCATCCCAACAGGTGCCCTCCTCAATGCCCATCACCCACTTTCCCCTCTCCCCTAGCCCCCATCAACCCTCAGTTTATTCTCAGTTTTAAGTGTCTCTTATGGTTTGGCTCTCTCCCTCTCTAACTTTTTTTTTGCCTTCCCCTCCCCCACAGTCTTCTGTTAAGTTTCTCAGGATCCACATAAGAGTGAAAATTCACAATTCTAATTAAATTGTTAATTTTTTAGTAGACATTGTGTCTTTAATCTTCAAGGATTGATATTCATTAGCCTCTGATTATAATGGCATGTTGGAGTTACTGTTTTGAGGGTTGAAGTCTGATTTTGCAATTAATTAGCTGTTGATCTTAAGTTATTTGACCAGAGCTTTCTGAATCCATAGATTAAATTATACCTTGGATATTTAAATTTCTAAGTATATGCTGAAGCTTTTCTAGCATTAAAATATCCTAGGCTTAACAGGCACATGAAAAGATGTTCAGCGTCGCTCCTTATCAGGGAAATACAAATCAAAACCACACTCAGGTATCACCTCACGCCAGTCAGAGTGGCCAAAATGAACAAATCAGGAGACTATAGATGCTGGAGAGGATGTGGAGAAACAGGAACCCTCTTGCACTGTTGGTGGGAATGCAAATTGGTGCAGCCGCTCTGGAAAGCAGTGTGGAGGTTCCTCAGAAAATTAAAAATAGACCTACTCTATGATCCAGCAATAGCACTGCTAGGAATTTATCCAAGGGACACAGGAGTACTGATGCAGAGGGGCACTTGTACCCCAATGTTCATAGCAGCACTCTCAACAATAGCCAAATTATGGAAAGAGCCTAAATGTCCATCAACTGATGAATGGATAAAGAAATTGTGGTTTATATACACAATGGAGTACTATGTGGCAATGAGAAAAAATGAAATATGGCCTTTTGTAGCAACGTGGATGGAACTGGAGAGTGTGATGCTAAGTGAAATAAGCCATACAGAGAAAGACAGATACCATATGGTTTCACTCTTATGTGGATCCTGAGAAACTTAAGAAAAACCCATGGGGGAGGGGAACAAAAAAAAAAAAAAAAAAGAGGTTAGAGTGGGAGAGAGCCAAAGAATAAGAGACTGTTGAGAACTGAGAACAAACTAAGGGTTGATGGGGGGTGGGAGGGAGGAGAGGGTGGGTGATGGGTACTGAGGAGGGCACGTTTTGGGATGAGCACTGGGTGTTGTATGGAAACCAATTTGAGAATAAATTTCATATATTAAAAAAAAAAAATATCCTAGGCTTCCCTCAAAAGAAAAGCATCTTATTTCAATAAATAGTTTATAATATTTTGTTTCTCATAGGTTTTTAAACTCTTGCCTCTATTATTTTCTCTTTTGTAGGAAGAAAAACACTTAAAAGAGTATCTACTAAAGAGAAAAAATAAATTGCAATGAATATTGTCAAAATTAATTTATTTATAATTATACATGGATGACAGTATGCAGAAATCAAAGAATTTATACAAATAATGAGCTTTTCCTTCTACTGTCCTCAGTATAGCCCCAAAAAACACTTATACATACAAATATTTATTAACTTTGGTACTTACTTTCCTCTTAAAAAAGAGGGATATCTGAAAATAACGTCAGAGAATATTGTCTGCACTAAATAGCATTTAGAACATAAGGTTGCTGGTAACAGAATTAGGAATGATCACATTATTTAGGCTATTCAGTGCGAAGCATGACTCATGCACATCTGAGATGCTTAGAGGAGACTAGCAGGCTGTTTATGAAATTGATACCTAAATCTTAGGTAAAAAGTATGTTTCTATTTCTATCTCGAATACTGTCATTTTGGTCAATGGAGAACTTGTTGGATATTTAGAATTTCAGCTGGCTTTAATTTCTTACTGGTGAAATAAATAGCTACTCTTTCCTCTCAATGTTTATCCATATTCAGAACTAAATTATTTAAATTCAATTTTAGTGCTTGATAATTTAAGCAAATTAGGCTATTCAGAATTAAATCTGATTACACAATCACCGAAAGGTAATATCAGAGGCAGCTTGGTACAACCCATAAAATAATTCTTTACAAAGGAACTGAAACTTTAATTACATGTGTATATCATTTCATAGTATTATCTAAATTGTTATACTCTCCTTCACATACAATTCTAATTTAGCTTCAGTATCATTAAATGTTTTCAACATTCATTTTCTAGTGTTCCTCAATTTAAAATTTTTGTCCTATATTAGTATTAATGTTACATAAGCATATACTTATTTTTACCTTCCTTATTCCTCAAAGGTATTTAATATTTCCCTAATGTCCTTTCACAAGAAAACTGAATAATAAACAGAGACCAAAGGAATCATTTGGAATGTGGTATGTGCTTACTTCATTTTTGGTGATTGAATCCGAACAGTTTTTAAGCCCTACCACATCCCCTTCATAGTGGATACTTTCTCTTTTAGTGCTGGTGGGAAGTTCAAAGCATGCAATCCCTGGCCCACGTATACGTATCCTCACCCCAGCTCTGATCCCTGTGAAAGTATAGCCAGTCTCCTTTGGACTATCTTGGAAAATTTTCATACCCCAGAAAGCCTCAATATGTTAAGTGATAACCTCTTTTATACCTTCCTGGTGTGTGTGTGTGTGTGTGTGTGTGTGTGTGTGTGTGTGTGTGTGTGTGTGATCATTAATCTCAACCTGAACCAAATGCTAAATGGGGTGTCCATCCCATCTTTGTGAATTGGCTGCCATGGATAAAACCGTAAGCAGTTTGTCTACACAATGATCACCACCACTAGTCATCATTATTCTTTCAGTTTGATTTGATGCCCAGTGGCAAACATGATCTTTTAGCTGTGCTTCTCTGTAGTTGAGTCCTACTGAGCTTCTTGTAACTTAATAAACTTATGTTAGAAGTTTTTATAATTGACATTTAAGGACAGGAGTTTAGGACTTGGCCCTCCTTAAAATGGTCCTGAGTTGAGTGTCCTGGCCCAGACATTTAGGATAGGAGTAAGGGGCTTGACGCTTTTTAAAGTGGCCTTGAGTTGAGTGTCATGGCCCAGACTGTGACACTTAAAGACAGGAATATGGGACTTGGTCCTTCTTAAAGTGGCCCTCAGTTGAGTGTCCTGACCCAGACCATGGCCTTTAGGTACAGGAATATGGGACTTGGCTGTGTTTAAAGTGGCCTTGAGTTGAGTGTCCTGGCCCAAACTATGACATCTAAGGACAGGAGTATGGGACTTGACCCTCTTTAAAGTGGCCCTGAGTGAGTGTCCTGACACAGACCATCACATTTAATGACAGGAATATGCTACTTGGCTCTTTTTAAAATGGCCCTGAGTTGAGTGTCTTGGCCCAGATTATGACATTTAAGGACAGGAGTATGGGAATTGGCCCTCTTTCAAATGGCCCTAGGTTGAGTGTCCTGGCCCAGACCAGGACATTTAAGGACAGGAGTATGGGACTTGGCCCTCCTTAAAGTGACCCTGAGTTGAATGTTCTGGCTTTGTGTCTTTGATTGAATTATGTATCTCAATTCAGTATAGGTTATCATTGATGCTAGGGTTATGAGAGCAACTCTTACCCTGTGATTGCTGATTATTTGTCTAAACCAGACATAGGCTCCCATTTGATAGACTACTCAGAGGAAAAATGGGTACACTGGATGGTTGCTTGTGTGGATGAAAAGTCAGCATGTGGCTTGCTGAGATCACATTTCTAAAAGCAAATGGCCTAATAGAACCCTGCAAAATGCTTCTGCTGTTACTACTGCCCATGCCTCTATGACCAAAAGAGATATTCTGATCCTTTGGGTTTTAGAGAAAATACCCAAGGCACCCCTGTGGCACAGTCACAGGGTTCATTCAAACTTGATTGGAATTCAGGATCCTTAAGCTCTATAAAGCTATTATTGCCATGAAGGAAACCCCTAACCCTGATGATACTGATTTAACAATCTCTGGAGGAAGAAACTTATAAATATTGGAAGGTTAGAGAGAATGTCCCCTGTAATAAATCCAGTACTACAAAGGCAGTCCGTTCAACTATGGTGATGATGATGATAAGGGAGGAGAAGGAAGAGGATGAGGAGGAGAAAGAGAGCAACAATAACAACAACAGGAAGAAGGAGGAGGAGAAGAAGCTATAATCATTGCCTGTATATAGAGGAAGGCAACAAAAAACTAAAATAAAAGTCCAAAATTTGACCTTTTTGGAAACCCAAAACTTACTAAAGTAATTTATAACAACAAAAAGATAAAATTGCACTGATTGACCTTTATGCCTCTACAATGTTGGTTCGGAATTTACATGGCTGAAATGCACTAACTGGCAAACCTTAAGTGTCTTAACTGATACCGGGGCTCAAGTTACATTCATACCTGGGCTTCCACTAAATTTAAATTTAAATTGGAGGTGTTACCAAATTTAAGTCTCACCTTAACTGTTGGCACTATTGCTTTGCCTAAAATTCCCCATGGCCATAACACCTATTACCCTACAATGACCCATCATGGGGTAGTGAATGACCATTCTGACCCAAAGAATGGTACATTTAAATAGTTAAGCTGTTACTAATTAATGAGCTTGACAAAATGAGATCTGCCATGGACCTCCATTTGCCACCCCCAACCCAGTTAAAATAGTTAATATGGTTCAATATAAATTAAAACAGGCCTTTAAGGATTGAAAACCATTATACAAAATTTTGACAAGGGATGGTTTTCCCGACGATTTCTTCAATTTACAGCATCATTTTACCTGATCTCAAACTTGGAATGAATGAATGGAGACTCATTATGGATTATAGCCACTTTTATAGTGTGGTTTCCCCCATTAAGATACTCATGTCCAATATTATTGAATATACTGACTCCATCCAATCCGAAACTGGTGAACACTTTGCAGTTATGGATTTGGCTAATATTTTCTGTTCCCTGCCTATTTCAATAGTCTATTAGCTGCAGGTTGCCTTTAAGTTCAGAGAAACACAATGAACCCTTACCTGCTTACCCATGGAGTACCTCAATGCCCTGCCATCTCGTGCAATCTTTATAGGAAAGAACTGAACGCTATTCAGATTTCTCCAGGAGCACAGGTATGACATCACATCAGTGACATCATTCTCCATGGATTCATTTGGCAAATTCATTCAGGGCATACAAAAAATCACAAAGGAGTTTTACCAAAACACGTGCTGTTGACCCACCCATAGTACAAAGCCCGACCATCTTGTTTAAATTCCTAAAAATTATTGATCAGTCAAGTGTTGCTTCATCACTGACACTGTCAAGAAACAAAACAATATTTATCTACTCAGTATAGCAATGTTAACACAAGCCAAACATCTTTCAGGCCTTCTTATTTTATAAGTTTTATGTAAATCCATTTAGGCCGTTACTTACAAATAGCCCATTTTGAATGAGGTATCTTACTATTAAAGGCTCTAGAATCCATCCAAATTGCCATACAATAGGCATTCCCCTTAATGTCTCCCGGGCCCTCCTTCACTGTAGAAGCTTTCGCAATATCCTCTAATGCCTATTCTGGATTGACCCTGATGGCAACAAATGTCCTTTGGACTTCCGGAATATAAAGTTCCCATGGATGTCTGCAGTACATACCTTTAGAGCATCTGTTGTTGGCTGCATACTGAGCTTACCTAGGTTCTATGCTTATAGCTAGCTGCTCATTAGGCCTTAGGTCATGAAAGCAGCACCATGTATGCTTGGTTCAGCCACCAAAGTCTTCCTCATGAAATGAAAAATATACCTACAAGGAAGAACTAAATCTGGGTCCTCTGACATATTCTGGATGCAGAGGAATGACCTTCTTGTCTCTAGTCCATTGTCACACACATGATGCCATGGAAAGTCAGTCTTTCTCCCACCCCTCTACCTGGGCAGCCTGTTGAGATTAAACGGATGAATAGTTTAGCAATGGCAATTTTATACTTTACGTATGGCAGCAACATTCTCATACATGATGGAGCTTGCTGGAGCTGCTAGTTTTCATCCCTTAATAAGAATATCTCTAACCAGTGATGGAACCCAAAGGCTAGCACCATTGACTGATTTTCAGACAGTTATCTTAGCACTAGATTGGCCCCATCTGTATGTTTTTATAGATTCTTTGGCCATTGTCAATGGTCTGGCCATCTGGTCCAGTCAGTGGCAGCAATAACAATTCTTTATCCAATGTTTCTATCTTTAGGAAATAGAATTCTTGGAAACACTGTACTCACAGATATGCACAATAAAATTCAAAGTCACACGTGTCTTTACCCATACTGAAATCACGATGCAAGACCTCATCAACACCTGAGTTTAGACATTATTGACGGTGAACAAGGCACTCCTTTTACTTCTTAAAATATGTGTTGTTAAGTTCTTAAACAATACATATATTGGAACTTTTACCTCCCTGTCAGCACTAGGATACATATCTCATAGGACAATACCTGTGTTAAACAGGTTAAAATTCAATTAAATGAAACTTAGCACATGTTAGTCAGCAAGCATTGAGGTGAATTATAATAAAGAATCCAACTCCTTTTGTGATATTTTATGACTGACAGCTTTCAAGCCCTACCACTCCTGTTCACCTTCTCCTCCACATCTGGTTAACTGTATGAGGTAGCCTGGATGATTTCTCCTTTGGCACCAATGGTGAGTTGAAATCATGCAAGCCATGCAAGGTTTGTGAGAAACATCGAGCCAAGCCCACCCTAACCACCATAAAAGAGGACCCCATTTCCTTTCCCCATTCTCCAAAGTCATTTTGGGACCACCCTTGGATGCCACACTGCTTTTCCCAGAAAGACTTATGTCATGAATACTATTTTTACCCTATTTCACCTTATTTGTGTGAATACATGGCATCTGGTGGCATGCTAACATTGAACTAAATTTTGACTAGGGTGATCTATCCTGCTTTTATGGAGTGGCTACAATGGAAATACTGTGCATCAAATGTCATTCTTTATGCAGAGAAAAAATCAAATTTGCTTACCTCAAAAATATCTAAGGCAGCAACCACGATGGTTATCTGATTATCCTAGTGACTCCTAACAGTCCACATCACTGAAAAACTGATTGCTGTTGTGGATAAATATTTTTGCCCAAAGAGATAAAATAAGTTAATAACAAAAACAATGACTACAACAACAACAAAAGTGTTATTGTTTTTGTCCGAACCACAAAAAATATACGTAGAAGAAACGGTTTGTTGGTATCTTGTTCTAAATTATGAAAATTGTTAACTTTTATTTTAATGCTTACTTTGGTTTTAAGTACATTATAAAAAATTTTGGAAGCATTCACTTTTTCCTCTCCAATTATAATGAGTACAAATAATGATATTTATACAACAGTTGCTTCTGTTAATGCGTTTCTGATCCTTAGAAGTAAGCATATTATTTGCATGTCTATCTTTAGAAACATTTCCATTCCCCAGTTAGTCATTAATCAACTGGTACCCATGAGAGTATGACAGCAAAAAAGAAAAGAAAAAAGTTGGATGATTTTGTTATTAACAATAGTGAAAACACAATATAGCCTATAAGATTAAAACCATATTTTTTCTTTTATTTTTTATATTAAAAATAATTTATTGTCAAATTGGTTTCCATACAACACTCAGTGCTCATGCCAACAGGTGCCCTCCTCAATGCCCATGACCCACTTTCCCCTCTCCCCCACCTTCCATTAGCCCTCAGTTTGTTCTCAGTATTTAAAGTCTCTTATGGTTTGCCTCCTTCCCTCTCTGTAACTTCCCCCCCCCGCCACCGCCATGTACTTCTGTTAAGTTTCTCAGGATCCACATATGAGTGAAAACCTGTGATATCTGTCTTTCTCTGCCTGATTTATTTCACTTACCGTAATACTCTCCGGTTCCATCCACATTGCTACAAATGGCCAGATTTCATTCTTTCTCATTGCCAAGTAGTATTCCATTGTATGTATAAACCATATCTTCTTTATCCATTCGTCAGTTGATGGACATTTAGGCTCTTTCCATATTTGGCTATTGTTGAAAGTGCTGCTATAAACATTGGGGTACAAGTGCCCCTATGCATCAGCACTCCTGTATCCCTTGGGTAAATTCCTAACAGTGCTATTGCTGGGTCATAGGGTAGATCTATTTTTAATTTTTTCAGGAGCTTCCACACTGCCTTCCAGAGCAGCTGCACCAGTTTGCATTCCCACCAACCGTGCAAGAGGGTTCTCCTTTCTCCAAATTCTCTCCAGCATCTATAGTCCCCTGATTTGTTCATTTTAGCCACTCTGACTGGCGTGAGGTGGTATCTCAGTGTGGTTTTGATTTGTATTTCCCTGATGAGGAGTGACGGTGAGCATCTTTTCATGTGCCTGTTGGCCATCTGGATGTCTTCTTTAGAGAAGTGTCTATTCATGCCTTCTGTCCATTTCTTCACTGGATTTCTGTTTTTTTGGTATGGAGTTTGATGAGTTCTTTATAGATTTGGGATACTAGCCCTTCGTGCAATATGTCATTTGCAAATATCTTTTCCCATTCTGTCAGTTGCCTTTTAGTTTTGTTGATTGTTTCCTTTGCAGTGCTAAAGCTTTTATCTTGTTGAGGTCCCAATGGTTCATTTTTGCTTTTAATTCTTTTGCCTTTGGAGATGTGTCAAGTAAGAAATTGCTGTGGCTGAGGTCAGAGAGGTTTTTCCTGCTTTCTCCTCTAGGGTTTTTATGGTTTCCTGTCTCACATTCAGGTTCTTCATCCATTTTGAGTTTGTTTTTGTGAATGGTGTAAGGAAATGCTGTAGATTCATTCTTCTGCATGTTGCTGTCCAGTTCTCCCAGCACCATTTGTTAAAGAGACTGTCTTTTTTCATTGGATATTCTTTCCTGTTTTGTCAAAGATTAGTTGGCCATACTTTTGTGGGTCCAATTCTGGAGTCTCTATTCTATTCCATTGGTCTATGTGTCTGTTTATGTGCCAATACCATACTGTCTCGATGATTACAGCTTTGTAGTAGAAGCTAAAGTCTGGGAATGCAACTGATTTCTGTACATTGATTTTGTATCCTGCAACTTTGCTGAATTCATGTTTCAGTTGTAGCAGACTTTTGATGGAGTCTGTTGGGTTTTCCATGTATAATATCATGTCATCTGCAAAAAGTGAAAGCTTGACTTCATCTTTGCCAATTTCGATGGCTTTGATTTCCCTTTGTTGTCTGATGGGTGATACTAGAACTTCCAACACTATATTAAACAACAGTGGTGAGAGTGGACATCCCTGTTGTGTTCCTGATCTCAGGGGGAAAGCTCTCAGTTTTCCCCATTGAGGATGATATTGGCTGTGAGCTTTTCATAAATGACTTTCATGATGTTTAAATATGTTCCTTCTATCCCAACTTTCTCAAGGGATTTTATTAAGAAAGGATGCGGTATTTTGTCAAATGCATTTTCTGCATTGATTGACAGGATCATATGGTTCTTTTCTTTTATTAATGTGATGTATCACATTGATTGATTTGCAAATATTGAACCAGCCCTGTAGCACAGGAATGAATCCCACTTGATCATGGTGAATAATTCTTTTTATAAGCTGTTGAATTTGATTTACTAGTATCTTGTTGAAAATTTTTGCATCCATATTCATTGGGGATATTGTCCTGTAGTTCTCTTTTTTGCTGGGTCTCTGTCTGGTTTAGGAATCAAAGTAATGCTGGCTTCATAGAATGAGTCTGGAAGTTTTCCTTCCCTTTCTATTTTTTGGAACAGCTTGAGAAGAGTAGGTATTATCTCTGCTTTAAATGTCTGATAGAACTCCCCAGGGAAGCCATCTGGTCCTGGACTCTTATTTGTTGGAAGATTTTGGTAACTGATTCAATTTCTTCACTAGTTATGGGTGTGTTCAAATTTTCTATTTTTTCCCATTTGAGTTTTGGAAGTGTGTGGGTATTTAGGAATTTGTCCATTTCTTCCAGGTTGTCCAGTGTGTTGCCATATAATTTTTTGTAGTGTTCCCTGAAAATTGCTTGTATTTCTGAGGGATTGGTTGTCATAATTCCATTTTCATTCATGATTTTATCTATTTGGGTCGTCTCCCTTTTCTTTTTGAGAAGCCTGGCTAAAGGTTTATCAATTTTGTTTATTTTTTCAAAAAACCAACTCTTGGTTTCATTGATCTGCTCTACCATTTGTTTTAGATTCTATATTGTTTATTTCTGCTCTGATCTTTATTTTTTCTCTTCTTCTGCTGGGTTTGGGGTGTCTTTGCTGTTCTGCTTCTATTTCCTTTAGGTTTGCTGTTATATTTTGTATTTGGGATTTTTCTTGTTTCTTGAGATAGGCCTGGATTGCAATGTATTTTCCTCTCAGGACTGCCTTTGCTGCATCCCAAAGCATTTGGATTGTTGTATTTTCATTTTCATTTGTTTCCCTGTATTTCTTAATTTCTTCTCTAATTGTCTGGTTGACCCATTCATTCTTTAGGAGGGTGTTCTTTAACCTCCATGCTTTTGGAGGTTTTCCAGACTTTTTCCTGTGGTTGATTTCAAGTTTCATAGCATTGTGGTCGGAAAGTATGCATGGTATAATCTCAATTCTTGTATACTTATGAAGGGCTGTTTTGTGACCCAGTATGTGATCTATCTTGGAGAATGTTGCAGTGCACTTGAGAAGAAAGTATATTCTGTTGCTTTGGGATGCAGAGTTCTAAATATATCTGTCAAGTCCATCTGATCCAATGTATCTTTCAGGCGCCTTGTTTCTTTATTGATCCTGTGTCTAGATGATCTATCTGTTGTTGTAAGTGGAGTATTAAAGTCCCCTGCAGTTACCACATTCTTATCAATAAGGTTGCTTATGTTTGTGATTAATTGTTTTATATATTTGGTGCTACCGAATTCAGTGCATAGACATTTATAATTGTTAGCTCTTCCTGATGGATAGACCCTGTAATTACTATATAATACCCTTCTTCATCTCTTGTTACAGCATTTAATTTAAAGTCTAGTTTGTCTGATATAAGTCTGGCTACTCCAGCTTTCTTTTGACTTCCAGTAGCATAATAGATAGTTCTCCATCTCCTTACTTTCAATCTGAAGGTGTCCTCAGGTCTAAAATGAGTCTCTTGTAGACAGCATATAGATGGGTCTTGTTTTTTTATCCATTCTGATACCCCATGTCTTTTGATTGGAGCATTTAGTCCATTTACATTCAGTGTTATTATCGAAAGGTCTGGGTTCAGAGTCATTATGTTATCTGTAGCTTTCATGCCTGTAGTGATGTCTCTGGTACTTTGTGGTCCTTGCAACATTTCACTTACAGAGTCCCCCTTTGGATCTCTTGTAGGGCTGGTTTAGTGGTGATGAATTCCTTGCGTTTCTGTTTGTTTGGGAAAATCTTTATTTTTCCTTCCATTCTGAATGATAGACTTGCTGTGTAAAGGATTCTTGGCTGCATATTTTTCCTGTTCATCATATTGAAGATTTCCTGCCATTCCTTTCTGGCCTGCTAAGTTTCAGTAGATAGGTCTACTACTACCCTTATGTGTCTCCCTTTGTATGTTAAGGCCCGTTTATCCCTAGCTGCTTTCAGAATTCTCTCTTTATCCTTGTATTTTGCCAGTTTGACTATGATATATCGTGCAGAAGATCGATTCAGGTTACATCTGTAGGGAGTTCTCTGTGCCTCTTGGATTTCAATGCCTGTTTCCTTCCCCAGATCAGGGAAGTTCTCAGCTATGATTTGTTCAAGTACACCTTCAGCCCCTTTCTCTCTCTTCTTCTTCTTCTGACATTCCTATGATATGGATATTGTTCTGTTTGATTGCATCACTTAGTTCTCTAATTCTCCCCTCGTACTCCTGGATTTTTTTATCTCTCTTTTTCTCAGCTTCCTCTTTTTCCATAACTTTATCTTCTAATTCACCTATTCTTCCCTCTGCCTCTCAATCTGTGTTGTGGTCGCCTCCATTTTATTTTGCATCATTTATAGCATTTTTTAATTCATCATGACTAATTTTTAGTCCCTTGTTCTCTGTAGCAATAGATTCTCTGCTGTCCTCTATGCTTTTTTCAAGCCCAGCAATTAACTTTATGACTATTATTCTAATTTTTTGTTCAGTTATATTGCTTAAATCGGTTTTGATCAATTCGTTAGCTGTCGCTACTTCTTGGAATTACTTTTGAGGAGAATTCTTCTGTTTCTTCATTTTGTCTAGTTTTATGTCCCTTATGCATTTTAAAAGCTCGCGTGTGCCTGTATCTGTGAGCACTGCTGTATTAAAGGAGGATCATACACTGTCCAGGGCCTGGCCCTTCAGGAGGTGTTTTTCTGGAGATTGTTACTTGCTCTCTGTTGTTGTGACTTCGGTTATTTTATTACCCTACTCATAGTGATATTTCTTGTGTGGCAAGAAAAATTTTCTTTACCAAATATTTCTTTGTCTCATCTTCCTGTGATCTGCCTTCTTAGCTTTTGTAGTGCCCAGACCCCCTCTCCCTTTCCTTAGCTCAGGATGGTATAGTATATAAGGCTCAATTGCTTGCTGTCTTTTTGGAGTCTCATATCTTTGTGGGGCTCCTGTACATAATTACAGTGGCTTTTCTACCATTAACTTGACTGACTCTTGTGTTTCATCTGTGACTAGTTCTAACCCTAAAACCATATTTTAGTAGTTTAGAATGTTTTGGTTAACAAATTGGTGTAAGGAAAATGCCTCCACCCCCACCCAAGGAGGCTCAAAATGCAGTGATCAGTGCAATTTTCCTGTTTTTATCTCTTCTCCTAATAAGTCCAGAAATGTGTGGTGCTTCGTTGTGTCCCAAAAGATATCCCTGCTGTTTTTTATCTGACCATGATGAGAAAGGAACATCATAATTAACTATGTGAGTCTTAATTGTATGGGTCCCTTGAGAAAGGAACTCAGGATTCCTCAGTTTTTTCTAGAAGCTGCTTCTTCTAGAATGAGCCTCTTTGTCAAAGAGTCATTGAACTTCTCACACTGTAGTAAAGTTCTAGAGCTGAATTCCATTAGCACTTAAGAAATTTGTTTGCTGCTGCACTGTTGGTCAGGTCCTATACCTGCTGCAGCAGTTGGAACTTACAATCACAAATGCAAGATGAAGTCCTGGGGCAGGCTTCCCACTCAGAGCATTTCTTCCACCCCTAGTGTGAAATATTGCTCATACTACAGGAATGTTTCAAGATGTGAAATAATATAGACCCCCCCCCCCCACTGAATGGATTAGGTGAGCTCTCTACCCCAAAATAACCGTCCTGTTCTCTACTCAATGCAGTAGCAGTCCTGCCTGTTCCACTTCTTTCTCCTCCCAGAGGATTTTTTTTTCTTAATTATGTGGGTTATTATCCTCCCACCAGAGTGGGATTATAAATACCTAGGATCTCAGGGAGAAATGGTTGAGAACAGGTAGTCTACAACTCCAAGGAGACCTCTTATCTCTTCAAAATTCTCCATGTTTACCCAAGACGTTTTGATCTCCTTTAACCAAAAATTTTAAAATATTACCAGTAGTTCTTTCAATGACTAGGCATTTAAACACCATGAATTCAACTGGATTCCACTTTTAAACCATATTATAGAATGCCTCAAAAATAAGCAGTCAAGGATATTGTCTATACATTGAAATTATTAACATGGATTTTTGAGTTCTGAAAATATTTTGTTATTCAATCTTTATCATTTATTGAGTAAATAGAAAAAAACAAATTTTTTTCTTATTTTTTATGGCTATATTCTCTAGGAAACTTGGCAATTTGTATGCAAAATTTCTAGACATTCTTAATTAACTACAAATTGTGTGGATTCCAGGCTAAGGGGTAACATTAATTTTAATAAAACTAATAATATAGGCTGTATAATACTTGAGGAAAAAATAATTTGCCTTTTTTTGTGGAAAAAATATATTAAAAGTCTACATCACCTACACATGTGAGACAGTCAACAAAGTTGAATTCAATGAAAAATATTCAGTTAAACTATCTTTTCCTGTTTACATGATATCAGCTGGCTTTAACTGTTTAACTTACATGTATATTATGCAGTAGACTGCTTCATAACATGTTATGAGTGAAATACTTTTAGTAATCTTATTTTCCCATCATTGTTTGAGGTGACTGAAAAGAAAAATCTGAACTTTTAGTCAAACATAGTACTGTAAATTAGAATTAGGAGTATCATGTAGTCTGTAACACTATTGTTCTCCAACTATAATGATGGATATATTAGAAGCTAGTATATTTTTAATACCTTGGAAGTTTAAGGTTATAATTAAAACCACACCCACAAGAAACATTGTTATTAGTCTTGCATACAAGGTGAATTAGTTGATCAGAAACAAATACTTGCAATATTTTCAAATATGGCCTGTGTTTCTTTATTAAGTTACTCATATCTAATACCTACTCTGTATTTAACTTATTTCTGCATTCTCAGAAGATAATTTTTTTGCTATTATGATAGTATGTAATTAAGTGCTACACATTTGGCATATCTGGTAACATTCTTATTACTGTAAACATTATTGTGTATATATATATAATATATATGTATATATATATTATATATATATACACACACACACTTGTGTGTTTTGTGTATTTATACTTTTCTTTTACCTATAAAACTATAAATTTGTATCTAGTGAAAATGTATATTCTGAGTAAAATAAGATAGCATTGCTAAATTCTTTCTATTTATAGTTTTCTTTGGATAGAATTCTATTAGTAAGATTTTAGTGTTTCTTTTAAATTTTTTTAATGTTTATTTTTGGGGGTGGAGAGGCACAGAGAGAGGGAGACAGAATATGAAACAGGCTCCAGGTCCACACTGACAGCACAGAGCCCGATGCAGGGCTCAAACCCATGAATTGTGAGATCATGACCTGAGCCGAAGTAGGACACTTAATGACTGAGCCACCCAGGTGCCCCAACATTTTAGTATTTCTGCCCTCGTTCTTGCTATGTGCATAGCCTATCTCCACTCATTCTGTTTCAATGTCTACTCTTTGGTGAAAATTTCTCCAGGATCCTCATTTGGAATAAACCATCCTCTATCTCTAAATATACCACAGGACATCTTTATCTTTATTGTAGAATGTTGTGTTCTTTCTAGTTATCTTGTTGTGGACATGCCTATAAATCATACTGTGAACCATGGACTATGGTTGACTCAGCTTTGAATTCCTCACATTAATCAATACTGCCCATAGTAAATAATTCCTAATAGTTGAGTTGAAATCAGAGCCAGTGGTACAACTGTTTTTAAGATTGTCTTAAACTTGGGGCACCTGGGTGGCGCAGTCGGTTAAGCGTCCGACTTCAGCCAGGTCACGATCTTGCGGCCCGTGAGTTCAAGCCCTGCGTCAGGCTCTGGGCTGATGGCTGGGAGCCTGGAGCCTGTTTCCGATTCTGTGTCTCCCTCTCTCTCTGCCCCTCCCCCGTTCATGCTCTGTCTCTCTCTGTCCCAAAAATAAATAAACGTTGAAAAAAAAAAAAAGATTGTCTTAAACTTGAATAAAGGTAACCAGCATTTCTGTAGAAAGGGCCATTGCAATTGCATTTCAGTTTCAAACAGGGACTTTCATAAACATAAGAGCATATTTTGCCTCATTGATTTACCTTCATTGGGTCAGGAAAAAATGGTAGAGGGTAGGAGGTGAGAGCAGTTACTAATATAATCTGCATATATTTTAGCTCCTTATTCTAAGTCGAAGTAAAGTTTTTATAAGGCTCAATATAATTGTCATCTCATCTGAAAAGTACATCCTTGTTATACAGTGCAAATAAACATGAGTTGTTATCTAACCTAGGGAAGTTAATTGTAGCTGTTTATGTCCATCCACATCTCACATTAATATTACTATTAAAGCCTTTATCATTACTTCCAGTTTATTTTTTCTGAGATCTTCAGGGATAAAGAGTGCCTTTATCTCTCAGCTTCCAGGACTTAACATAACACGTGGTCCATTCTGTATACTCAGTATATTTTTGTAGAATATATAGTCTTATATGAACTGCAAGACTGCCACTTGCGATTGTAGGCCTCATGCTACTCCCTGATGAATGTTGCCATTGCATGTGGCTTTAAAAAGCTGTACATTTATTATAAATGGAAAAACAATATTGTCAATAAATGAATTTTCACTCTTGAGGATATTACTCAAAGTATACATGAAAGTTAGGTTATAAGTATTTATAAGGTTATTACAGTAATGATTTGGTTTGACAGATATTGAGTTAAAACTGACATCTTTATTCTAATAAATGCTTCTCAGACAAATTTAAGGAGGAATTAGCTGCTATTGTTTTTGAACCTTGAACAGTAAAATTAACATTAGTTATATAGACAAAATTGAACAGAAAAAAATAAAACCTGTTATTTCACTAAACTTTCATCTCAAAACCAGAATATTGTTAACAATAATTCATGCCATTGTTAATCATAAAGTTGACAGTAATAACTAACAGTTTGCTCATGCTAATTCCTTAGTCCCCCAGCGACTTAGTTGTAGCCTATTCCCTGTTTTTAGAAGAAAAAAGTAGTGGTAGATTCTTCGTCCATGTTACATAGTAATTAGCTGAGCTGGGATTTGAACCCATCTTTATTTTTCTATAATGCCTGTGGTATTAGATCTGCACTGAACATTGTTAATGCTGACTTACATTCAATACCTTACATCTGATTTCTCAATATGCTTTAATTTGGACATAGGACCTATTATTGTTAAAAGATCTTACTATTCCTCATCTCCATAACCTGACTGAAATAATGCCTTGCATTTCATTTTCTAAAAGAACCCTACATACCAAATAATGCCCACCTTACTTTTAAAAGGTCATTCCTGATTTTCTCAACTGGATTTGAAATATCTCTGAGTACTCAGAATTAAATATTTTATTCTTTTATGGCACATATGAAATTCTGTTTTCTCTTTAGTTATTTGCATGTTTGTATTCTTCCTTTCCCCAGATCATAAGCTTCTAGACCCAGGAATTATCTCTTGTCAATCTTTGTAGCTACTGTGTTACCTGGCACAATAGAGTAATAATATCTTGTATTTGTAGAGTCCTTTGCAGTTTATTAAATATTTTCAAAGAAGTCTTGATAATGTAAAGAATAATTTTATCAAAAACAGAACTTTTCAAACTGATACGACCTGCATCTAAAATGGTGTGCATATAGAATCCAATCATCAGGCAGAGAATTGAATTGGTTAACTTCTAAGGCATCTCCCCTAATATTCTACAGGTTGATCCTCATGACAACTTTGTGAAGCAAGCAGAAAAGCCATTTAAAAGACATATTTAAGAAAAATGACTTATTTTTCTACTGAATTATTAATACCCTAGACACCAAAATATGAGTGCCTCAGAGATGCTTAAGTCTCTGATCAGGATATTTATGTAGATTGTCTAGTGACTGCTTTTGGCAATCATCTAGAATAGTGATTTTCACATTATTACTATGGAGTCAAAGGACCTGGTGTGATGCACAAGGAACAGGAACATGCCGAAGGCTCCAGGACCCCCACTAATTAATAGAAATGTAACTTTATTAAATTTATTGGAGTTGTTGGCAAAATTTTTTACTTGAAAAAAATTTTTTTCCTCAAGGGAAATAAAAAAAAAAAGAAGGAAAGAAGAGGGAGAGAAGAGGAAGGAGAGGGGAAAAAAGGAGAAGGAGAAAGAGAAGGAAAAGAAAAAAGAAGGGAGGAAGGAAAGGGGGAAGGGGGAGGTAGGGAGGTATATGCATTGATCTAAGGACTTAAAGGCATAAGGAAGAAGAAAAACTCTAAGTTTTCCTGAAAAATGATGACTGCAAAATTAAGACTATTCATACATATAGTTGGGGTAAACATGTAAAGAAGGAGACAAGAATAAATGTTCCACCTAGGAGATACGTATATACTTACACTTAACTTTTTGCTGGTGTACGAAATGATAGCCGGGAACATATGTTTTATTGGACAATCATTTTTAAGCATAATGTGCTAAGGACAGGGACGGAGTGTGGGAGCTGAGTGCTAATTGCCTTTTCTGACTGCTTATTCATTGTCAGAAAAAAAAGGGATATGTACTACTCCCTTTATATTACCTGTTAAAAATCTATGTTTTGAGGATGTACCAGAAATTCAACTCCCTGAATTACAGCAAAGAAATAAAATACTCTGACCTTTAGAATGGTTTTTCATTTTTGAGTGACAAGACATTTCCTTTCATTACTTTATCACAGCTTTATATTCCTTAGGTTTATTATACAGGAGTTTAACTTTTTAATCATTTTTAGTGGGACTGTATTTCTCCCGGGAATAGTCAGGGAACAGGCACATTCAACCTGTCCTTGAGGTTAGAAGTTAGGAGGTTGACATAAAGGTGAGGTGTGAACTGTAATGCTAACCAGATACAGGGTAACCATGAGTGAAACAAACCTGGTTTGTATGACCTCCAAAGAGAAAGACATCTAGAACTTGAAAAGCCTTCCAAGAAACAACATAACATTGTGGTTAGGAGCTTGTTTTCTGGAGCAGGACTGTCTGTGTTCTTTAATTGTAATCTGCATCCTACTACTTAACCACTCAGTGCTCCAGCATCACCATTTGTAGAATGAGGATTATGAACTATTTCCCTTATAGATTTGTCGTTGATTTAATGAGAAAATCCCTGTAAGCAGCTTCAAATAATACCTGAGTACATACCAAATGCTCAGAAAATGTTAGTTGATATTATTATCATGGGCTGCCTTAATACAAAGAAATTAACACTTAAAATAATAGCACCCATTGTTCTCCAGGTATATTCAGATGAGGAAGTGGAGGTGAAGATTTTATCATAGGACCTGAGAAATGTTAATTACGCATAAAAATTTACTGTTTTTTTACTGTAATAGTCCGATTCCATGATTCCATTTTTGATGTTTGACTACTGGCAGCTTTTAAGTCCTACTCCTCCCTGTTCCCTTTCTGCCCCACATCTGAACAAGCTGATAAGAAAGCCCCCTTGCTACTCCCTTCATTGATAGCAGGGCACGCCAAGTTCAAAACTTGTACAGGAATGCTCACCCTGGGTCTGCTCCCTACTCACTATAAAAGCAGAAAACCAGTATTCTTCCTCTATTTTCTTAAATAATTTTAAGAACAACTTATTAAGTCTGCCTTTCTCTTCCCAGAAAGATTTTTCATGTGAGAAAAACAACAACAATAGCAACAACAACAGCAAAAAATTTTCATAGTCTATTGGTACAAATGGGGCATCAATGGTCTGGGCATCCTAACCTCATTTTAGGTGGACGTTCATCCTGCTTCTATAGAGAAGCAGCCTCATGAGTCACGTGACCACTTAGCTCATGTGAAGTAAGAATATTTTTGTGAAGTATGGGATTCAGATAAACTGTATCTGAAATATCCAAGGCGTATTGAAGGAGAGAAAAATAAGTGTAATACCACAGATTACTTTTTTAGCTGTTTTAGTTAGGAAATTTGATAAAGTATCATCGGAAGTTCTTTGTAAATTGTAAGGAGGAAACTATTTCAGTGATCTTCTTTATTTACCCTTTCTGGTTTAAATTTTTTTGTGTGTGATTATAATGCACGTACTCAAGGTTTCTTCTTATATATTCTTTTTCTTTTTTTCTTTTTATTATTATGTATGTGTACTCCTTATTCTCTTCATGTCCATTATAGTCCATTAATATGGACTATGTTACTTCAAATTTAATTTTTGTAAAGTTGTTCTCACCAATTTATCTTTATAGTTTCCTTGTACCAATGTTTTTTTAATGGTTTTATTTTAGGTATTTTGAGAGAAAGTAAGCATGGGGAAGTGCCAAGAGAGAGGGGGAGGGAGAGTCCCAAGCAGGCTCTGCACTGTCAGTGCTGAGCCTGACGTGGGGCACGATCCCACGACGGTGAGATCATGACCTGATCTGAAATCAAGGGTTGGTCGCTCAAACTACTGAGCCACCCAGCTGCCCCTAGTTTTTTGTTTGTTTGTTTTTGTTTTTTAAGTAGGCTTCAAGCTCAGCATGGAGCCAAACATGGGGCTTGAACTCACAACCCTGAGATCAAGACCTGAGCTGAGATCAAGAATGAGTTGCTTAACTGACTGAGCACCGAGGTGCCCCTATTTTGTTTTGTTTTGCTTTGTTTTAAATAGAGTTACATTTTGGTTTATTAATGCCCCTTTTCATTCATCTTTTGATGTGTTTCTCTTCTGTAATAGGTATCATATTTGCTTGTCATTTGAAATGTGTTATTACAATAACTTTATAGAAGTTATTTATATAACTTTATATAAGCATGTTGAGACTTTGTTTTTATATTTTCAGTCTTTGTCTTGGCATCTGATAATCAACATATAAGTTATGTCATCCATAAGCAAACCTCAGAAATCTTGTTATGGTATGCTTATTCATTTATATACCCAGATGCCAGACATACTCCTTTCTTCAGAGACTTAAGTTATTTTTCATCAAAATGGATTTTTATTCTTCAAGAATAAATAAAAGATTAATAAATCATTGTAGCTTCAATTTCAAAGGACGTAACTATTGATCTCCATTATTTGGAGCCACTGGACTTAGGTAGTCACTACTCATTATGAGGAAGTAAAACCTGAACAAAATTAATGGACTTGAGTATGTTTTTGTGTGTGTTGTTACCTGCCCCATTTTGTTTAGTTGGGACGTTTAAAAATGAACATACTGTTTTTCTTCCAATACTAATTAAAAAAAAAAAAAAAGGATTTGAAACTGAATTATTTGAGTTTCTTACAGTTTTTATTAATTCTATAACTTTATAGTTTTTAGGTTTTTTACATTATCTTGCACTTTATGTGACTTTTAAATAAATAATACATACTCTGTTCCTATTTTACACTTAATAAATGGAAAAGTGAAAATTTCTAAAAGTCAAGGATTAGAATGAAAAGTTGATCTCTCAATAGTTAATTGGATATAGTTTGATCATCATTTGTGTTTTTCTTTATACTGAGTATGTGTTCCATCAGTGACTCAGTTTGTGCTTTATAGTGCCTTGTTGGTCCTCAGACTGAATTCTATAATAAAAGTGACGTGAAGTTGTTCTGGGGGAAAGTGAATTTACATGCACATTATTTATTCTCTACCTCAAAAACAGCAGAAATGGTCAAAAATTCCATTTTTGTCACTGTCAACTATATTCACTCACAGTGGCACTGTTCATTCTTGGCCTAGCCCCTTTGCTGCTGAACTGTCATTGTATCTTTTTCCACTTCTCACAGAGTTGTGAAATATAAGCTCAGTGAAAGAATGCATGAAAATTTGTTTCGACCTCTCAACATTTTAATGTTGTTTTGTTAGTTGCTCTCAGTCAAAACATGTAAGTTGAAATGATGTGTTGTTGTAACATGGACAAGTTTGTGTAGAGTGGATAAAGGCAGAGTGTTTCTAGAACTGCTATGTACTCAAGGACCTCTTCACAGGAAGATCATAGGAAAAGAAAATGCCAGGACAACTGACTGAAATTGAGAGGTATTGTAAGAATGGGGCATGAAATAGGTCATTATGTCACAGATACTTATATTTCTATTGATTGATTTATTTCATTAAGGTATAACTTCGATATAGTGAAGCATATAGATCCTCAGTATAAGTTCAATGAGTTCAAATGTGTATAATGGTATAACTAAAACAGTTCTCAAGATTCACATTTCATCACCTGTAAAAGTTTGCTCACACCATGTCTTTATCATTCCCAACCCACACCCCACCCCATGTCAGGAAACCCCTCTTCTAATTGTGTTCAGCACTTAGATGAATTTTTCTGTCTTAGGAAAAGTTCAGTAAGTTCAATACTTCTAATAGAAATATCTTATAATTGATGAGGTTACCAGTTAATGAAATTTGTTTATCATCTTGATTTTCTTGCATAATATTTGCTAAGATTATAGTTACATTGTTTCAGTTTGATGTGCTTGATTTTTTGAAGATCTATAAACCGTTATCTTCTGTATATGCCAATCCTTGAAGGCTGGATATAGGAATTTGGTAGTGAAAAATCAGACTCCATATACTCTGTGACCTTTCGCAGGGGATCAGATCATTGGTATGTGTGTGAAATAAGAAGTGTTACACAGTAGGTGTTTATCCAACCATGGTCCATGGACAGTCTGTCAGGATTATGGACCATGCTTATTAAAATTCAAATTCCTGGGTCTCTTACTGAATGAGAAACTCTAAGAACTAGGAACACACTGCTATTTTTTTAAAAGTGGTCATCACAAGTAAGTTGCACATACAAATATTGACTCAAACAAAATTTCTTAGTCTCTTAGAGTTTTGATGAACTAATCTGAGCTTATCAGTGCTTCCTCAATGAGATAGGAAACCCTTGAGACAATCCCTGGCATACAGTAAAGCACAGCATATATTATCCAATTTTGCTATTGTTTTGTTTTTTGTTACAAACACCCCTGCTTAAAATCCTTGAATGTTCTTTTGTTGTTTTGGTGAAAAGAAATAAAGTTTGTAACATGATCTCAACCCTACGTCTGTCTTTACCCACATCTCTAGATCAAGCACTCTTACTTTCTAAGCTTGTTTTCTAAGCTCTAAGTATTTGAACAGGCCAGATTTCCTCCCAGTACCTGGCCTCTATAAATGCTGTTCTCGTACCTGGAGCACTTTCTGATCTCTGGACATACCAGTTCAAATGCTTTTTCCTCAAAGTTCCCCGAACACACCTCCCCCAAATAAGTCAAATGTCTTTTTTCCCCCCAAATAAGTATCACTAATTACATAGTCTTCTGATACTATAGCTATTTATATTTTAAAGCGTTTACCATAATGCCAGTTTTATACTTGTATGATTATATGAATAGTGTGCCTTATCTGCATATGATTTAATGGATACTATGTCTAGTTTTGCCAACTACTGATAAGTAGTAGATGATTAAAAAAATAAGAGACTGAGGTGCTTTTTGTTTTGTTTGTTTATTTGTCCTAAATTAAGGAACCAAAAAGACTCATAGTATTTTCTTGTTTATATCATCTTTTATTACGGTCTATGACTATACTTACGTACATTAAACCATTACAGAATTCAGATTGTAAGACGCCCACGTCTCCCAAATTAAGGTACCTATTGTACTTTGCTCTGTAATTTCAAACATTATAACATGAGAAGTCAAGCTGCCAACTTAGTATTAAATTTGAGGCTTACGTTTGTAGAATAAATTAAGTACTTCAGAGATCTCAAGTCAAAACATTAACAGGCTAGAGGTTGTACCAATACTCTTACCATGGTTTGATCATCACTTGATTTATTCTTGTTACTTAATTTTTTATTTACAAATCAAAATAGAATTAAAATTTACTTTTGGATGCTACAATAGAGCTATGAATGGAAGAGACAGATCCACTTATTTGTTGTATCTCTGCACATTTATCTTGCTTTAAAATGATAATCTTTTGTGATTTAACCTTCTTACTAAGTAGTGAATATTTATCTGTGCACAATCCATTTCTTTCTTTTTTGTTAAAGTTTATTTATTTTTGAGAGAGACACAGACAGCATGACTGGGGTAGGGGCAGAGAGAGATGAAGAGGGAGAGAATCCCAAGCAGGCACCATGCTGCCAGCACAGAGCCTGATGTGGGCCTCAAACTTACAAAACCGTGAGATCGTGTTCTGAGCTGAAACCAAGAGTGGGACACTTAACCAACTGAGCCACCCAGGGGCCCCACGTACACTATCCATTTCTCTTCCTTCTGGGATTTTCTATAGAGTCAGTGAACAATCCTGAATGTGTTTCATTAGGTATCTTTGTCGTGCATGGTGTATTCTCAAAGATCACACTTTCATTTTTGGCTCCCATGGCTTATCCTAAAGCTGTTAAAATTCCATCAGGTTGATCCACCATAAACTTTGGATCTTCTTCAATCAAGTATGTAGGTGGTTTCAAGCATATCTATGAGGTCCATCAGCAGTGGGAACCACTTGTTTTTCTTTCATCTTGTAGACAGTGTGTCGACTTTTGGCTATGGCAGGACTCCTTTTCTTATGGTCCTTAACTAAGTCAATTTTAATAAAAAGGGTAACACTGCTGATATTGCCAATGAAAGTGTGTTTAGCCTTCAGTAACTCAGTAAGATAATTCCCTACTCTTGTGACATTTCCTTGAAGGTCTTCACTTAAAATTACATCCAGGATGACCAAATCAACAGCACAGGATATTGGATTTCTTCCATACAGTATTGAAATACTGTGGTCCAGAGCTGCTGATGGTTTCTGCAATTTCTTTGGTTGCTACCATTCATTCCATTGGGTAGCCATTGCCTGTTGGTTTTCTCATTGTGATGATGTCCAGAACAAAGTCTTAGCCATGCATTTGGAAGCTCCAGAAGTGTTTCTCAGCTTGTCGAAAGCCTCAGCTTAATTTTTAATTAAAATTTAGAGCATGCCAGATAAACTTAATTATTCTAATTTCCCATCCTTTAATAAAACAAATAGCATAGCTTTTCATTAACAATGGCCATTTACACTTGTTGGGATGAGCACTGGGTGTTGTATGGAAACCAATTTGACAATAAATTATATTTAAAAAAAACAAGGGCCATTTAGGAAATACAGGTATTTTAGGTATAGAAGATAAGTTTTATTATTTTGAATTTGGGACCTAAATTTGAGAAAGGTAAAAATCAAAAGATTGTCAAAAGAAAAATAAATAACATAAGCCACAGGTATCCAAACATAAGGTACAATATTCAATAGGTGAGAAATAGTTACACATAATATTTTAAAATACACACAAACACACACATGCACATATACACTCCACAAACACACACGTGTATGTATACACTTTGCAGTAAGTGACTATATTAGGAACTTTTAACTTTTACAGAATTCAATAATAGTTATCAAAGGTAATTTATATCATATGACTTCACTCACTCATGTGGAATTTAAGAAACAAAACAGATGAACATAGGGGAAGGGAAGGAAAAAAAAGATAAAAACAGAGAGTGAGGCAAACCATAAGATACTCTTGAATACAGAGAAAAAATAGGGTTGCGGGAGGTGTGTTGGTTGGAATGGGCTAAATGGGTGATGGGCATTAAGAAGGTCACTTATTGGGATGAGCACTGGGTGTTATATATAAGCGATGAATCACTAAATTCTACTCCTGAAATTAAAAAAAAAAAAAAGATAATTACAAATGTGTCAAAAAGTACAGAGAATTAAAAATATATTTGTGATAAAAGAAACTGTTTTTTGGACACATAAAAATTATATTTAACAAGGAAAAAACTAGAATTCTACTTCTTTTTTTTTTGTTTGTTTGCAATCATACATTGAACAATTTATAGTAAAGGAGTCACAAGCATTTTTTTATCCCTTGTGAATAAACCTATCATATCTAGCCAATTTTGTTAAATTTTAAGTACATTTCATTGCTTCTGTCTCATTATTTTCACTGACCATAAACCCAGGCACATGAAAATTCACTTCATTCGTACCTTTTGCACTTCTTGTATGTCTTCAAATATATTTCACTATTTTCTATTATATTTTGAAACAACCACACTGTCTCCCTTTAAAAGAAAATATTCTTTTTTAATCTCTTCTTTTCCTGGATAAACCAATGAATATCCATTCCTCTGCCTATATACCCTGATACCTAACATACATTTTTTTTACATTTCTTCAAAATGAACAGGTATGTAACATGACCCAAATTGTAGAAACAATATATTTTGATTCATATGTAAATATTGAAATTTATAATTCAAATTGTAAGATAATTGTCTTTTTTAAATTCTGTTTTTAGTTTTTAATATATGCTCTCTTAGCAACTTTTGAATATAAAATACAGTGTTGTTAACTGTAGTCACCATGTACATTAAATCCCAAGAATTTATTCGTCTTATAACTGGACATTTGTACCCTTGAAAACTTTGTCTGCCACTCCTGCCTCTGACAACCACCAATCTGTTCTCTCTAGGAGATCTGTTGATTTAGATTACACATATAAATGAAATAATATATCTTCTCTTTCTGACTTATTTTATCAAATCCTTCTGACATCCTTCTATTATCCTTCTTTTTATGGCTGAATAGTATTTCATTATATACATACGTGTGTGTGTGTGTCACATTTTCCTTATCCATTTTTGCACTGATGACACTTAGGTTGTTTCCATGTCTTGGCTATTGTAAATAATGCTGCAGTAAATATGGGAGTGCAGACATGTCTTCAAAATAATGATTTATTGTCTTTGAGGTACATACCCAAAAGTTGGGTTGCTAGACCGCATGGCAATTCTATTTTTCATTTTTTGAGGAATCTCTATACTGTTTTACACAGTAGCTGCACCGGTTTGCATTCCAACCAACTCCGTACAAGTGTTCTCTGTTCTCCACATCCTTACCAGCACTTGACATCTCTTGTCTTTTTGATAATAGCTATTCTAATAGGTGTGAGGTGATATTATGGTTTTGATTTGCATTTTTTTTGTTTTTTGTTTTGTTTTGTTGATTAATGATGTTGAGCACCTTTTCACTATCTATTGGGCATTTGATTTTCTTAGGAAATATGTCTCTTCTGGTCCTTTGCCTATTTTTAAATCAAGTTATCTGTTTGTTTGGTTTTTTGCCACTGAGTGTAATGATATTTTTACAGAAGTAGAAAAAAGTTCTAAAATGTGTATGGTAGCACAAAAGATCCCTACTAGTGAAAGCAGTCCTGAGAAAGATCCCTACTAGTGAAAGCAGTCCCGGGAAAGAATAGCAAAGATGGAGGCATCACACTTCCTGATTTGAAACTGTTACAAAGTTATAGGAATCAAAAAAAAGTATGGTATTGACATAAAAAAGACATAGACCAACAGAGTAGAATTAAGAACCCAGAAAGAATCCGTGCATACATGGTCAACTGATCTTTGACTGATATTTGACAATAGTGGAAAAAAATTGAGTTTAGTCGATAAATGGTGTTGGGAAAAGTGGATATTGATATGCAAAAGAATGAGACTGGGCCATATCTTACACCACTCCCAAAATTTATCTCAAAATGGATTAAAGACTTACAGGTAAGACCTGAAACCATAAAACTCATAGAAGAAGACAAAAGGAAAAAGGTCCTTGACTCGTCTTGCCAAGGATTTCACAGATGTGACAGCAAAAGCATAAACAACAAAAGCAAAACTAAACAAGTAGGACTGCATCAAACTGAAAAGCTTCTGCATAACAAAAGAAATGACCAACAAAATGAAAAGACATCCTGCAAAATGGGAAATAATATTTATGAATCATATATCTGCTAAGGGGTTAGTATCTAAAATATAGATAGAACTCTCACAATTATTAGTCTTATACAAAGCAGAATATCATTTACATTATTTACAATTAGGAAGAAGATATACAGAGTTGTTTTAAAACTCCTATTAGTAATGCTAATTTTTAAAATGAGCCTTCTACTTATCAGAAATATTAAATTAACTTTTGTTTGCACACATTATGAATCCCTGTATTCACAAATCGTAATTTTAAAAGACTCTTTAAATTATGTTTGTAAGTTCTGAGTGTCACACTTTTCTTCTTATATATAACCAAGATTAAGGCTATTAGCTTAACTCACTGAAGTTTAGAATGCTTTTTACAGAACAGAAATTTACTATCTAGCTTTTCATGGAGCTGTTTTGGAGAGGAAAAAAAAGCTATATTTGGAGAGAAAATATTTAAAGCATAGAAAGTTAAACATTTAAATTTTTTCTTTATTTTTTGTTTTAAATTTATATAAACCTAAGGAATGTATCAGTTCAAATTTGAGCTCCAACAGGTTGTAAGAAACCTTAAAATCTGATTCATTGAATGCTTGTTTTATGGAGCCTCTCAAATGAAAAAAATTTGTTCCTCTGTCACTGCAATTCTAAATTGCCCTCAGTAAAACTATGCCAGTTAGAGACATTTGCATATTAGCTAGGACTGTAACATGAAACATAGATAAAGTAGGGTTTTAGTCTGGAAAGGACACAGATTTAAGAAACTCCATGGTAACTGTAATAGTCAACAAGGATATAGTTGTGAAACCACATGACTTCAGAACCTGGCCAAAGACTAATAGCTTGAAGAAGCCTGTAGCTCTGGCAGAGGGAATTAAGTAAAATATTTTCAAGAACATAAGGACAATACTGAGGAATGTCTTTATAAGGTGTCAGAAAGGTAAATTGATGTAACATTTGTCCAAAGGACATTAGTGTGATGCACTAGGGTAACATGAGATTTTGAAACTGTCAGCTTCTAATCCACTTGAAAGGCCAGTTTTTCTGAATTCGGTCTCCTGCCCTTTGAACTTGAACTTTTTTTATTTACTTATTTATTTTGAGAGAATGAGAGAGAGAGAGATCCCAAGCAGGATCCATGAACCATGAGATCATGACCTGAGCTGACACCAAGAGTCTGATGCTTAACTGACTGAGCCACCCAGGTGCCCCTGAACTTCAACTTGTAATGTAGGGGTCAGCAACTTGCAGTGAGCAGGCTAAATCCAGACCGTTATCTGTGTATATAAAATAAAGTTTTATTGGAACACAACCTCTTGCATTTATTACATGTCATCTGTGGTTGTTTTCATGCTGCAGCACAGATTGGAGTAGTTGCAGCAAAGACTGTCTGGTCCACCGAGCCTAAAATATTCACTTTCTGTCCTTTTACAGAAAGACATTTGTTGAACCTTGTTAGGAGACATAAAGCCTTAGACATAATAGATACGTAAAGAGGATGTTTAGTGGCACATGAATGTTGTGGAAGGTCCATACAAGGGAAAATGTATACAAATCTGTCCAATGACCAGGAAGTATGGACTTTTCTTAGGACAGAGAAGAAAACCTAATACTGAGAACTCTGTGAAATTGTTGGAGCTCAGATTAAAAATAAAACTTCATACTCATGGACAAGGTGGCCCTCAGGAGAGGGAGACTCAAATATCTCAGATGTGCACACCATTATAGGGTTGAGCTTCCTGTCAGAATCAGTGGGGGACTTGGCCGGATATTCTACTTGCCAAGCTTCAGCAGCCTAAGGCCATCAGGAATATGCTAGTGTTAGGTTAATTAGCTTGATACCTCAAAGAAAAATGCAAACTAGGAGGAACCATGAGGACTCTCAAAATGGGGAGTCAGGGCAGGTTGTTGATAGCTTTTTGAATGCTGAAATAAGTCACAGGGTGATATTCACAGGGACTGAATGGATTTTGTAAAATACGTAGCTACTGGAAGATGGGTAGTCGTACCTTTTAAGTATATGTCACTGTAGAGTTATTATCAGGGTGGATGGTCTTTGTTTTAGCATGGACTGTATGTGTCTAAATAAAGTGATGCTGAAAGGTTTATGCTCAGATAATTTATCTAGCATGTCACGCTGCTGTACAGTTTATCTGTTTCGTGAGCCCTCTTACAGTTTTGGAAATACGGTTTCTGTTTCAAGGTCCAGGATAAGAACATGCACTGGAGTAATAAACACCACATTCAGATTTGTAGATGCAATTGAGAATGGGTACAGCTTTTATTTGTACTTCTCTTAAAATGATACAGCTTAGTTTATTTTTTTAAGTTTATTTATTTTAAGAGAGAGAGCACATTTGAGCTGGGGAGCAGCACAGAGAGAGGGAGAGAGAGAATTCCAAGCAGGCTCCATGCTGTCAGTATGAAGCCAGATGTGAGGCTTGATCCCACAAACCGTGAGATCATGACCTGCACCAAAATCAAGATTCTGAGACTCAACCAACTGAGCCACCCAGGTGCCCCAGTTTATATTTTTTATAAGGTGCCCTTCCTCCCTTGATCTATGAACAAGCACTGATAGGAGTTGAATGGAGTTACCAAACACGAAATGCTCCTGCTATGATCTCCCCCTCCATCTTCCCCTCTGACATACTCAGCATTATCCCACTACATTCTGCTTTAAACTCCGAGGAGATTCTCAGTGTTCTTTTTAGCCTGACACCTCCAAAAGCCCAGGTATTCCTAAGTATGTATTATGTTTCAGACTGTAGAATGTGAGTTTACAATACTTTTCCACATGATCATTTCTTATACCTTAAATGCTTTTTTTTTTTTTCCTATAGCTCTTACCATCATCTGACACAATATGCATGTCACTGATTTCTTTTTAAAGTTGGTATCCCCTGTTTTGGTAGGCAGATTCTTTTTTTAATGTTTATTTCAAGTGAGAGAGAGAGAGAGAGAGAGAGAGCGCACACACAAGCCAGCGAGGTGCAGAGAAAGAGAGGGAGAGAAAGAATCCCAAGCAGGCTCCATGCTGTCAGCACAGAGCCCAACATGAGGCTTGATCTCACGAACTGAGAGATCATGACCTGAGCTGAAATCAAGAGTCAGAAAGCTTAACCGACTGAGCAAACCAGGTGCCCTGATACGCAGATTCTAAGGCAGATACCCTCTTCCTAAGATTTGTCTGTTGGTTATTTAATCAAAGACTAATGTGGGTACTGCTGTGAAAGGATTTTACAGATGTAATAAAATCTCAAATCAGTTAAGCTTAACATAAAAGAGATTATCCATCTATCCAGGTGGAATTGACTCAATCAGGTAAGCCCTTTAAAAGCAGAGTTTTCTCATGGGGCACCTGGGTGGCTCACTCAGTTAAGCATCTGACTTTGGATCAGGTCATGATCTCACATTCCGTGAGTTTGAGTCCCACGTTGGGGTCTGTGCTGACAGCTCAGAGCCTGGGGCCTGCTTCAGATTCTGTGTCTCCTCTCTCTGCCCCTCTCATGCTCTCTCTCTCTCAAAAATAAACAAACATTAAAAAAAAAAAAAGGTGGAGTTTTCTCTGGCTGGTAGCAGAAAGGAAAGACAGAGATTTTCAAATTGAGAGAAGAATCTGATGTGCTGTTGCTGCTTTTGGAGATGGAATGGGTCATGTGCAAGGAGCAGCCACAAGGAGCTAAGCGTGATCCTAGACTGACAGACAATAAGGAAATGAAGACATCAGTCCCACAAGTGTAAGAAGATTCACTTTGCTAACAGCGTGAATGATCTTGGAAGCAGATTACTTCCCAGAAACTATAGATAAGAGCCCACCTCTGTCAACATCTTATTTTTTTTCATCCTTGTGAGAACCTAAGTAGAGGTCCCAGCCAATACCAGTCAGACTTCTGACCTGAAGAACCAAAATAATAAATGGGTGATGTTTTCAGCTGTTATGAGAGTAGAGCTATTTTTCCCCATTTTGTTTATTGTTATCTCCTTGGTGACTAGATTGTGCCTGGCATGGAAGAAATATATCAGAAATAATTCTAATTAGCCTGCTAAACTAAACACTTTGAATGATTTGAGACTGTTTTAATTTGTAGACTCACTCTAGATATTTAGCTGTAAGTCCAGTTGAGTAAAGGATTAAGGGTTAAATGTTTGAAGAGATCATCTAAAAATCTTATATAATCTCTGGTAACATTTAAAAAAATTGTAAAGGCATCAATGATACATTTACAAGTGTTTAAACTTTTTTTTAAGATGAATTGATTGCCAGACAATGAATACTTAATTTAATGCATGTTTTAGTGCACTTTATGTGACACAAATTAATTTGCAATAGAGGCAGGAAACCTATCTCTAAGGTAATTAGTCATGGTCAAATCTTAATTATCTCCTTAAAAAGGAAAACAGACTTATCAAGGTATCTACTAAGGTATTCTTGAGTGGTACTCTCTTATTTATTAATAACCATTTTCACTAAAATAAAACATTCTATGGTATATGTTTTAACGTATGGAGTTTGGAATAATGACACCCATTTTGAACACCTTAACCTCTGTGTTCCTTCCAGTCACACCACAAGGTACTTTTATTTCTATACATGAGAAAAATGAGCCTCTGAAATATTAGGTAACTAGCTCAAGGTCAGAAAAATTGGATTGGTAAACCTAAGATTTCAGCCCAGGTAGATGCATAACATGAAGATCCATGTTTGTCCTATTGTGACATACTGTCAATCAGTGATGTTTTGTTTATTAAATGAATTCATAATTATTATGAATATATATGAATATATATGAATTTACATCTGTGTGAATATTTGCAGTGTTTGTAACAGATTTATTGAATATTAACAAGATATAGTCGTCATTTTCCTAGACAATAATTTTATCTTGGAAACTTTGTTAGAAGGACTGGATTGTGTGAACTTCTGTCATGAGGGCAATAATCAAATTGGTAAAACAAGTGCAAAAGGGAGTTAACTTTGATCAACAAATGAACTGAACAATTTTAAAGCAATCAATTATCAATCGGTTGATATTTGTTTTCCTTTCTTTCTTTCAAAACACATTTATTGAGAGTACCTCATGTGTCTGGCATTGTATTCTATGCTAAATTCAGCATGACATTTGTCCTTGGGATTTGGGGAGCTTTGAGACAGGGATTTGAAGTGATCTATTGACAGAGAGCTAAAGCTGAAAGATGAGTAGGTATTAGCCTTAAGAAGGGCAGTTTAGAGGGAAAAAGAGACCAAAAGTGTGGGAATATTCTAAATGACAGAAAGTAAATGAAAAGGATGGAAAATTAAGCAGATCTTGCTTTTTTTTTTTTCGTTTTTTTTAAGGAACTGAAAGGAGTGCACTGTTGTTGGATACTAGAGGCCATTGTGTGGGAAGGGAGCACACGGAGGCAGAGATTTAAAAAGGATGAGATTTGTGTATGCAGTACCTTCCTGGTCACGTTAATACAGTTGAAATTTATGTGGTGTCACTGAGGGGAATGCAACGAGTAGGTTTTTTATTTGTTCATTCAGTCATTCAACAATATTCACTAAAGGCTTATTTTGTGAGCTGTGTGCCAGGTGCTGGCTCATGGGTTAGGAGCTAGACTGCAGTGAATTTGTCATTGTCAGGGCCCTTTCCCTCATGGAGCTTATTATCTGGATTGATGGTTTTGAAAGGTCATTCTGTTGCAACATAAATAATAAACTCCAGCAAGAAAAGAGCTGATAGAAGGAGCTGCAGTGAGTAGCAAATGGGAATGGTTGCCTGAGCTAAGGATTCAGGATCTAGCGACAAGGAAGTTGGGGGCAGAAATGGAGCTGTATTGGGTGGAGGAGGCATTTAGGCCCCAACTCCTTTTTGTAAAGTTAGAATGATGGAGGGAAGGTAGTGTATATCTTCGTGATTGTATTTCCAGTCCTTGTCTACTAACTTAACCTTGAGTCTCAATCATCATCTTTGCTATATCATTGATTATAAACATTCTTGATTTCAGAATGTGCCCAGCATTTGCTTAATCATTAGGACTAAATTTGATGGTTTGGGGTATTTTTTCCTGATTTTCAATTCACAAATGAATACTATTTACTGAATAATGAATACATTAACTTTTTGGACGTTTTTTCTTTTGGGCATTATAGGGACATAGTCACATTCAATTAAATACTGTATAGCATGTTAGTGAGTGGTTAGTGAATCTCTCTTTCCTCCGGAATATCTACTAATCTACTCAAAAATTTGTAATATTTGTATATTCACAGTGGAGTACTATGTGGCAATGAGAAAGAATGAAATATGGCCCTTTGTAGCAACATGGATGGAACTGGAGCGTGTTATGCTAAGTGAAATAAGCAATACAGAGAAAGACAGATACCATATGGTTTCATTCTTTTTTTTTTAAATTTTAACGTTTATTTATTTTTGAGACAGAGAGAGACAGAGCATGAACGGGGGGGGGGGTGGTAAGAGAGAGGGAGACACAGAATCCGAAACAGGCTCCAGGCTCCGAGCTGTCAGCACAGAACCCGACGCGGGGCTTGAGCTCACGGACGGTGAGATCGTGACCTGAGCCGAAGTCGGCCGCTCAACCGACTGAGCCACCCAGGCGCCCCCATATGGTTTCATTCTTATGTGGATCCTGAGAAACTTAACAGAAAACCATGGGGGAGGGGAAGGAAAGAAAAAGAGGTTAGAGTGTAATCACTTCCCAAATTGATGATATACTTGTTATGCCCAGAATTCGTGATCCCCAAAGACCACCAGGGAGCCGAGTCTGATGCAAAAGCAAAGAGCCTTTATTCGAGCTAGCTCGAGCTCAATACCCTACCTGCACCGACACAGTGGTGAGATACTGGGGAGAGAGAGCAAGTTTCAAAAGCACAAAGGTTTTATTGGGGTCTAGGGGCAGTTGGTGAGGTAATGGCTGTGGCCTCAGCCGATTGGCTGGGGAAGGGTCTGAGTCCTGTTACTCAAGGGGAGGAGGCGTGGTCAGCCAGTGTAGGTCCGCTCCTTCATTCCCCCCTTGTCATGTAGCTTACAGACCCAATCATGGGACCGGCTGCATTTATGGTGACAAGGGGAACAGAGTTTGGAGGTTTACGCAAAGTTCTGGGAACCAAGTGTCGCTGGGGTGGCTCTGGAAGGTCTGATTAAGTATTGTCCCCGAGCTGGTGTCTGTGATCTGTCAGGTGATGTTTTGGGGAGCGTGGGGACTCCCGGCAGCATGAGCAATGACAAGCAGAATTAACAGAGTTACCAATATTAGGTGGGTCGAATGCGCTGTAGCTTGAACTTGAGAGGGTTGTGTTGGTCCTGAATGATGGTCCATCGCGTGACGAAGTCCTTCCGGATCGAGGAGGGGTCCGCTGGCTGAACGTGGGTGTGATGGACCCAGGTCATGCTGCCGTCTACTTTGAGAGCAGTGGGGGTTGTCAGTACCACGATGTAGGGTCCCTTCCAGCGCGGCTCGAGGGTCTCTCGGTGGTGCCTCTTGACGTAGACCCAGTCTCCTGGCCTGTACTGATGAGGTGTCAGGGTCGGGCCAGCCTCGTAGATGGCATGGAGGCATGGCCAAGTGTCCTCGTGCGCCCTCTGGAGCCCTCTCAAGGAAAGAAAAAGTTCTTGATCTTTAAACTTAGCAAGAAGGTTGGGAATAATAGGAGGTGGCCTGCTAAACATGATCTCGTAGGGAGTAAAACCCTACTAGTGTAAGGAGTGTTCCTAACCCGGTAAAGGGTATACGGTAGGAGAGTCACCCAGTCCCTGCCAGTCTCCATGGTTAATTTGGTAAGGGTCTCTTTTAGGGTTCTATTCATTCTTTCTACCTGTCCTGAGCTCTGGGGCCTATAAGCACAATGTAATTTCCAGTTTGCCCCCACCGCCTTGGCTACTGCCTGTGTTACCTGCGAGATAAAAGCTGGTCCATTGTCTGATCCTACCATGGCATAAAACCATACCTGGGTAAGATGTCTTCTAGTAGCTTCTTAGCCACCGTCTGAGCCGTTTCATACTTGGTTGGGTATGCCTCCACCCAGCCAGAGAAGGTGTCTGTAAATACTAAAAGATATTTATAACCATACTTTCCTGGTTTGACTTCAGTGAAGTCAACCTCCCATTGGGCTCCCATCTGGTGCCTCTGAGCCTGGTTCCTTTTATATTTGATGTGGCTCTCACGTTGGTGAGTTGGCAGGTCTTGCAGGCAGATACAACTTGCTCTAATATTGAGACTCCGAGCCGGTCTGGCAGCACGAGCTCCTTGTTAGGTGTATACCACCATCCCTTTATCTCCTGGGCCATGGGGAGTTTCTTGATCAGCTCTAACTCCTCCTGGGAGTATTTGGGCTGGTCTGGTAAAACTGGGTCTCCCAAGTCCGATAGTTGTTAAGCCCTTTTCTAGCTCCCAGCATCAGCGCCTTGGTGAGGGCTATGAGCTCTGCTCGCTGGGCTGACATTCCGGAGGGTAGAGCCTCCGCCCATACAGTGTCCGTTTTGGTGACCACCGCTGCACCCGCATACCTGTGTCCGTCTCGCACAAATAGCCTCGGCATCGGGGAGGGGCTGGTCGGTCAGGTCCGTCCGGAATCCATGTATTTGTTCCAGGATTCCTGCAGAGTCATGTAGTGGAGCACCTAGGTCAGGGTCGGGCAGCAGGGTTGCAGGATTGAGGACTGCACTGGGGTGGAACAGCATTCGTGGAGGGTTGAGTAGGAGGCTCTGGTACGTGTGTTGCTCATCCATCTATCAGGAGGCTGTTTCAGAACCCCTTCAATGGCGTGTGGGGTCGTGATCCAGATCTCCTGTCCTAGGGTCAGTTTGTCTGTGTCCTCGACCAGGAGTGCTGTGGCCGCAATAATTCTTAGGCATGGCGGCCAGCTGGCAGCCACTGGGTCTAGTTTCTTGGACAGGTAAGGCACCGGGTGGTTCCAGGGGCCTAAGGCTTGAGTTAGAACCCCTTTTGTTATTCCCTTATGTTCGTCTACAAAGAGGTGGAAGGGCTTGTAATGTCTGGTAGGCCCAGGGCTGGGGCACTTAGGAGGGCCTTTTTTAACTGATTAAAGGCAGTTTCTTCTTTTTCAGCCCATTTAAATGTTTTCCCCTCTTTGGTAGCTTCATATAGGGGCCTGGCGATCTCAGCAAAACCTGGAACCCAGAGGCGGCAGTAGCCAGCTGATCCTAAGAATTCCCTTACTTCTCTTCAGGAGGTGGGAATAGGGATCTTTAGGACAGTTTCTTTTCTGGTATCTGATAAACGCTGCTGTCTGCCCTCCAGGATATATCCCAGGTAACTTACCCTCTCCCTGCATATCTGAGCCTTCTTCACGGATGCCCGGTACCCTAAGGCCCCCAGGGTAACCAGCAGGTCCTGGGTCCCTCGCTCACAGTCTTTGTCCGTGTCGGCAGCAATCAGGACGTCATCTATGTACTGTAGAAGGGTGAAACCAGGGTGCTCCCTTCTGTACTCACTCAGGTCCTCGTGTAGTGACTTGTCGAAGATGGTGGGCGAATTTTTGAATCCCTGAGGCAGCCGTGTTCAGGTGAGTTGCCCACTGTAGCCCTCCTCCGGATTATGCCACTCGAAGGCGAATAAGGGTTGGCTCTGGGGTGCCAGCGGCAGACTGAAGAAGGCGTCCTTTAAATCTAGTACAGTATACCAGACCCTGGAGGGCGCCAAGGAGCTCAAAAGAGTATATGGGTTGGGAACAGTTGGGTGTATGTCCGTGACCCTCTTATTTACTTCCTGGAGGTCTTGTACCAGTTGGTAGTCATTTGTGTGAGGCTTTTTGACCGGCAGTAAGGGGGTGTTCCAGGGAGACTGGCAAGGAACTAGTACCCCTAGGCTTTGTAGTCTCCGGATGTGTGGCTGGATCCGCTTCCGGGCCTCCTGAGACGTGGGGTATTGTTTGATCCTTACCGGACTTTCTCCTGGCTTGAGCTCTACCAGGATCGGGGTCCTGTGAGCAGCTAGTCCTATCCCCCCTGTCTCTGCCCAAACTGAGGGGAATTCTTGTAGCCATCTGCCTATATTATCCTCTCTCGGGAGCGCCTCCTCGTGGAGGCGGTATTCATCCTCCAGTTTCATGGTCACGACCTGGATGGGGTGGCCCTTGCCATCGGTGACCTGAGGCCCCCCTTGTCTGGAAGTTATCTGAGCTCCAATCTTGGTCAGTAAGTCCTGTCCTAACAGCGGGTAGGGGCATTCTGGTATTACCATAAAGGAGTGGGATACCCGTCCCATCCCCAAATCTACCGTTCTTCGGGTAGTCCATGAATACTGGCTCATACCAGTTGCCCCTTGTACCCAGGACTTCTTGCTGGCTAGTTTTCCTTGTGGGGTGCGGAGGACCGAATGTTGTGCTCTGGTGTCGATGAGGAAGTCAACAGGGGTCTCCTCCACTTTAAGAGTTACCCTGGGTTCGGGGAGAGGGTCCGAACCCCGACTCCCCTAATCACTCAGTTCATCTAGCTCTAGGACTTTTACTCGATCAGTCTTGCTCCCCTTCCCGCCGGCCCTTTTCGGACAATCTCGGGCCCAATGCCCTCTCTCCTTGCAGTATGTGCACTGATCTCTCTGTAGCCTCTGCTTCCCCCCCTTGGTGGTTCCTTTACCTTTTCTTGCGTCGTCTGCCAGCTGCCAGAGACAGCGGTCTCGTTCCTCGGGGAAAGTCAGCAGTTGTAGCTGTTAGTATTCTGGCCAGGTCTCGAGTCTGCTTACTGCTGGCAGCCGCCATGGCGCGAGCCTGCTTGTCCTCAAGAGGCTCCCCGTTATTATATACCTTTTCAACTACCACCAATAAGTCCTGCAGACTTTTTTTCTCCTAGTCTATCTATTTTCTGTAATTTTCTCCTAATGACTATGGCTGATTGGTTTACAAAGGCCATGATAACAGCTGCCCTGCTTTCTGGAGCCTCTGGATCCATGGGGGTATAGGTCCATGATCCGTTCTAAAAAGGCAGCTGGAGATTAATCTTTTCCCTGTTGTACATTTCCTACCTTGGCCAAATTGGTTGGCTTTCTAGCAGCCATTTGGAGACCCCCCATTAGAGTCTGGCAGTAGACCCTGAGCCTCTCCTTACCTTCTGCCGTGTTGAAATCCCACTGGGGCCGAGTTAAGGAGAAGGAAGCATCTATCTGAGCCTGGTTGGTGGTGGGATTCCCGTCTGTGCCCGGAACTAGTTTTTGGGCCCCATTGAGGATTCTTTCTCTTTCTTCAGTCATGAACAGGACCTGCAAAAGCTGCTGGCAATCGTCCCACGTGGGCTGATGGGTAAAAAGAACAGAGTCTAATAAATCAATAAGCCCTGCCGGTTTCCCGGAAAACTTAGGCTTCTGAGCTTTCCAATTGTAGAGGTCACTAGTGGCGAAAGGCCAATAGTGATGGGGCTGATTCCTCTCTGCGTCTGGGGGTCCAGTGGCTTGCAGGGGCAGAATAGTGGAGTCAGCAGCGGAGGCGGATTGCTCCCTCTGAGCCCTTTGTCTGGTAAAGGGCGGGCTTCCCACTGGAGCGTTTCCGCCTCCCGCTCTCAGAAGAGCTTCTGCCTCCCCTGGAGGGGGAGGATGGTGTTCTTCTGGCATTCTAGGGGGTTACACGGGGGAGGAAAAATTAATTCTTCTTTAGTCCCCCCTTGTAGGACAGGGTAGAGGGGTGCTGAAGGCTGGGTAAGACTTTTCTTGTTTTCCTTCTTCTTTGTCCCCTGCAAAGCAAGAATAGGTTTTGGCTCAGGAGGGAGTGTGGCTAGGAAGGGCTTAAGCCAAGAGGGTGGGTAGAGGGGTAGTCTGAGTCTGTCCCATAACGTCCGTCCAGTAAGTCCACAGAACAAAACAGAGAAACACAGAAACAGACAGAGGGCTGTTAGAAACAGTCTTCCAACTCTGTGGAAGCAAAACAGAAAGCTAGCTCAGACCTTTGAGGGGATTCCACGTCCCTCCAAAACCGATTAGGGGATTCCACGTTCCTCCTAAACCAAAAGCTAGACGATGGCCTCACGCCGACTGGTGGGAGCGACCTGCCTCGTCTCAGACCTTTGAGGGGATTCCACATCCCTCCAGAACCAACGAGGGGATTCCACATCCCTCCAAAAGGGAGGATCGGAACATCTTCCGAAACTCCCGGCCCGTGGTCCTCCAGTGCGTCCACTTAGACCGCGTTGGGCACTACTAGAATTTCAGAAATGAGCTCACACAGAAAAGACAGAACGAACGGACACTAACCGTGGCCAGTCAGGCTCTCTGGGTCGGGGGTCCCTCGGGGGTCTTGGGGATCCCGGGCCGAGCCCCCAAATGTTATGCCCAGAATTCGTGATCCCCAAAGACCACCAGGGAGCCGAGTCCGATGCAAAAGCAAAGAGCCTTTATTCGAGCTAGCTCGAGCTCAATCCCCTACCTGCACCGACGCAGCGGTGAGATACTGGGGAGAGAGAGCAAGTTTCAAAAGTACAAAGGTTTTATTGGGGTCTAGGGGCAGTTGGTGAGGTAATGGCTGTGGCCTCAGCCGATTGGCTGGGGAAGGGTTGTGGCCTTGGCCGATTGGCTGGGGAAGGGTCTGAGTCCTGTTACTCAAGGGGAGGAGGCATGGTCGGCCAGTGTAGGTCCGCCCCTTCATACTTTAGTAAACATTTGTGCTTTTTTTTTTTTTTTTTTGAACTGTGCAATTTGTTCTTCTCTAGGCAGGTTCTGTAATACTTCATATGTGAATGCTGGTACTCCTTCACAGTATTTAAAACAACATATTCAAATAGATATTTGAGTTTTACCCCTACCCTTGAAAGAGAAAGTAAATAAATTTGCTTCTTTTCTGTTTTTCTTAATTTTTAAAGTTATATTAAGTTTATAGAGGGCATGCTTTTAAAATTACATTTTTGGCTTTGAAAAAGGAAATATATTCAACAATCTAATAATTTTTAAAATATTAAAGTTAGAATATACTTATAATTTGTAAAATAACTCATTCTTCTACCAGATTCTTGAAACAAAAACATAGACCCTTTATTCATACTCCTGTTTCCAGGTCCTCATTCTTTTGGGAAAAAATGATATTTGGGAATTTGAAAGGTTCCACCTTTATATTTAGATCTGACAGAAATTTAAGAATAAATTCTATTCTTAAGCCCCCTGACAATTTTAAATATGTCTACACTTAATTTTTTATTAACTGTGTGTATGTAGCTTGTTAATACATCTGATGGAAATCACAAGATTCTGTTGTGATATATTTGTATTTAATTTTTGTTCGGCTTAATTTTTTTTTTTTTTTTTTTTTTTTAGTTTGGCTGTCTATTCTTCTAATGTTTGTTTATTTTTGAGAGAGAGAGAGAGAGAGAGAGCGCGCGCGGGTGAGCATGAGCAGGAGAAGGGCAGAGAGGAGACACAGAATCCGAAGCAGGCTCAAGGCTCTGAGCCTGGTCAGCGCAGAGCCCGATGTGGGATTCAAACGCACGAATTGGGAAATCATGACCAGAGCTGAAGTCGGACGCTTAACCAACTGAGCCACCCAGGTGTACCTGGCTTCTATCTTAAATGCTATACATTCAAATTTCAGTACCATTATACTATAGATCATGTAGAAAAAGTTGAACAGTTTTGGAGGAAAAAAGAGAACTATTTCTTTAAATTGTCATAGTACTTTAAATATCTTAACTGTGTAACATTTGAAGTGTATGACAGAAACATTTGATATTTCTTAGACATCCTAAGGTCACTCCCATTTCTAATTTAATGAACTTCTTTATACAAAATTCCAACCTTATTTGCCCTATCCAATTTTTCTAACTTCCTTTTCTTCTTATTTTTAACAATATACTTAGCACTACAGTTGCATAAATGGAAAATTTAGAATAAAAATCCTCGACCAAAACTTCCATTTTGCGCATTTCATTTTGTGTCAGACAATTCAGTTTTTACAAGTATTTATAGCCTATAGTAATTAATTTAAGCTAACAAGTACTTTAAAAGATCAAATATTTTAAATTACTAATAAAAACAAACATTTAAAACTATTCCTATTTACAAAGTTGAACTATTCTATTTTAATTTTCATCTTGCCTTTAACACTTTGAGGGAAAAGTTTATAAAATAATCTGAAGATTTACATTGGGAAATTAATGGATATTCATGGATACTAAAGAGTAGCAAGGAAAAAGTCTTCTTTTCTGGATAGTAGTTTTCTAAAAGAGTATATTTCACCTGTTCCTCTGGTATTAGTTCTATGATAAAATTTTCCTTGTAGAAAGTTTTCATGTAATTCAGCCAGGCTTTCCTTATAATTTGTAAGAAGATGCCTTATAACTGAAACCTATAATTTATGCTTATGATTTATGTCAAAGTCAAATTCTTTTCTATTACTTTTAAGAGTCTTAAACATTTTCAGTATTAAAAAATGTATTATTTTCCCATTCAAAATCATTTCTGCTTTTAATATTCAAGCACGATAGGTAAGTGGTTGTTCTCCAAAGAAATTAACAGCTGTGGATTTAAAATTCTGTTTCATTTTTTTCTTATAAAATCTTAATATTATCCTTTTGGCTTTATGGAGGTGGACCATAAAATTGTCTGATAAACAAGTTAAGAAGTTAATTTTACCTTTATGTGTAAAGGTAAAATTTTCCAGATAAGGAAAAATCAGCCTTCATTAACTATGCAGATTGTGTGACTCTTCTCCATATTGCATGCTCTCGAACATAGAGGGCGCTGTTACATTGACGAAGACCACCATTTCAAGCAGTGATGTTTATAGCTCCTTTTAATGGCGAGGCCATCAGCTCCAATGTGTTTCATGACTGCTATGCATTAATCATTTTGCCTTTCTCTCAGTAAATATCTTTTTCATAATGCTTTAATGAAGTTCTTTCCATAGGCTTTTATCTGAGATAAGTAAAGATGTGAATGTGAATGCATGGATGTATTTATGGAAAGCATTAGCTCATATGTTCAATGCTTCATGGCTTCCCGACAGTACCACTCTTAATTTTTAACACGTATAATATATCGTGACAAAAATCAGTCAACATGAGTCACTAGACATTAAATATTAAAAATTATGGAAAGACTGATAACTTGCTTTGACATTCTGGAAAAGCACACATTTTGTCACATTCATGCCAGGAAACGGAGACGAATATGTTTAGGCTGAGTGATGAACAATATTTCTGGCAATACATAAAATAGCTCCAGTTAGTTTTTATGTTGATCATTCCAAGAAAAAGAAGGTTGTTTAAAATATTGTGATTTTGGAATGCATTGATCTTAAAATTTTTATGTAGCTCGTTTGAGAATAGAGATATCTAATCAAAGAACAGGTAGGATACCTGTGGATGTTTTCTAAAGTGAGAACAATCAGAAGAAAGGCACCAAATTATCAATTTACAATACTATTCACTTCTCTCCTTAAAGCTATTAATGTTTTACTCATTCTTAAATGCTGACTTTGCATGTTACCACCTGCATGGCTGTTTTCCTATGGTAGAATACTCAGAGATTGGCCCAGATCCTGGGAATGAGCCTTAGCATACAGCATATATTTTTGTAATGATTAGGAAATATAGCTATTTCCAGATTTATCATCTGGCTTTATGTGCAATAAATGCTAGGCCAAAAAAATGTAAACAATACATGTATCAAGAGACTTAAGCATGTTTGTATGTTTAGATACTCTAACCCCATGGTCTAGAATCTCTATTCAAAATAATGTTCTGAGAGAGTAAAGATACCCTCATGAAGAAACAAAATATTTTTGCAATTCTAGAAACATCACAAGTAATTAAGAACGGTAGACTACTCAATGTGGTATTATAGAGATAATACATATTGTATGTTATATATGTATGTTTGTGTGTTTTAGTGGTTAAAAGACAGATTCTCAAGTCTGAGAACTTGGGTTCAGATTCCAACCCAATCATTCACCAGCTATATCATCATGGAAAAAGGATAATCTCTCTGCCTCAGTTCACTCATGTGGAAAATAGATATGAAAACAGTCTTTAAAACTGCATTCATAGGATTTTTGTAGGAATTAAATGATGTGGTCCCAGGTAGAATGTTTAAAAGTGTGTCTAGATCATATTAAAAGGTTGCTGATGTTATTTTTGTGGTTTTTCACAAAGTGGTATTTTGTAACAATATATTTGCATTTACCAGCACCTAAGTCTTAACCTCTATCTATATACTCTACAAAGGAAAGATATTACCAAAGCAAACTTTAAAAAGATGAATTGGTGTGTGTGTGGTGGCTTTTGAGAAGGAAGAAAATGAAGGAATGCTGACCAGTTAAAAATATACTGCAGTACTGAAATGAGGTCATATTTGAATATTCAGTCATGTCTTACCTCTGTCTGCAAAATATAGAGACATCAAAAGTACCCATCTATTATCATTTGGTCTTTTTCTCCATGTTGTACTTTAATTATGATGTCTGCATATCATATCATAATGTTCCAGTAGTGAGTTCTGTGGTGTTTTATGTGTCTTTTGATGGGAAGAGATATGAATTCACAATTTAGAAATCCCATCACTACAAAGTTAGCCTTCTACCGGTCACTGAAAAGGTTGCTTTGCATTATAGTTATATCTGTCTGTCTATCTATCTATCTAGATATGGAATTTCGTCATGTAGTCTAGATAGATAGATAGATAGATAGATAGATAGATAGATGGATAATGAAATTTCAAATCATTCTGCTTATCTTTTACAACTTACTCCTCACCTCATGCTACTCAGCCACCTGGTGTCTGTGCTGTCGTTTGGACACTAAGCGTCTCTCATCATAGGGCTTTATCTTGTCCCACATTTCCCAGCTTGTCAGGGAGCCAGTGTCATTCATTCCGATCTGCTTAAATGTCACCTACTAGAGAGGGTTCCGATAACTGCATCTATGAAAATATTATCGCCATCCCATAACTCCAGTTTTTTTAATTTTTAAGTATTGCATTTTATCACAAACATAAATTATATCTACCTAAATCGTGAATGTCTGGGAGCTCCTGGGTGGCATCTGACTTTTGATTTTGGCTGAGGTCATGATTTCACACTTTGTGAGGTCAAGCCGTGCATTGGGCTCTTCACTGACAGTGTGAAGCCTGCTTGGGATTCTCTCTCTCCCTGTCTCTCCTCCCTTCTCTCTCTCTCTCAAAATAAATAAGTAAACATTTAAAACAATTGTGAATGTCTGTCTTCCCCCACTAGTGTACAATTCTACTGAAGCATGAGCTTTGTCTGTTTGCTTTTATGTCACTTGCCCCTAGAATATGAGACTAGTCAATTAAGACATATTAAGAGGCTGACTGATTATGACCAGTAATTTTTTTGTTCAAACTCAGATGAAATTTCTATGCAATTTGAAACTGTGTAAATTGTAACTAGGTAAACTGGTGTCTTCCATAGATAACATCAACCAAGCATACTTTAAAAAGTTGCAGTACTATTCGTAGCATTTCCGAGTATTTGCATACACACTGTTCTTAAGGGGGGAATTGAGCTGGATCTCATCATTGAGATTATGCAGCAACTAGTGAGGGTCAACAGAAGCATCAGAGGAAACATAAAAATTAAAAATTGCTCTAAAAACCAAACAATGATTTGTTCTTATTTTTAAAAAGATGAGTATATTTAGAAATAAAGGGGGAAATGACATTTTACCTGACCTAAATCTTAATTTATATACCGTTCTAATTATCTGATGACCATTTACTGAGTTGAAAAATAATTATATTTCGGATTATGCCACTACAATAAGATTTCTTACTTTGTCTTCTGGTTAAATGGTGTGCGCTGTGCAAACAAAGTGAAAAATGCTAGTGCCCAAGTGACTACTCCTGTGTATTCATATTTTATGGTCTTTCTTTAGAATAAAACAGTATTTCTCTCTGAGGGAATATGTCATAAATAACAAAGCCGTAGAGACCACCCCTTTAGACTAAAAAGCCCTCTTGGCTTTCTAGAACAGAAAATAGTGACATAATCAGAGAATCTCAAGTATAGAAATACAATTAGAAGCATTATTCCGTTGATTCACCACATTCTTAAATCAAAATAGGGCTTTTGTTTCAAAGTATGATCTTTTTGTTCCATTTCCTATGTGGAATCCTTGTTTCAATAACTAAAGCACTCTTTAGTGCTTGAACTATTAAATAATTGAAAACGTTTTTTTTAATTTGTTTATTTTGAGAGAGACAGAGACCGTGTGAGTGGAGGAAGGGCAGAGGGAGAAACAGAATCCCAGGCAGGCTGCTCACTGTGAATGTGGAGGAGCCCAACGCGGGCTTGAGCCCACAAAAGCATGAGATCATGACCTGAGCCGAAACCGAGAATCCAATGCTTACCCGACTGAACCACCCAGGCACCCCTAATTAAACAACGTTTAATGATGAAACTAAAGACAACATCAAGTCAGTAAATCTTCATAAGTGCATTCAGAGACCTGTGAAGAGAGTTGCCTCATGCTGTATCTCTGTAAAGATAGGGTACCAAGGTTTGAAGACATTGACTTTGGAACCAGAATCCCCCACATTCAAATCTCAGCTCAACCACACACTAAGAGTGTAATCTTTGGCAAATTACTTAACTCCCTCTCATCTTAATTTCCTTATAAATAAAACAGGGATTAATAATAATACCTGGACATAGAGGTTATCTAAAGAATTAACTGAATAGAATATTTGGTTCATTATAATCATATGAAAGCATTTTTTTTAAGTATTTAATATGGCTTTTTTTATCTCTACAGAAATTGCCAATTATTTTGGGAATATGAGGTTGTTTTCATCATTTATCTTAGCCAGTTAATTTGAAATATTTCTATATTATGGTTCACTCTCTGTTTCCAGCACCAAAAAAAAAAGGAAAATATTGTATATAATTCATTCATTACAATAAATATACATGAGTATTGCTGAGTCTATATTTAAAGGATGTCGGTGTAAGAGTCATAAGTTATCCCTATCCTGCTGATAGCTTGATAAGACATCGGGTCTTCTTTAACTACTCTTGAGCCTATTTCCATAGTGACATTGACATGACCATTGTAAATATTTACTAACCGTACTTCATGCCTAATAGCAAGAGAAGTTCTGGGAAGGACGTGGTAGTGGATATAAAAAAATGTTTTTGCCATAGTCATTGTCCCCTAAGGAATAGAAGAATATTCAAAATACTATTTATTTTTCAGAGGTGCAGGTTAATTCAGTTAACATTATTAATGTTATATTTTATGATATTTATTCTCACTTACTAATGAATTTTCAGATGCCTTACAAAACTGAGAAAGTCCTTCATGAAACTTAGTGAGCAGCCTCCTTGGGGGAAATTATCAGTTTACAAGTGCTTTTTTAAGAAGGAAGTATCATACTGTAATTGGAACTTTAATTGATGCCTTGATATCCATACATTGGTAAATAAATGGCCTGCTGCTGAAAATAGAAAGGTATTTACATGAATGAAATTTGCATTATTTATTTAGGTTCTTCATAATAGTTTACACTCTTAAACTCTTTTCTACCTCTCTCTTCCTCTCCCTCCTGAGCACATACGAGCATGCACACACACTCACACACACACACACACACTCACACACACACACACACACACACACACACACACACACACTCATCTGATGTATTCTGAACAGAAAATCTAAATGGTTTATTCATTGAGAGAGAAGCCACATAGGAGTATAAGGTCTGAAAAATTCACTCTGGAATCATATTCAAACATGGTGCATGTTCAATGCTTATATGATGTTTGTTGTGAATTAGCTGCAGTTAACTACAGGACTCAAGTAGTACCTGTTAACAGCTTTCCCCCCTTTTATTTTATATCCAGCTGTGCTTTCCACGTCAGTTTCATATAATTGGCAGTTTTTCTTTGAATATGAAAACAAGAGTTAAAATCACAGTATACCTCTGCTATTGGCACTTTGCCATTTGGTGTTTATTTTACATCTTTTTCGCCGTGAGAAAAATCTGATGTATAACCAATAAGTAACTTGCTGCATGTACTTTAAGATGAATCCTTCATGGAGGATTTCCTTTTGCTTTACTTCCATCGTTCAGTATGTGCCCTTTGTCTTTGCTCCTAGTAATATGAGTCCTACACGTATTTGGTGTTCTGGTTTTGGTTGGTGGGTTAGATGACTCAGTGTTATCAGAATTTTTCTCAGCATGTTCACTGCCTCGAGTTTTTCTGTCAGGTTTTTCTAAAATATTTTCTTTACATTTTTTTAATTTACTTTGAGAGAGAGAGAATGAGTGAGAGAGAGAGAGAGAGTGAGTGAGTGAGGGAGGGACAGAGAGAATCCCAAGCAGGCTCTTCATTGATAGTCCCTGATGCAGGGCTTGAACCCATGAGCGGTCAGATCATTACTTGAGCTGAAATCAAGAATTGGACATTTAACTGACTAAGCTTCCCCCAGGTGCCTCTAAAATATTTTTAGCAATAAAAAATAAAAGCAAAAAATTTGAAGGCAAAATTGGAAAAAGCTAAAGTTAATCTTATACAAATACTTTGCACAACTTATTTAAATTATTCAAGTTTATTTCTGCTTTAGAATATGTGAAACCAGAGGGCAGGCATAGAGTTAAGCTGTGTGCTGTTTACTAACTCAGCTGTCTACTGACTATCATAGCATGTTTGTAGAAATTAAGGAAAGGAAGAATAATAAAGGTTAAGTATACAGTAATTCCATGGTATATTGTTAAGACCTTGAATGTCAGATAATGTAGGTGTATATGTCCAACTTTGTAGCAATTGTTCAAATGTGATCAGATTGTGTAGTTGGACATGAAGCCTGCAATAAGTGCCCATTTAATAAAAAAAACTCATTAAAGATAATTCTTTTTATATCAATCAGAAATCTTAGATATAAGAAATAAAAATTAAACCTGGCTTAAGTAAGCAAAAATTGAGTATATTAAAAGATCCTTGGTGGCAAAAAGAATCACTGAATAACCTCTAGGTGAAAGTCAGAAAATGTAAACATGGAGTCCCATCCAATGTCAAGACAAGTTAAGCCTGCTCCGTCATGGCTGAGGACTAGACATTACTTCCAGTGCCCTGACTCTAACCTTTCAGATTTGTTTACTGGAGAAACCACTGCCAGAAATGACTTTCTGCAGTAATACTTTCTTGGACCATTAGCTACAGATTCTAAGACCAGGGCAGCTGTATGTTTTGGCTAAGTCTAAGGCATATTCTGTGCTTTAAAAGCACGTGATCATGAAAATAAGTACAAGCTCACCTCATTTTATGGCACTTTACCCTGCTTTGCAACTATTGATTGCATTTCTTACAAATTGAAGGTTTGTGTCAATCCTACTGCAAGCAAACTGATTGGTGCCATTTTTCTAACAGTGTTTACTCACTTCATGTCTCTGTGTCACATTTTGGTAATTCTCGCAACATTTCACTTTTTCATTATTATTATGTTGGCCATGGTGATCTTTGGTCAGTAATCATTGATGTTACTGTCATTGTTTTGGAGTGCCACGAATCATGCCCATATAAGATGGCAAACTTTGTTTTCTATTTTAGAAATAATTTAGATGAAAAATTTTTAGAAGAATTGAAAGCACATTAACATTAATAAACTGTTGCTTAGTAATGAGCATTTCATGTAGAATGGGCTATTCCTTCTTCATCAGATGTGGGTTTTTTTTAATATTTCAAGTTTTTATTTAAATCAATTAAGGGGCGCCTGGGTGGCGCAGTCGGTTAAGCGTCTGACTTCAGCCAGGTCATGATCTCGCGGTCCGTGAGTTTGAGCCCCGCGTCGGGCTCTGGGCTGATGGCTCAGAGCCTGGAGCCTGTTTCCGATTCTGTGTCTCCCTCTCTCTCTGCCCCTCCCCCGTTCATGCTCTGTCTCTCTCTGTCCCAAAAATAAATAAAAAAAGTTGAAAAAAAAATTAAAAAAAAAAATAAATCAATTAATATATAGTGTGTTTTTAGTTTCCAGAGTAGAATTTAGTGATTCACCACTTATGTATAATACCCAGTGTTCATCACAAGTGCCTCCTTAGTACTCATCACCCATTTAGCCTATCCCTCCTCCTACCCCCCTCCAGAAACTCTTAGTTTGTTCTCTATAGTTAAGAGCTTCTTATGGTTTGTCTCCCTCTCTTTTTTCCCCTTTTCCCATGTTCAGCTATTTTGTTTCTCAAATTCCACATATTTGTGAAAGTATATGGTATTTGTCTTTCTCTGACTGACTTATATCACTTAGCATAATACACTCTGGTTCCATCCACATCATTGCAAATGGCAAGATTTGGTTCTCTTTGACGGCTGAGTAATATCCCTGTGTGTGTGTGTGTGTGTGTGTGTGTGTGTGTGTGTGTGTGTGTGTATGTAACCTCTTCTTTATCCCTCCTCAGTAAATGGGCATTTGGGTTCTTTCCATAATTTTCTATTGTTGATAATGCTGCTATAAACATTGGGGTGCATCAGCCATTTTTGTATCCTTTGAAAAAATACCTAGTAGTGCAATTCCTGGATCATAGGGTAGTTCTATTTTTCACATTTTGAGGAACCTCAATACTGTTTTCCAGAGTGGCTACACCAGGATGCATTCCCACCAACAGTGTAAGATATTTCTGCTTTGTCCAAATCTTCACCAACAACATCTGTTGCTTCCTGCATTGTTAATTTTAGCCATTCTGACAGGTGTGAGGTGGTATCTCATTGTAGATTTGTAGTTCCTGATGATGAGTGATGTTGAGCATCTTTTCATGTGTTTGTTAGCCATTTTTGTGTCTTCTTTGGAAAAATACCCATTCATATTCATGTCTTCTGCCCATTTCTTACCTGGATTATTTAGTCTTTTGGGTGTTGATTTTAATAAGTTCTTTAGATTTTAGATACTAACCTTTTATCTGATATGTAATTTGCAAATATCTTCTCCCATTGCATAGGTTGCCTTTTAGTTGTGTTGATTGTTTCCTTCACTGTGCAGAAGATCTTGTTGAAGTCCCAAAAGTTCATTTTTGCTTTTGTTTCCTGAACGATGGTCAACTTAATAGATAAATGTTGTGTATGTTCTGACTACTCCACCAACTGGCTGTTCCCACATCTTTCTTTCTCTCTCCAGCCTCCCTATATCCTGAGACATAACAGTATTGAAACTAGGTCAAGTAATAACTCTACAATGGCCTCTAAGTGTTCAAGTGAAAGAAAGAGTCACATGTCTCTTACTTTACATCAGAAGCTAGAAATGACTAAGCTTAATGAGGAATACATGTTGAAGGCCAAAGTAGGCTGAAAACTAGGCCTCTTGTGCCAAATAGTTAGCCAAGTTGTGAATGCAAAGGAAAAGTCCCTGAAGGATATTAAAAGTGCTACTCCAGTGAATATATGAATGATAGGAAAGTGAAACAGCCTTATTGCTGAAAGTTTAGCAGTTTAGATAGAAGATCAAACCAGCCACAACATTCTTTTAAGCCAAAGTCTATCCCAGAGCAAGGGCCTAACTTTTCAATTCCATGTAGGCTGAGAGAAGTAAGGATGCTGCAGAAGAAAAGCTTGAAGCTAGTAGAGGTTGTTTCATGGGAAATAAGCTATTCTATAACATCAAGGTATGAGATAAAGCAGTGAGTGCTGACGTAGAGGCCATAACATGTTATCCAGAAGATCTAGCTAAGATAATTAATGAAGGTGGCTACACTAAACAATAGATTTTCAATGTAGATATGATATCCTTTTATTAAAAGAAGATATTATCTAGGAATTTCGTAGCTAAAGAGGAGAAGTCAATGCCTGGCTCCAAAACTTCAAAGGGCAGGGTTATTCTTGTTACGGGCTAATGCAGCTGGTGACTTGAAGTTGAAACCAGTGCTCATTTACCATTCTGAAAATTCTAGGGCCCTTAAGAATTATACTAAAGTTACTCTGCCTGTGATCAATAAATGGAACAAGAAAGCAAGGATGATAATAGATCTGTTAACAACATGGTTTTCTGACAATTTTAAACTTACTGTCGAGACCTGCTGCTCAGAAAAAGATTCTTTTCAAAATATTACTGCTCGTTGACAATGCACAATGATCGGTCAAGAGCTCTGATGGAGATGTACAATGAGATTAATGTTGTTTTGCTGCGTGCTAACACAGCATCTATTCTGAAGCCTATGGATCAAGGAGTAATTTCCACATTCGAGTCTTATTATTTACAAAATAGATTTTGAAATGCTAGAGCTTCCATAGATAGTCATTTCTCTGATGGATCTGGGCAAAGTAAATTGAAAACTTTCTGGGAAGGCGTCACCATTCTAAATGCCATTAAAGACATATGTAATTCATGGGAAGAGGTAAAAATATCAATATGAACAGGAGTTTGGAAGAAGTTGATTCCAGCCCTCATGGATGACTTTGAGGGGTTCAGGACTTCAGTGGGAGAAGTAACGGCAGATGTGGTGGGAATAGCAAGAGAACTAGAGTTAGAAGTGGAGCCTGAAGATGTGACTGAATTGCTGCAATCTCATGGTAAAACTTTAATGGATGAGGAGTTGCTTTTTATGGATGAGCACAGAAAGGGAATTCCCTTTTGAGGGAATCTTCTGGTGAAGATACTGTGAAGACTGTTGAAATGAAAGCAAAGGATTTAGAATGGTACACAAACTTCGTTGGTAAAGCAGCAGTAGGGTTTATTAATACCAATTTTTAAAGGAATTCTGTGGGTAAAATGTTATCAAGCAGCATCTCATGCTATAGAGAAATCTGTCTTGAAAGGAAGAGTCAATTGATGCCTCAAACATCACTGCTGTCTTAGTTTTACAAAATTAACACAACCACCCCAACCTTCGGCAATCACCACCCTCTTTGATTAGTGGCCATCGACATTGACAAAAGATGCTCTACCAGCAAAAAGACTGGGACTTGTTTTTTTGTTTTTGTTTTTTTTTTAATTTTTTTTTCAACGTTTATTTATTTTTGGGACAGAGAGAGACAGAGCATGAACGGGGGAGGGGCAGAGAGAGAGGGAGACACAGAATCGGAAACAGGCTCCAGGCTCTGAGCCATCAGCCCAGAGCCTGACGCGGGGCTCGAACTCAGGGACCGCGAGATCGTGACCTGGCTGAAGTCGGATGCTTAACCGACTGCGCCACCCAGGCGCCCCAGACTGGGACTTGTTGATAGCTCAGAGAGTGGTTAGCATTTTTTAGCAATAAAATATTTTTAATTAAGATATGCGCATAGTTTTTTTAGATATAATACTATTGCACACTTATTAGGGTATGGTATAGTGTAAAAAAAAAATGTTTGTATCCATTGGGAAACCAAAAAATTCATTTGACTTGCTTTATTGTGATACTTGCTCTATTGCAGTGGTCAAACCAAACACACAATATCTCCCACAACATGCCTGTATCTGGCATGTTCAGCTTCTTCTTAGTGTTACTTCTCCCAAGATTGATAAAGGGGATCTGGTAGTCCATCTAAAAGATACTACTTCCCCTCTACTTTTTATCTATCTTTTTGTGGAACTCTGTGCTTGAGTCTGATGGACTTTTCAACTTGTTCTTTACTGCTAAGATGTGATGGAAGTAAGGCGAAAAAAAAAATCCTTATGACTTCTACTTGAGTCTTCTGGGACATTTACTTTGGAGTTTCTCACTTTAAAACCCACCTATCATACAGTGATAAGTCCAGGACACATAAGAGGCCATGTGTTGATGCTCTGATCAAAAGCCTCTCTTGAACTTCCAGCCAATAGCCAGTTTCAGTTGTCAGCCACTGTCATCCATGTGAGTAAGCTGTCAGATGTCCAGACCAGTCAAACTTGTAAGACCACTGTAGTCTCAAATAACACATGACTGCTACCCCTTGAAAGAGATCACAAGCAAGAACTGGTCAACTGAACCTAGGGAATCCTTAAACCATGAGAACCCATAATACATTGTTGTTTAGCCACTACATTTTGAGATTGTTATGCAGAAAAGATATCAACAAAATAAGACAATTCCACAAACATAGGAAAAGTTTAAGATTCTGGGCAGAAGGAAAGGAGGGAGGAAGAGAGGGAGGCAGAAACAATGAAAGAGAAATGATTACTACAAATTTCACACATTTACAAAGTATACCTGGTTTTTATTTCATTTAACCTATCAAACATAGCATAATATTTTTTTAAAACACTAACATTTCTTAGGGGCGCCTGGGTGGCGCAGTCGGTTAAGCGTCCGACTTCAGCCAGGTCACGATCTCACGGTCCGTGAGTTCGAGCCCCGCGTCAGGCTCTGGGCTGATGGCTCGGAGCCTGGAGCCTGTTTCCGATTCTGTGTCTCCCTCTCTCTCTGCCCCTCCCCCGTTCATTCTCTGTCCCATAAATAAATAAAAACGTTGAAAAAAAAAATTAAAAAAAAAAAAAAAAACACTAACATTTCTTAAATGACAAGGACTACTAGAAGCCCTCTTGCAGAGATTTGTTTCTTGACTGTTCATAAATCCATCACCGTTCTTTGAAAGATACAACTATATTTCAAAAGATAAAAAATAATCAGGCTCACAGAAGATAAATAATTTGCCTAAGATCACATAGTTAATTGTTGCCAGAGGCAAGTTCTAGACTCAAGTCTTTATGAATCCAAAGGCAAATTTTAACTTCAGTATATTGCCAAATTTGTCCTTTCCCTCTTTTATTCAATAATGTGAAACTAGTTTGATAAAGTTTATTTATTTCAAAGAAAATATGCAACATATATCAGCTCAGAACTGATTGCTTAGAATTGCACATGTGATTTTGAGAAGACAACAGTAACACCTGGTGATCTATAATACCAATTATATTTCTAGTTTTATGAACAAGGCTTGCTAAGAGTCTCCACACCAATTATTTGCTTTGAAACATGCTTGACTAGGGCTTCTGCCAATATATGCCTTCAGAGCCATTCTGGAGACATGCAAACACCCACTTATCCATAGTATGTGCCCACCAACTTGAGTTGGTGTAAGAATTTAGATGTAAGCATAACGAATTGTGGGGTGAAGGCAGAGAGGGCAAGATTGCTCACACTCACTATTTATTTATAAAAAATAAGTAATGTAGTGGGAGCATTATTTGTCAGTTTAGCTGGCGTGTCAAATTGAATGATTATGGGGTCACACAGTGAAATACTTACTTAAATAAATTAGCCTTTTTGTAATGAACCTTTGTATTGGCATTACTGGTAGTTAATTGTTGCAACAGGACAGTTATAACATGAATAAATACAAGCACATTATTTCCTAATAGCATGCTAAACTAGAATCAAAACAGGCATAGATAAGCATGGATTAAAGTTGAATGGCAATTAAATAAACACTGACACATTTTCTGATTTGTCTTCTCAAATGACTCAATTGGTTAAAAGCCATTAGAATCAGAAACAGTGCTGAGAATAAAAATTCAAAAGGTGTTCATATTTACAAAACTTATATGGATAATGAGAAGTCTTAGAGTCAAAAATAAATATGAAATTATGTATTTTTGAGCTTTCTTAGCATTTATTTTTTAATGAAATATGTATTTTTGAAATAGAAAAATTAGATAATTTTTCCAGAAATAAAGAAGATATCGTCAGTACTAACCTATAGGGAGTATATTGTGACTACAAATTAAAATAAAATGATCACTTAGTGAAGTTTAACATCACCGACTCTATTCTGGAGAACTTTGATATTGGCACAGAATGTGTAGACTTTAATTTCTCCAAACTTACAAACAACATCTTTGTATCCCCCTTCTCTAGTTACTGGTCTACTTCTTTTTGATTAGCACAACTTTCTTGGATCCTTTCCTTCAGCCAGAGCAACATACTATCTTTTTAATCTCTTCTTCCCAATTTATGCTTCCCTGGCAGTCTGATTTGGTATCTTCTCCACATCTCTGAGCCCTCTAAAATTCAGAGTGCTGTGGGAAAACATGCTAACCAACCTGAATGCTGGCTCCTTCCCCTGGGAAAGACTGAAACTCGTCTGCCACTACCTTAGACTCATAAGAGCGGATCAGAATTGTGCCCTGCCTTCCCTGTGCACAATATTTAACAGAGAAGCTATTCATCTCAGAGGAAAATGAGCTCACAAAACAAAATAACATTTGCAGAGCATCTCTTTCAAAAGAAAAGGAAACTTTATGTTTACTTCTAGGAGTTGTACAGTCTTGGGTCTTACATTTAAGTCTAATCCATTTCGAGTTAATTTTTGTGAATGGCATAATATAGGGTTCTAGTTTCATTCTTCTTTTGTTGTTGTTCCTCATTAGATCCTTGTAACTCATTTATATTATAACTGAAATTTTATACCCTTTTACCAAACTGTCCCTATTTTCTCCATCCCTGGCAATCACTTTTCTGCTCTGTTTATGAGTTTGATATGTATTTTTTAAATTCCACAAATAAGTGTTACCATGCAGAATTTGTCACTCTCTGTCTAGCTTATTTCGCTTAGCATAATGCCAGGGTCCATCCAAGTTGTTGCAAATGACAAGATGTTCTTTTTTAAAGCTGAATGATGATAGTCCATTGTATCACATTTTCTTTCTTTGTTCATTCATTGTAGACACTTAGGTTGTTTCTGTACCTTGGCTATTGTGAATAATGCTGCTAAGAACATAAAAGTACAGATATCTTACCAAGATAATGACTTTGTTTCCTTTGATAAATACCCAGAAGTGGGATTGCTGGATCATATGATAGTTCTATTTTTAATCTCTTCAGGAACTTCCATATTGTTTTTCATGGTGGCTGTACCAGTTTACATTCCCACCAACAGTATATAAGGGTTCCCTTCACATCCTTACCAACATGTATTATCTCTTGTCTTTTTAATAATAGGCATCCTAACAGATGTGAGGTGATACCTCATTGTGGTTTTGATTTGTGTTTTCCTCATGATTGCTAATCTTGAATACCTTTTCATGTACCTGTTGACCATTTGTATGTCTTCTTTGTTTTTTTCTTTATTGAGGACCTGGACAGTATGCCAACTACCGAGGAAGTAAAGATGAAAAACTTGACACAGACCCTATTCAAACAAAGTTTATAGTCTGGGGGGCCACCAAACAGGAAAACAGGAAGCTACAACAGAGGCACAGTCTAACACAGCGGGTTCTTAAACCTGTGGGCCTCTGGAGCCAGAATGCCCAGGTTGTGAATCTGTCTCTTCCTTTTACTAGATCAGTGACTTTGGGCACATGACCTAACCTCTGCACACCTCAGTTTTCTTCTCTGTGAAATGGGAATATAATAGTAGTCCCCGTCTCAATGGATTGTTTTGAGGATTTATATAAAGCACTTAGAATACTAACTGACATAGTAAAAGGCACTATGTAAGTATTGATAAGATCTAAAAATGCTAAAGATCAAGGATATAGGAACATAAAAGACATGCCTGACCCTCCTTGTGGAATCTGGCAAACCCAAAGGTAGGTGGGAGTTGCCCAGCCAGGCCCGAGTCTGGCCTTGCTATAAGAAGGGTTCAGACCTAGGTTCATTTCCTTAGGTGCCAATGTCTCCTCCCCAGCTTCAAGTTTTACCACCACCATTTATTAAAGAGACTTTTCTTGTTCCATGTGTGCACTTGTCACCCCTAAAAAAGGTTAGTTGACTGTATATGGTGCTTTTATTTCTGGGCTGTCTCTTCTGTTGCATTGGTCTATGTGTCTGCTTTTGTGCCAGTACCATGCCTGTTTTGATTACTATAGCTCTGTAATAGAGTTGGAAATTATAAAATTGTGCTGCCTCCAGACGTATTCTTTCTTAGAATTTCTTTGGTTCTTTGGGGTTTGTGTAGCTCCATACAAATTCTAGGATTGTTGTTTCTATTTCTGCCCCAAATGCCATTGGAATTATGATAGAGATAGCAATGGATTTGTAGATGGATGGGTTACTTAATTGTAATCATTTCACAATGTATACATATATCAAATCATCATGTTTTATATTTTAAGTGTATGTGATTTTATTTTATTTTTTTTTAATTTTTTTTTTCAACGTTTATTTATTTTTGGGACAGAGAGAGACACAGCATGAACGGGGGAGGGGCAGAGAGAGAGGGAGACACAGAATCGGAAACAGGCTCCAGGCTCTGAGCCATCAGCCCAGAGCCCGACGCGGGGCTCGAACTCACGGAGCGCGAGATCGTGACCTGGCTGAAGTCGGACGCTTAACCGACTGCGCCACCCAGGCGCCCCTAAGTGTATGTGATTTTATTTGTCAGTTGTACCTCAATAAAGCAGGAAAACAAAACAAAACAAAAGTACACTGCGTTACAATTTGTATCAGGAGCAGAAACATCAATATAGAACATCCTATTTTATAGTAACCTAATAATCACACTAAGTTATATAAGGAAATATATTTTCATAAAAAGATAAAAAAGATCCAAGTAAAACATTAGTTATGAAAAATGTGAGAGTTAAAATACAGAATTCAATAGATGGAACAGATAAAACTGTAGACTAGAAAATTGTCAAATCAGAATTAGAAATCTCACTGAAGGAGACACCCCAAAAGGGAAACATAAGACATATGAAGTATAAAAATGGAAATGTGCTACTCAGATTATAGGAGTCTCATAATGACTGGGGTATAAAAATGAAGAGAAAAAAATATTTGAAAAACAACAGAGATAAGTCTAATAAGAAAATAAAGCAAGAAAACGATATGGTACTTATTAAACAATAAGACACCATTTGCTATTGAAAAGGCTGTTGCATCAGCAAAGAGGAGAGATAAGAAACACTTCAGTCCTTCATATAGAGTGAAATTTACAACGTGAAAGACAAGATTATAAGGAAAAAGAGACGACAGATAAAAGAGCAAGACAAAGGAGATGGACAATAGCTTATACCATGAATGAGAGAAGATGGCAGAATTGTATTTCTAAAGTTTGAGGGAAAAGGATTTAGAATTTTATTGCAGAAAATTGCCATTTAGATAGAAGGTATGAAAATATATTCTTGGCTATGTAGGGCTGCAGAAGTTCTGCAACACAAAAACCACACTGAACACAGTTGTGCATGAAGCACAGAAAAATAGAAGACACCGATTCAGCCGATATTTGAAAAAAAGATGAACAGATACCTTAGTAATGTTTGTTACTTTCTTAAACTTCTCTAGATCTATCTATGTACTTATCTAGATCTATCTATGTATCTGTTCATCTATGTATCCTTCATAACCCAGCCTTAGAAATCTAATAGTATGATGAAGTTGGAAGGAGATCAAGAGTTTTAAGAATGTAGAAAGTTATTTTAGTTTTAGGCTGAAAATAAAGATTCCAATTTTTTTTAAAGGAAAAAAAATGGAAATATAAGAAATCACAATAAACATATAGTAAATTATGTTATTGAAGCAGACTTAAATATATTGATATAAACAATTAATAGGAATGGACTAAACTCACCAGTTGAAAGACAAGAATTGACAAATATAATAATAAAGGCTTGGAGTACACCAATACTTTCTTTTTCTTTTCTTTTTTTCTTTTTTTTTTTTTTTTTTTTTTTTTTTTTGTCTGTACTCACTTCTGTGTGATGATATCATTTAGCCTCATGGCTTTAAAAAAAATTTTTTTTAATGTTCATTTATTTTTGAGAGAGACAGTGCATGAGCAGGGAGGGGCAGACACAGAATCCAAAGCAGGCCCCAGGTTCTGAACTGTCAGCACAGAGCCCTACAGGGGGCTTGAAACCAGGAACCATGAGATCATGACCTGAGCCAAAGTCAGACGCTTAACCGACTGAGCCACCCAGGTGCCTCACTAACCTCATGGCTTTAAATACCACTTAAATACTGATGCCTCCAGATTTATATTTCAAACCTGGACTTCTCAAAACTCTAGACACATACCCAATTGCCTGCTCAACAACCAGAACAAAACAAAATCACATGATCTGTCATTAGAAGAGGTAATGGGATTATAATCTGAGGTGGTCGGTAAAGGTTTCATGAGATAATCGTATTCATAGGGAAATTTGAAGAATGAATATGGGGAAAAGTTTAAGTTGGGGTGGAAGCAGAGGACTTTCAGGGGAAAAGGAACAGACTGAGCAAAGGCTCTGAGGTAGGAAGGAGCCCAGCATCAGAGGAATTGAAAAAAGGTTGTTGTGATGATGGTCACCAGAGAAGAAGAGGGTGGGAGATTGGCATAATGGGTGAAGGGGAGAGGGAGATACAGGCCTCCAGTTATGGAATGAATAAGTCATGGTTATAAAAGGCTCAGCATAAGGAACGGTAGCTATGCGTGTGGTGAACGTAGCATAAAGTATAAATTTGTCAAATTCACTAAATTTGTACACCTGAAACTAATGTAACATTGTGTGTCAACTATAGTCAGATAGATGATAGATAATAGATAGATAGTTTCCACATTGTGCACACTTAGATGTGAGTGTGCCACACTGTGTCCTGAGAAGGACATAGTGTGGCTGAGAATGTATAATTCAATATATAAATCAATGTATAATTCACAAAATCATCAAACTGAAAATGAGAAAAATTCTATTTAAAAAATTAAACGGGGAACTCTGTTCTTCCAAAAAAAAAAAAAAAAAAAAAATGCCGGTATCATAAAAGACAAAGAAAGTTTGTGGACATGGTTTAGGTTAAGGAAGATTAAAACATTTACATGCAATACCTGCCCCTAAACTTGATTTCATACTTGTTAGAGAAAAGGAAAACAGTCTATGAAGAACATTGTTAGATTAAGCAACACAATTATTGTATGCACAGTGAATTAAATAAAAGTATCTGTAAAAAAAAAAAAAAAAGGGTGTCGTGGCCATATGTGAGCACACTACAGAAAAGTGTTACAAATGTGGCTCTAAAGATGGGCAGGGCCAGAATCCTCCAAAGCCTTTGAACTTCTTTAAAGATTTTGATCTTTATCCTTATAAAAATGAGAGGGGATTGAAGGGCGTTAAGCATTAAATAATCACATTTTAATTTGGAAAAACACCTTAAGAAAATAAATCGCATCTTATTTATGTCCAGCATTTAGCAGAACAGTCAAGGCTCAAAAATGTCTTTTTTATGTATGCGAGATTATTCAAAGCTACATTACTTGTTAATAACCAAGTTTTAATAAATTTTATTATTACTTTCTAATACTGGGAATTGCTTTTTCATCAGCTCTGCAAAATTATATTACTTCATGTAAACACTCCCTTCTTTTAGTATTATTTTAGATATAGGATGAGTTAGCTATGAGTGGTACTTTTCAGGAGTCATGATTTATCCATTTAACATAAACGTGAAAAGGTAGAGTGCATTTACTGGGAGTTATGAATATCAATTGAATGTTTAAAAATCTTTGGGTCATTTTGTGTGCTAGGTAAAACTTCAAAACCTACTTTTTTTTTTAATTTTTTTTTTCAACGTTTATTTATTTTTGGGACAGAGAGACAGAGCATGAACGGGGGAGGGGCAGAGAGAGAGGGAGACACAGAATCGGAAACAGGCTCCAGGCTCCGAGCCATCAGCCCAGAGCCTGACGCGGGGCTCGAACTCACGGACCGCGAGATCTCAAAACCTACTTTTGACTCAGTTGTAATTTAGGACCCTGAGCTGCTAATAGAAATTAAAAAGAAAAAAAAATACTTTCACACATGGTCGGCAAACCAAATCTGCTGAGGTTTCTAGCAGTCTAGCTTGCTGTTGTCTGCTATTTAATTAACCAGTACACAAATAAAATGTCCTCAGTTTAATTTCCATTCCGTAGCTCAATACTGTAAACTATTCACAGCATAATTAAAAGTCCTGAATTCTCCCAGGAATGATATTACCAGTAAGCAACTAACCCATGAAATAGAGAAGCCTGACTGTTACTCTGCTAAATTGTGTGTGTTAATAAAGCTGCACAAGTGTTCTCTGCTTAATCTGACTGAGCTGAAAAAAACCCAGCTGGCATGCAAGCTACCTGCTTTTAAAACCTCTCCAAGCATCTGAGCTCTGGGAGAGCTTTATTAAAGTTAATACAGGAATTGCATTGTATTTTATTGAATTTCATTGAATTTTCTTCGTGAAAGAACTTACTCTCAAATCATACAAATTCACTCCAGTGTCACCAAGTGTAATTATTGTCAGGCTTCAAGTTTGATGCTTATCTTGAATCAGAGGAAAAAATAAATGTAATATAAGGTTTTAAAAGAAGAACAAAAAGGTTAAAGCCTGGCTTATGTCATTTAGAAAAATTACTCAGCTTTATTCTGATGTTTAAAATTAAAGGCTATTTCTTCTATGAGTATTCATGATTTAAAGAATCAGTAATTTAAACTTCTAACTAAAATAACTACACTGGGCAAATTGACCTAGTTATTTCAGCCTATGCAAAGAACCTGATTATGGCATGGTGAATACCTCTTCCAATTGCTTTAGTAGTCACAGTAAAGAGAATATAAATATGGAACTAATAGTGTATGGCTACAGTATTTGTATAATTATCCTAGATATCCAAACTCTCCTCCCCTGGAAGTCAAATATTTTCAGAAACCTAGCCTGTTACTTGTTACTTTGATATTTTTGCTGCAACGCATTAAACATGTTTCATGGTTTGGATCAGATCTCAGTTTTATGAATGATCCTCCATCTGCAATATCTCAATACTTGATTGTTTTGTTGATAAATAGAAAAAAGGGGGGGGACGTTTGGCCTGATCACTTTATTTCCTGAAAGATTGCTGGTTCCTTTGCCAAATCCTAACTGATCTCACATTTGAAAAATTATCACTTGAATAGCACTCATTTATTCTGCGCGTTAGGGGCGATTGTTATGTGCAGAATGCTAGTGTCTGTGAATGAAGGAATGGATAAGAGTTGTGCTGTATTTCACAGATGTTTTCTTGGCAGGTGACCATGAGGGGCCAATCCTATTGATTTTGATGCTGACTTGCATGTTGCATATTTAGAGAAGTTCAATATCAGAATTGATTTAGGTTAAACAACTGAGTATGCATACTAGGCCATCTTGATTGTTATCAGATTCGTAAAAGTTGAAGGCTAAAGTGAGCATATAGAAATTTCCCAGTTTAGAGCGGGAAACATGTATCAATATGGCTGTAAACATTTCAGGGGAAATGTTCTATAAGCTCCTTTGATTAACTCACACTGGTGGTCAAAAATATTTTTGAGAAATGTTTCCCCATAAATATTCTCGTATATTTATTTATATACTTTAAACATTAAAAAAATGTTTACTTTGAGAGAGAGAGAGAGAGCGAGAGCGCATGCGCACCTGTGAGCAGGGCAGAGGCAGAGAGAGAGGGAGAGAGAAATCCCAAGCAGGCTCCGTGCTCATGAACCTTGAGATCATGACCTGAGCTGAAATCAAAAGTCAGATGCTTAACCAGTTGAGCCACCCAGGCTCCCCTTCATGTTGTTATTTTTATCTTAACTTGAGTAGAAATGAAGAAACATGTTCTGAAGTTTAAGTGTTCCTTCTTATAAATGAGAAATGGATAACTCTTTTCTTCTCTAGACGAGATAAGGAGTCAAACTTGAGGCCCAGTTTTTATATGGGGGCTGTTTTGTTAAAAGCATTTTGGGGGCGCCTGGGTGGCGCAGTCGGTTAAGCGTCCGACTTCAGCCAGGTCACGATCTCGCGGTCCGTGAGTTCGAGCCCCGCGTCAGGCTCTGGGCTGGTGGCTCAGAGCCTGGAGCCTGTTTCCGATTCTGTGTCTCCCTCTCTCTCTGCTCCTCACCCGTTCATGCTCTGTCTCTCTCTGTCCCAAAAATAAATAAAAACGTTGAAAAAAAAAAAAAAAAGCATTTTGTTGTTAGTGTCTACTCTGTATTTTAAAAGGGCATAATACTTACAAGAATTGGATTATAACATACTTAGTTTGGTGCCTACCATTTCACCTGGAATGCTTCATACGTGTAAGTTAGCATCTCTTGTAAACTTTTGAATATGTGTTATCTGGATTAAACAGTCTCAGTTTTCTACGTCTACTTTTTATTTTTTAAAAATATTATATTACTGGAACTTGTGGGACTAACTTCTCTCACTTAAAATGTAGGTAAATTTCGTCCATAGTTTTGCATAGATTAATAATTTATTCCTTTTTATTGCTGAGAATTATGTCATTGCATGGGTGTACTGTATATTGTTTATCCATTTACCTATTGAAGAATATCTAGATCGGCTTCATATTTTGGTGATATGATAAGACCACTGTGATATTTGCATATAGATTTTGTGTGTGCATCTGTGAACATCAGTTTTCAATTCACTTGAGTAAATACCTGAAGTGAGGTTCCTAGGTCTTATGTTGATTGTGTTTGCTGCCAAATAGATTTCCAAACTGGTGGTACCATTTTGCGTTACCACCAGAAATGTAGAATTCCACTTCTTTCACATCCCACCAGTTCTTGGTGTTGTCAGCATTTTTTCTATTTGTTGTTTTAATAGGCATATAATAATATTAGGTGTATTTTTAATTTGCATTTCTGTAATGACAAATGAAATTGAACATCTTTTCACAGGCATATTTGCCATATGTATCTCTTCTTTGGTGATGTGTCTTTATAGACATTTTTTTCTTCTTTTTTTATTTTTATTTTTTAAATTTATTGTCAAGTTAACTAACATACAGTGTATACAGTGTGCTCTTTGTTTTGGGGGTAGATTCCCATGATTCATCACTTACATACAACACCCAGTGCTCATCCCAAAAAGTGCCTTCCTCAATGTCCATCACCCATTTTCCCCTTCCCCCCATCAACCCTCCGTTTGTTCTCTGTATTTAAGAGTCTCTTATGGTTTGCCTCCCTCTCCGTTTGCAACTATGAAGTCAAACTTTCACTTTTCACAGATGACATGATACTCTACATGGAAAACCTGAAAGACTCAACCAAAATGCTGCTAGAATTGATACGTGAATTCAGCAAAGTTGCAGGGTACAAAATCAATGTACAGAAATCAGTTGCATTTCTATACATCAATAATGAAGCAACGGAACGAGAAATCAAGAAATTGATCCCATTTACAATTACACCAAGAACGATAAACTACCTAGGAATAAACCTAACCAAAGATATGAAAGATTTGTATGCTGAAAACTATAGAAATCTTTTTTTTTTTTTAAATTTAGTTATTTCTCTTCTCACTGTGAGTTTTAAGAGTTCTTCATATACTATCATGGGGAGGGGAGAGGGTGTCCTTTATCATGTATGTGATGTGCAATTATTTTTTCCCCAACTGTGACTTGTCTTTTTTAGTTTCTTAACAATGTCTCTTGAAGAGTGAATGTTTTTACACCAAAAGTGCAATTTGTCAATATTTTTAATGCTTTTGTTGTGGTATCTAAAAACTGTTTTGCTAAAACCCAAGCTCCCATATTTTTTCTCTTACATTTTTCTCTAAAATTTTAGAATCTTAATTTTATACTTAGGTTTATTGTCCATTTTGAGTTAATTTGTATGTAAGTGTGAATAAGTTCTGATTTTTTTAAATATATGGATGTTTTAGGTTCCAGCATTATTTGCTGAAAACACATTTCTTTCTCCATTCAATTGTTTCCATTTCTCTGTCAAAAATCAGGTGTCTATATTTGTGTGGGTGTATTGCTGGATTTATCTCTAATCTGTCCTATTGATCTGTATGTCTAGTCTTTTGTAAATATCACATTATTTTGCTAATGCTGCTTTTAAAGTAGATAAAACTGCTTCTTAAAATAAAAATCACGTATGTTTAAGGTTAACAACATTATATTTTGATATATATATATATATATGAATTATTTCTGCCGTCAAACTAATTAACATATCCATCTCCAAAGGTTGCCTTTTGTGTGTGCCTGTGCTGTGAGAGGACCTGGAATCTGTTCCGGCAAATTGCCAGTATACAATACATAATTATTAACTATAATAATAACAAATCATCTTGTATATTAGATCTCTAGATGTATTCATCTTCTATAACCGCAACTTTGTATCCTTTGACCAACATCTCCCCATTCTTCCCCCCCCCCCCACCCAGCTTCCTATCCCTGGCAAAAGCACTTTTCTACTCTTTGCTTCTGTGTGTTCAACCTTTTTAGATTCCATGTATAATTGAGGTCACACAGTATTTTTCTTTTCTTTTTTAAAGTATAATTGACATACAATATCCTATTAGTTTCAAGGTGTACATCATAATAATTTGATATTTTTATATATCATGGAGTGATCTCCATGATAAGCCTAGTTACCATCTGAGAGGGAATATTTTCCTTTTTGTGTCTGGCTAACTAGGATGACATGATACTATTACTTTAAAGTATGTCCTTTAATGAGACACCAGGGTGGCTCAGTCGGTTAAGCATCCGACTTCGGCTTAGGTCATGAACTCACATGAACTCGTGGTTTGTGAGTGTGAGCCCTGCTTCAGGTTCTGTGCTGACAGCTCAGAGCCTGGAGCCTGCTTCGGATTCTGTGTCTCCCTCTCTCTCTCTGCCCCTCCCCTGCTCATGCTCTGTCTCTCTCTGTCTCTCAAAACTAAATAAATGTTAAAAAAAATTTTAAATATGTCCTTTAAACTGGCAGTGTGTGTCTTTGAGTTTTGTTCATTTTCCTAATTCTTTCAGCTATTCTATTCCTTTCCTTTTCCTTATAAATTTTAGAATCAAGTTTGTAAACATCTTCAAAAATTTTCTGAGATTTTGATTGCAAATGCATTAAATCAATAGACCAGTTTGGAGGGAAATGACATCTTCATAATACTGAGTCTTCTAATTCATGAACACAGCCTATCTCTCCATTATTTTAGATCTTTTTTATTTCTTTCATAAGTGTGTGTGGTTTTCAGCTTCCAGATGCTTCACATATTTTGATAAATGTGTTCCTAAGTATTTAACTTTGTTGGCACTAGTATAAATGGTAATGTTTTGGTAATTTCCAACTCAAATTGATAATTGCTGGTATGTAGTACATAGTACAATTGACTCTTGTATCCTTACTACTTGTGAAACTCATTATTTCTGGGAGCTATTTTGCAAAATTTTAAGATTCTCTACATAGATGATATTTTACCTTCGAGTAGAGACAGCTTTCTTTCATCCACTTCGATCTGCATTTTTTAATTTTTAATTTCTTTTTATTTCACTCTTACCATCACTAAGACTTCTAGTATAAAATTAAATGAGACTGGTAAGAGAGAACATCTTTGTCGTATTCTTTATCCCTAGGGGAAAGCATACAGTGCTTTGTTATTAAGGTATTAGCTGTAGATTTTTGTAAACACCCTTTATTAGGTAGAGGAAGTTCCTTCCCACTCCTAGTTTGCTGGGTGCTTTGTATCACAACTAGATATTGAAATATTATCATTTTCTTTCATTTATTGTGATAATCATATTTTTTTCTTGTTTTAGTCCACTAATATGGTTAATTTCATTATTTTTATTCACACAGACTTGTATTCCTAGCATTAATCCATTTACTTTTAATACCTTATACTTTTTATATATTCTTGAATTCAGTTTAATAAGCTTTTGTTGAGAATTTTGGATCTATATTCAGGAGAGATATTGGTTAGTGATAGTCCAGCAATGTCTTTGTCTGATTTAGTTATTAGTGTAATGAAAGTTTCATAAAATAAATTGAAAAGTATTTCTGCCTCTTTTGCTTTTTCAAAGATTTTGTACAATTGTAATTTTTGTTCCATTGATGTTTACTACAATTCTCAAACTTTGGGAGAATCCATTACTGAAAGAATCTAGAGCTGGGGTTTGTATTTTTGGAGTGTTTTTAACCATAATTAAATGTATTTAATAGATACAAAGCTATTAATATTATTTACTTATTTTTGAGTAAGAGTTAATTTGTGTTTTTTAAAGAATTTGGTGCATTTTAAGTTGTGTAGGTTATGAGCATAATAAAATTGTTCATATAATTACTATTTTTCCTATTGTAGTCTGCAGACTCCTTAGTGATGTCTCTTGCTTCATTCCTGACACTGACAATTTGAGTCTTCTCCTTTATTTCTTGATCAATCTGGCTAGAATTTTTTTTTTTCAATTTTATTGATATCTCTAACCAATCGTCTTTGGATTTGATTGGTTTTATTGTTTTCATTAAATTTTCTTTTTCAGAATTTATTTTTTATTTTATTTAAGGTAAACCTTGGGGTGCCTGGGTGGTTCAGTTGGTTAATAAGCATCTGACTTGGGCTCAGGTCATGATCTCAGGGTGAAAATATCACATTATTTTGTTTGCTACTGGTTTTTGGTTTGGTTCCTGAGTTTGAGCCCAGCCTCACACTCTGTGCTGACAGCTCAGAGCCTGGAGGGTGCTTCAGACTCTGTGTCTCCCTCTCTCTCTGCCCCTTCCATGCTCGCTCTCTCTCTCTCTCTCTCTCTCTCTCTCTCAAAAATAAACATTTAAAAATTTTTTAAAAATTAGGTAGAGTTTAGTACATTCACAAAGTTGTACAACTATCATCACTAATTCCAGCGTATTTTTGTTATCAGAAGAAAATTTAATACCCATTAGCAATCATTCCCGATTGACTGTCCCCCAAACCCTGTTCACCATTAATACATTTACTCTTTCCATGGATTTGCGTATTCTAGACATTTTATGTAAATAGAATCGTACAACATCTGGCCTTTCCAGTATGCCTTTTTTTTCTTCTTAATGTAATCTTTTCAAGTTTCATCCACCTTGCAGCATGAGTTATTATTTTATTCCTTCTTTTTTGGCCGATTCATCTTCCATTGTATGGATGTACTACATTTTGTTTGTCCAACCATCAGCTGATAGACATTTGGGTTTTCTCACATTTTGGCTGTCATAAATAATCCGGCTATGAATATTCATTTATAAGTTTCTGTGCAGATATATTCTTTCAATTCTCTTGAGTATATACCTAAAAGTGAAATTGCTTGTTCATATGGTAACCATATTTTATTTTTTGAGAAACTACCAAATTGCTTTCCAAAGTAGCTGCACCATTTTACATTCCCACCAGAAATGTGACTGTTCCAATTTTTCCACATCCTTAGCTATACTTTTTGTGTCTGTCATTCTGATGGTAGGCATCCTAGTGTTTCTGTAATGATACCTGATCATGGTTTGGATTTGCATTTCCCTCCTGTCTCATGTTGAACATTATGTATGCACTCATTAGCTTATAATTCAGATATAATAATAATAAATTCAGTTCTTATTTTTCTCAAAATATAATTTCTTTTTAATTTTTGAAAGATGCTATTGCTAAATATGCAATTATTGGTTAATAGTCTTTTTCTTTCAGTACTTTGAATATAACATCCCTGCCTTGTGACCTCCATGGCTTCTGAAGAGAAATCAGCTATTAATACTATTGAGGATTGTACATGAGTTGCTTCTCTTTTGCTGTTTTCATGATACTCTTTGTCTTGACAGTTTGAATATGATGTGTCCAAGTATGAATATCTTTAAGTTTATCCTACCTGGAGATCTTTGAACATCTTAAATGTGTATATTAATGTTTTTCAACAAACTGACCTGTTTTCTGACAATATGTCTTCAAATATTCTTGTGTCTCTTTCTGTCTCACCTCTCCTTAGGCTTTCGTTATGTGTATGTTGATAAGCTTGATGGTCTCCAACAGATCACTAAGTATTTGTACATTTTTCTTTATGTTTTTCTTTCTGTAATAAAGAGTGAATAATCTCTGTTGAGCAATTTTCAAATTCATTGATTTTTTCTTCTGCCAGCTGAAATAGTTTGAGCCTCTGTCATGACATTTTTTCAGTTACTATACTTTTCAACTCCAGAGTTTCTATTTGTTTTTTAATATAATAAATATCTTTATTAATATTCTATATTTGGTGACACATTGTTCTCAAGCATTCTTTTACTTTTTCAACCTGATTTTTTTAATTTTCTACATTTTATATATATATATATATATATATATATATATATATATATATATATATATTTGAGAGAGAGAGAGAGAGAGAGACAGAGCGCACACAAGCAGGGGAGAGGGTCAGAGAGAGACAGAGAATTCTAAGCACACTCTATGTTCAGTGCAGAGCCAGACATGGGGATCGATCCCACGACCCTAGGATCTTGACCTGAGCCAAAAGCAAGAGTCAGAATCTCAACTGACTGAGCTACCCAGGTGCCCTTCATCCATTCTGTTAGTTTCTATAACATATTTGTAATAGTTTATTTAAAGTCTATTTCTGGTAAATCTAACATTTGGACTTCCTCAAGGATGGTTTTTATTGACTGATTTTTTTTCCGATGCTGGTAATATTTCCTAATATTTTTGCATGTCTCATGTTTTCATTGTTGAAAATTCAACTTTTAAATATGTAATGTGGCATAGGCTTGTAAAATATTTCATAATTTTGGGAAATCATTTTTCATTCCATAGTGTTATATGTTAATTTTCTTTAGCATTTAGCTATTGTTTTCTCAGTAAACAAAACAATAGTGATGTTATCCCAAAAGAGAAACTTTTCTTTTCAACTAATTTTCTTGGAATCCTTGGTGAAATTTCTTTGAAGAGTGCAGTAGTGTATGCCAATAACTATAAAAAAAGTGGAATAATTTATAATATCATTATTACCATTATCTAATACTTTTGCACATTTTTTTCCATTTCTTTACATTGTATGTGAAGACTATACTCATGTTGTAAGCCATAACAATTTTTATTCACTGAAAAGTTCGATTGTCATAAAAATTGGAGGAGTCCAAGGCTTAAAATTCCTGAGAAATCAATTGAGCACATGGTATTAAGTTAATTGCTTTACTTCCTTACTATATAGTGATTTATTTAAATTTAGTAACAGTCTTTAGGTCCCTAACTTTGGATTTGTTGCTTGTGGCCCCTATTGCAGTTTTTAATTTAAAATACTTTTTTTTTCTGAGTATAGGTGGTTTATTTCTTCATATGTCTTCTAATCAAGAAAACTCACTTTCTAAGCATATATTATACTATGCTATTTCCCATTTAATACTTTGAACTTTGTAACATTTATATTCCAATAGTGTTGATTTCTTAATTGGTTGGAAAAGTACTTAGCATTATAGCTGACTTATATTCAGTTGACCCTGTATGTATGTGTGTATATATGTATGTATGTATGTGTGTATATATACATATATAAACACAGATTTGAAATGCCAGGGTCTACTTTTATGCAGATTTTTAAAATAAATATACTATAGTACTGTAAGTGCATTTTCCCTTGCTTATGATTTTCTTAATAACTTTTTTGTCTCTAATTTACTTTATTGTAAGAATATAGTATATAATACGTATGACATACAAAATGGATTAATCAACTATTTATGTTATTGGTAAGGCTTGTGGTAAACAGTAGATTATTAGAGGTTAAGTATTGGGGGACTCAAAAGATATATGTGGATTTTCAACCGTGTGGAGGTGGGTCTTCCTAAGCCCTGTTGTTCAGGGGTCAACTGTAGTTCTTTCTGATTCGTAAGTAAGAGATGCTATCTAACTTTTCTAAATGATATGCCCCGATTCGAGAGACCCCCCGAAAACAAACCACCAGAGTCCAGAGCCAAAGCCAAGCGGCAAGGGTCGTTTATTGCAGGTTCGAACCGGTCCTCCGTGCACTCGTCGCCGGTGACACAAGAGGCCCCCAGCAAGGATCTTACAGCTTCTTTTATAGACAGGCACAAACAAGTTAGGGATTTTTTGAGGTTACAGAGTTGTTATAGGCTGACATTTAAATTTGAACGCTCAGCAGAACTTGATTGGTTCCCGCCTTTATTTCAAACCATTCAGCAGAACTTGATTGGTTCCCGCCTTTATGTCAGACTACCACCGGGCACGCCCTGGCTGGTTTCGGGAACGGCGGGGGAAGGGAAAGATTTTTCTTTGCAGTTGTGAGTACATCTGGTAACTTTTCTCTTAGCCTCTCATAAACACACAAACATCTTTCTAAGTAAAAAAAAAAAAAAAAAATGTTTTTATTTTTTCCCTAAGAAATAAATACTTTTTAGCTAAATTAAAACAAAGCAAAACACAACAAAACGTATCTTAACATTTTCAAGGTATCAACAGTCCATTCTACTTGTACAGTTTTGACAAAAATAAGTATTTATATTAAATAAACATAATTTGAAGGTGTTTATTCATTAACACTCGTGTATAGTATCTAACAACCGAACTACATATTGCATTTCCATGCTATGGAGAAAATGTTCACGTAAAAAAAAGAGAAACGTGAAGTCGGAATGTCTGGATAGTAAATTCAGGTCACATAAAAAAGGCAATAAACTATCTAAACTTGGATCTCATATTTGTAACTTGAAAAGCTTTTAAAAAGTATTTTTAAGAAGGTATAAATAAGATAAAAGAAGAAAAGAAAAATCAGACCATAAATTCTGTTGTGAGGAACAGTAGTAGAGCAAGATAAAAATTCATATTATACAATTTTAATGTTATTGTCTGCAGGCTTTTCACATATGTGCCTCACATCCAGCCAAAGTCTTCTCAAAGAAGGTAAGGATATATTCCTTTTCAAATACCATTAGTCTTAATGAGGTATTTTCTGTGCCTTGGATCCTTGGTTCTGCAGTAATGGACTGTTCCTTCATAGAAGGAGTTATAAATTATTGTGTATCTCTAGATCTAATCAGAAGGGGCTAGTGAACACTTTTAGTGTTGTTCCTATTGTTCAAGTGAAGTCATGCAACTTTTATTCACCCTTAAATCTATATGCTGGATTTCCTTGCTTTTGGCTCCTAACTCACTGTTCACTTAATTAGTTACAGGCCTGTTCCTCACTCTGAGGCTAGGAAAGCACTTAACCCAGATGCTCCTGAAACTGCAAACTAGAACGCTTTTCAGTTGAGAACACTATGTGGGAATTATTTTTAGTCCCTCCAGGAATGGAAATTATGAGTACCTCTTGATGTTTTCAGCTGCTGCAGGTAAAGTAAATAGCACTTGTGCTATTCATCTTTGTCCTAGTGTTGCCATCTGAAAGCTAAGAAAAACAATATATATTTACAAAACTAATGTTATATTTTTAAAAATAGAATTGTTTTAAGTTTACTGATTTTAATCTCATTTTAGATGAATTTAATGTTTATTTCATCTTTTACGTGCCATTTGGGATATCTTAAAAATGGAATTAGGAGGGTGTAATATGCTGTTAATTTGTGAAGATGCAAACACATAGATTTGACATAATTTTAATGCATTGTCTACCAAAGCAGGGAGAAAGAATGCATGATTCTGAAGGAATTCAAGACAGCAGGAGAGTGAAGCAGAACCAGTAATAAGCTTTATATTATTGGGATATATATATATATAGATATAGATATAGATATAGATATAGATATATAATATACCATTATATCTATCTATCTATGTATATATATACACACCTTATATAAATACCATTATATATAAATAATTTTATATATACCAGTTAAAACCATTGTGTATACCTATATATATATATACACATATATATATACCTTATATATACCATTATTTATGTGAATCATTTTATATGTACCTATTAAATATATATGTGAATATTACTCAGCCATCAAAAAGAATGAAATATTGCCATTTGCAATGATGTGGTTGGAGCTAGAATATATTATGCTAAGCAAAATAGAGAAAGACAAATACCGTGTGATTTCACTCACATGTGGAATTTAAGAAACAAAACGGATGAACAGGAGAAGGGGAAAAAAAGAGAAATGGAAGCAAACCATAAAAGACTCTTAACTACGGAGAACAAACTGAGCGTTGCTGGAGGGGAGGTGGGAAGGGGGATGGGCTAAGTGGGTGACAGGCGTTAAGTAGGGTATTTGTTGTGATAAGCACTAGGTGTTATATGTAAGTGATGAATCACTAATTTCTACTCCTGGAACTAATGTCACATTATATGTTAACTAACTGGAATTTAAATAAAAATTTTAAACAGATATATCAAACTTAATGCATAGAGCAAAAACAGGTCAGATTGAGTAGCAGCAGGTAAATATAACCTGAGTAAAGGAAAATTATTCGTCATGCATGCAGAATAAGGTAAGTAGAACAGCAAGGTCTGTAGGAGTTCTTAGCAGGAATTGGTGTGGGTGTGTTGTTACCATTTGTGTTTAGCCTGTTGGTTGTTATTGCAAAGGCTTCTGCACTGGCTCTCATCTTTCTGGATTAGAAGACTGAACTGATAATATTAGGAAAGCCCCATTCACTCAAACAACCAAAGCTTTTAGCAAACTATGTTCCTTAGAGCACTGGACCTACCACCTTCCTTGTAAATACCCATTCATAAAATTCTGTGTAATACTTCCCTCACTTTGAAATCTTCAAAGTGTACTGGAAATTTAAAAGCTCTGTAATCTCTTGCAGCAAACAAATCTGATTCTAATGTGTAATTTAGTGTCTCCTAAAATTAAGAAGATATTCATTTATTTATTCATTTTTTACTTGTAGTAGGATATGATTTCACATCTTATACAACACGCTTTTAGAAATACTGTCTTAATTCTGCTTTACTTAGAGTAGCCCTTTAGATGTTTAGAAAGAATATTATTCTTATTAGATATTCTTCTCTCCAGGTTTCAAATCCAATTTGTTTGTATGAAAAGATTTTTAATTCCTTCAGTATTATAGTGAAAAAAAAGGCATCTTAAAATTACATTTGTAGAATAATATAAAGGAACAAGAAATTGAGGGTACTGGATATATGAGTTTGCCTTTTTGTTCTATTACTAGGTTGTTAGGTCAACAAGGGTCATTACCTAAAATCACTGTTCCGTGTTCTGGAAGAGAAAAAAAATACTCATGCAATAATTAAATAGAATAGGATTTTATATGTATATAAAAGCAGTTATTTTTGTTCCTATCTCCCAAAAGTCATTCAGTCAATCCTATTTCCATCTTATTTTCTCCACTTATGAAATACATCTTTTTTATATTATCCTATTTATGAGAATTGTATATTTAAGAATTTAATGTAGTTTGTTTTAAACCATGTATTTAAAACATTTCCCCCAGATGAATGATGGGGAGCATCTTATCAAAAAAGTTTTTTTTTTTTTTTTTGAGAGAAAGAGAGTGCAAGCAAGGGAAGGGTAGAGGGAGAGGGAAAGAATCTTAGGTAGGCTCCATGCCCAGTGCAGAGCCAGAAGCATGGCTCAGTCTCACCACTGTGAGATCATGACCTGAGCTGAGATCATGACCTGAGCTGAAATCAAGAGTCAGACACTTAACTAACTGAGCCAACCAGGTGCCCCTCAAACAACTTTATTAACATGAAGATTTTTAGATACTTATAAAGGATATTTGAGAATAGGAAAATTCACATTAAATATTTTTTAAGAAGTTTAACCAATTTGCATCAAAACTTTTAAAAATATGTTTTCCTGTGATCTAAATTTTTTAATTTTATGAATCTATCTCAAGGTAATCATATAAGTACACAAGTGTATGTAAGGAAGCTTAGTAAGAGGACATTTATAATGAAAAATGTATATCAGAACATGGATAGCCAGTGAAATACTGTGTTCAATATTTTTAAGCAATATATTTTTAGAAAATTCTGGTTGGACATATATTAAAATGTAATACTTTTTATTTCTTAGTGGTGAGGAATTAATACATTTTTCCCTTTTTGCTATCTGTATTTGTTGAATTTGTATAAAATAAGCATGGATTAGCTGTGTAAATTTTAAAATAATGAAAATTAGTTGGCACAGAATAAGCATTAAATATTTTCTTATAATTTTTAAGAGCAGTTTGAATCTTTGTAGACCATTCTAAAGAAATTGAAACTTTGTTTAAATGAAGTGCTTCAAACTTGGCTTAGCCGTGGAAATTGTATGTTTCTCCATAGCATCCCTGAAACTGTGTCTATTTCTGTCCTCACTAAGTACAAAAGACAAGATGAAGAATGGATAAATTCAGAAAAATGTCCCAGAGCATTTCTGATAACAGTTGTAACATTTGCTCTATCAATATTTTGTAAATCAACTAAAGACATTTTGCAATAGCAGTTGAAGCACAATACTGTTCCATGAAATTAGGTCACTGAAATTTCAAGCCGGACTTTATTATTTGAACAAGTCTAGCATTTTTCAGCAGTTCAAATAGACTGTAAATGTGCAGACAGAACTAGGCTTTGGCACTAATTATGTTCTGCTTTGTGTAGCACAGCCTTATTTAATATTCCTAGTGCCATAGTAAATCTTACCACAGTTTAGGCTGCCTGTTGAGATTTAGCCAAGAAGAACCCTGAATGGGAAAACCTACTAATAACTCAAACGTAATTTGAATGTTATAGCATACTATAGGCCCAACTGCAGAATCAGAAAATAGACACCAAAAATGTCAAGGGACATTGACAGTGCATATGTCTCTTAAACTCTTGTGAATCCCAAGAGGGAGGTGAGCTTGTTTTCTATGTACCTACCTTTTCTGCTTGACCCAAGACATACTAACATTTTTGAGAATGGAAATAGAGGTAGAAAAACAAAATAAAATAATTATATATCCTACAAAAATATATTTTTATAGCTTTTGAGGTTTCATTTGTATTGCTGATAATTTTAACTGAATCTCCAAAGTTTTGTCAGTATAAGCTCTATTTTATTTCCCTAGAAATTTAGGAAGAAAATACCACAGACAGGGATAATAGAACATTAGTGGAGTTTGAGTATACAGTGTTAGGGTGGGGAAGCATAAAAGATGCTACCGATCAAATCCAGGAATGGCAGTGCTGAAACAGAGAAGTGGATGGTACATTAGAGTCCCTGACCATAGTCTTGAAGCATTTAGGGTCTAAAATTAAAGTAAGTAAAAGCTTAACATTGTATTTGCTACTATCATTAAAAGGTAAAATAGTTTATTTTGTCAAAAAACTGTCAAAAATGATTACCTAGTATAGCTTATGTAGATTACTAAAGCCCATGTTTTACAAATCTTCAAATGCCTAACACTAAAAGTAGTATGTTTAAAATTTATTATTTTTTGTTGTCAAGAATATTGCCAGATTGCATATTATCACTGAATCATAACTCTTGGGTAGAACTGTGTTATAAACTTGCATTATTTGAAAATAAAATGTTCTTATGTATAAAATGTGGGAAAAACAGTGGGAAAAGTAGATGTGGTTTCTATTGAGCAATGTTTCTTCACATCATTATAGTTGTAGTTAAAGTGAAAACAGTCACAATTCCAAATTGTAGCCTAGGAGATTTCTTTTGCTTTTTTAAAATTTTATTTTATATTCTTATTTTTTTAATTCGAGTATAGTTAACATATAGTGTTATATCGGTTTCAGGTGTACAATATAGCAATTCAATTCTATACATTACCCTGTACTCATCTTGATAACTGTACTCTTAATCCCCTTATCTATTTCACCCAAGACCTCACCCACCTCACCTCTTGTAACCATCAGTTTGTTCTTTATAGTTTTTTGGCTTGTCTCTTTTTTCCTTGTTTATTTATTCTGTTTTTTAAATTCCACATATGAGTGAAATCATGGTAGTATTTGTCTTTCTCTGACTTATTTCACTTAACATTATACCCTCCAGATCCATTCATGTTGTTGCAAATTGCAAGATTTACATTTTTATGGCTAATATTCCATTGATGTGTATATATTCATTTATATAATTTATATATATATTCATTTCTTTATCAATTCATTTACCAACAGACACTTGGACTGCTTCCATAATTTGGCTATTATTAATAATGTTGCACTAAACCTATGGATGTATGTATCTTTTCAAAATAATGTTTTTGTATTTGGGGGGTAAATACCCAGTAATGGAATTACTGAATCATATGGTAATTCTATTTTTAACTTTTTGAAGAACCTCCATACTGGTTTCCAGAGCGGCTGCACCAGTTTGCATCCCCACCAACAGTGTAACAGGGTTCCCCTTTCTCCACATCCTCGCCAACATCTGTTGTTTCTTGTGTTTTTGATTTGAGCCTTTCTGACGGGTGTGAGATATCTCATTGTGTTTTTTATTTATATTTCCCTGATGATGAGTGATGTTGAGTATCTTTTAATGTGTCTCTTGGCTATCTGAATGTCTTCTCTGGAGACATGTCTGTTCATGTCTTCTGCCCATTTTTTAATTGGATTATTTGCTTTTTGGATGTTGAGTTGTATAAACATCCTTATCTTGTTGCTGGTCTTAGGGGGAAAAGCTCTCAGTTTTTCCCCATGGAATATGATGTTAGCTGTGAGTTTTTCAGATCTGTCCTTTATTACCTTGAGATGTGTTCCCTCTAAACCTACTTTGTTGAGAGTTTTTATCATGAATGGATATTGTACTTTGTCAAATGCTTTTTCTGCATCTACTGAAATGCTTATAAGGTTTTTATCCTTTCTGTTGTTGATGTGATGTATCACGTTGATTGATTTGCAAATATTGAACCACTCTTGCATTTTAGGAATAGATACCACTTGATTATGGTGAGTGATTTTTTTAATGTATTGTTGGATTCAGTTTGTTAATATTTTGTTGAGGATTTTTGCATTTATATACTTCAGAGAAAATGGCCTGTAGTTACCTTTTTTTTGCTGTGTCTTTATCTGGTTTTGGTGTCATGGTAATGCTGGTCTCATAGAATGTAATTGAATGCTTTTCTTTCTCTTCTGTTTTTTGGAATAGTTTGAGAAGCATAGGTATTAACTCTTCATTAAATGTTTGGTAAAATTCACTTGTGAGGACATCTGGTCCTAGACTTTTGTTTCTTTGGAGTTTTTTGATTACTGATTCAATTTCATTGCTGGTATTTGGTCTGTTCAAATTTTCTTCTTCTGATTCAGTTTTGGGAAGGTATATGTTTCTAGTTATTCATCCATTTCTTTTAGATTGTCCATTTTTTAACATAAAATTTTTCATTATATTCTCTTAGAGTTCTTTGTGTTTATGTGGTATCTGTTGTTATATCTCCTCTTTCATTTCTGATTCTGTTCATTTGACCCTTCAATTTTTGATGAGTCTGGCTAAAGGTTTATTAATATTATTGATCTTTCCAAAGAATCAACTGCTGGTTTCATTGATCTGTTCAAGTGTGTGTGTGTGTGTGTGTGTGTGTGTGTGTGTGTGTGTGTTTAGTTTCTGTTTCATTTATTTCTGTTCTAATCTTTATTATTCCCTTCTTTCTACTGATTTTGTGTTTATTCTTTTTCTAGCTCTTTTAGGTGTTTTGGTTGTTTATTTGAGATTTTTCTTGCTACTTGAGGTAGACCTGTAGTGCTATAATATTGCCTCTTAGAACAGCTTTTGCTGCTGTTCTAATCATCCCAAAGATTTTGGACGATTGTGTTTTTATTTTCATTTGTCTCTGTTTATTTTTTAATTTTCTCCTTGATGTTTCAGTTGACCAATTTATTGTTTAATAGTATGTTATTTAATATCTCCATGTATTTGTGTACTTTCCGGATTTTTTCTTGTGGTTGTTTTCTAATTTCATAGCATTGTGGTGGGAAAAGAGGCATGGTATGTATCAGTCTTTTTGAATTTATTGATACTTGTTTTGTGGTCTAACGTGATTTTCTACAGAATGTTCCATGTACACTGGACAAGAATGTGTATTCCACTCTTTGGGGATAGAATGTCTTGAATATATCTGTTAGATCCATCTGATGTATCATTCAAAGCTGTGGTTTCCTTGTTGATTTTCTGTTTGGATGACCTGTTCATTGATTTAAGGATTTAAGTGTGGCATAACATCCAGTACTATTATTGTATTACTATTGATAAATTCCTTTTCTGTTTGTCATTAACTGCTTTATGTATTTGAGTGCTCCATGTTGGGTGCATAAATATTTACCATGTTATATCTTTTTGTTGGGATATTTTATAATGATTATGTAGTGTCCTTCTTTGTTTCTTATTACATTCTTTGTATTAAAATCTATTTTGTCCATTATATGTATTGCTACCTCGGCTTTCTGTTCATTTCCATTTACATGATAAATGTTTAGAAAGCAAGGTATGGTTTCAATGAGTATTTATTGCTTCTGGAGTCACTGTGCATCTAGACTCTGTCAGTGGACAGAACTTGGAAATGTACCTATATTAATCCAGCCATATATACACATCAATATCTAGTTCTATATTTATGTATTTAAAAACATGAATTTGTATTGATATCTTTGTTTCCAATCCAATCATGTAAGTTTATTCTAACGTTCTCCCTTTCCTTTGTAACTTCTTTCTCTAAACATGAAAAATTAAGTTCATTATGTATAATATATATCCTTATATTGTCAGTTCCATTATACACATAAAGGCCTTTCAGAATTGCTAAACCATACCCATATGAGAAAAAAAAAACAATTTACTAACTAGAGTTCAGTATTTCTGGACATTTCCTTTTGTCTTTAGCCTTACAATGTCTAGTCAAGATGCAATTATCCAAAGTAAAATATTAGTTCCTTTCTTTCTCAGTATAGTTACATTATTCATTTGCAATATAGTTCATTTGTTACTGTTTTTATTCCACTTGCCCCTTCTATTATTATTTGTTCAGTTTAATTTGTTGAGGGTTTGTGAAATAGTACTATAAATATTAGCAGTCATGGCTACACAAAAATGTATACTAAGAGAAGTATCACTTTTTCTCAGTCCCTGCCATCCCATCCCATTTCACTCTTCTTTCCAGTCCTTTCCCCTAAAACCCTCTCAGTAACCAATTTTTTTTCTGGCTTCTTTTTCCTGTACTCCTCTTGCAAGGATAAGAAGATAAATGTGCACTTTCTTATGTCCTCTTCTCCTTACATGAAGGATGGCACGTTCTTTTCCATTTAACAGTTATATTAATTTGTGGGGCTGCCATAACAAAGTACATACCCTGGGTGGCTTAAATAACAGAAATTTATTTTCTCACAATTCTGGAAGTGAGAAGTCCGAGATCAAGGTGTGGAGAGGGTTGTTTTCTTCTGAGGCCTCTCTCCTTGATTTATAGATAACTATCTTTTCTCTGTGACTTCCCATGATCTTCTGCCTTGTGTGTATTTGTGTCCTAATCTCCTCTTAGGAAGACTAATCACAATGGATTAGAGACCACCTCATGACCTTATTTTAACTTAACTCTTTAAAGACACTATCCCAAATACAGTCACATTATAAAATAGTAGGGATTGAGACTTTAACACATGTATTTTGCAGAACATAATTCAGCCCATAACAATAATATATCATGGAAAACACTTCATATTTAAGTTAATAGAAATATCCCTCTTTAAAAGAAATAACAGCTTCCTCATATTCCATTTTGTTGATGTGACAATATTGATTCACCATTTTCTTTTACATGATCACACAGGATATTTCTAATATTTTGCAGTTACAAACAATGCTGCTATCAATAACTTCATACACGTCTATTTTCATACAGATAGAGATGTGCCTTCAGGGTAGGTTTCTAAAAGTGAAAATTTGGGTGAAACAATAAGTGCATATATAGTTTTGTTAGGCTTGAAGATTTTCTATCTAGAAGAGTTTTATCAGTTTATGTTTCAAACATTCAGTGTATTAGAGGACCTATTTCACCAGTATCACAGACCTTTTTTGATCTTTGACAATTTGATAAGTGGGAAATTATATTATTAGTGTTACTTTAATTTACATTTCTCTAATTCTGAGTGAATGTATTTACTTAGTCTGAAGGCCATTTTTGTATCTGAATTGTCTGTTTATGTTTTTCCTACTTTTAAATGTAGTTTTGCTCTTTTTCACCCAATTTTTAAGTGTCTTTACATATAAAGGATATTATCCTTTATACATATGTAATACATAATCATATGTTTTTATATAGAATATACATTATATTCATATAAAATATATAGTAAGTTTTTTCCCAAATTACTGTCAGTTGTTGTCTTTTTAATTTATGTGTGATTTTTTAGACCATGTAGAATACCACACACACACACACACACACACACACACACACACACACACACGTCAAATTTGTCAATTTATATTTGTTATAGGTAGAAAATTTCCCTAATCCCGAGGTTAAAGAGGAATTAACCCATTTTTTCCCTAGTGTTTGTATGTTGTTACTGTTTTTTATTGCAGTATAGTTGATACACAACATGACATTAGTTTCGGGTATACAGCATAGTAATCAATAAGTCTACATGTTATGCTAAGTATATGTAGGCTTTTAACCTTTAGATCTCCAATCCATTTTGAACTTATTCTTGTGTATAGTGTGATATATAGATCTAATTTGATTTGTTTCCAAGTCGTTACCCAGTTGTCCCTTATCACCTAGGAAAACATTTACCTTTGACTCAGTGACTTAATAAACCATCCTTATCCTATACTGAATTTCCACATATATTTTCGTCTGTTACTGGGCTACTTAATCAATGTTTCTGGTCTTTTCTTAATTGGTGACTTTATCGTACATTTTAATATCAGGATGAAACCGTTCTACTGATAGTTTGGGGTTTTTTTCGGTGTTTTTCTGGTTATGCATCTATGCTTAGTTTTCTATGCAGACTACGTTTGGTTTCAACATGTCTAATTCCTTAAAAAACTTGTTGATGTATTTATTAGGACTGCACTGTATTTGCGAATTAGGGAGAATTGAAATTATACAGTACTGAGTCATCCTGTGCCAAAGCGGGGAAATTCCTTTCAATTTGTTGAGTCTAATTTTGTGCTTTCTAGTAGTGTTGTAAAATTTTCTTCATACTGGTTTGTGCATTTTTGTTTGTTTTTTCCTAAGTATTTAATCTTTCTTTTTTGCCACTATAAATACCATTGTCCTTTTAACTGCTTACTCTTTGTGTGTGTGAAGGCTATACATTTTTGTTTGAATGCTACTATGTTTCTTGCTTATTGAATTCACTCATTTATCTTATCATTGATTCACTAGGGTTTTTAAGATGTGCTATGTGAATATACAGGTAGTTTTAATTCCTTTTTACACTTTTTTAAGTATGAAATAGTTTATTTTTTCTCATTTTAATGGCAAATATGGGCTCAGTCAGTTAAGCATCCGACTTCGGCTCAGGTCATGATCTCATGGTTCGTGGGTGTGAGCCCCACATCAGGCTCTGTGCTGACAGCTTGGAGCCTGGAGCCTGCTTCAGATTCTGTGTCTCCCTCTCTCTCTGCCCCTCCCAGCCCATGCTCTGTCTCTCTCTGTCTCTCAAAAGTAAACAAACATTAAAAATTTTTAAAAATGGCAAATATCTCTAGTGCAATGTTGAATAGTAGCTGAGAGTGGCTATCCTTTCCTTATTCCTAATCTCAGTCATAATGCAAATAGTTGTAATGCAAATAAGAACCTAACTTGAAATTTATAGAAAATTAGAAAGTACAGAGCTCTCCTGTTCTCCATACACAGTTTCTGCTATTAATATCTGACCTTAGCATGGTTGAAATTAATTACCCAATATTGATATATTGTTAGTAACTAAAGTCCATACGTTATTCACATCTCTTTAGTTTTTATCTAATGTCCTTTACTGTTCAGGATGATGCTCAAGATATCACATTACATTTAGTAGTTCTATTACTAAGGCTTTTCTTGGCTGTGACAGTTTCTCAGACTTTCCGTGTTTTCGATGATTTAACAACCCTCTATTGGATTTTTTGGATGTGTCTCCCATGCTTAGGGGGAGGAAGACCGTAGAGGTAAACTACTTATTTCAGCCTATCATATCATGGTTACTTACTGTCAACATGATGATGATGTATCCCTGTTGATATAAAACTTGAGATGGTATTTATCAGGTTTCTCCACCATAAAGTAACTGCTGTTATTTTTTACCCCTCCATACTGTACACTTTGAAGAATTCACTGTGTGCAGTCCACACTTAAGAAATGGGGAATTAAGCTCCATTTCATGGGGAGACTATCTATATGAATTATTGGTAATCATTCTGCATAGATTTATATATATTTTTTCTATTTATGTATCAATCTTTTACATATATTTGTATAAACTCATGGAAGTGGATTATATACTTTGGAGTATATTCCAATACTATTTTATTTATTTTGTTGCTTGAATTATTCTAGCTTTGTTCTTTGTTAGCTCTTTTTGGCTCCTTTTGACATACCACCATCATTATAAGATTTGTTTGTTTGTTTGCTGTAAGCATAAGATTCTTCAGGCTTATCCTGTATAATTCCTGCCCAGTCCTAAAATCAGTCATTTTTTCCAAAAAGCTTGTATCCTTTTACTGGAGGACAGTAATAGAAACCAAGATCTGGCTGCTAGATATATTCATTCATTCCCCAGTGTTGTTATGGCTTTTAGGCTTTCTCAACTGATAGAGAAAGGAAATATGTGTGTGTGCATATTAACCCATATGCATACACATATGTATAAATATTTCTATGTGTAACCAACTGTGTCTATATTTAGCTAAACATCAGTTCATAGCATAGATTCCAATTATAATTCATTAGCATGTGAATAACTCTAGCATCTTCCCTTTGCTTATATGTAAATTCCCATTCTAACAGTAAGAAACTTGGCTATCAACCTAAACCATTGTTCATATACACTTAATTGTGAATATTGTTAACAAAATTGTTAACCTGTATCCATGTGGAAAACAATTTTATTAAGCAGAGTACATTGCTTATGTAGTTTATTTTGCCTTTAGTCTTAAAGACCTGACTCCTTTACAAAGTTATTTAGGTTAGTGACTTCCCACCTCATCTCTCAGTGAAGTTATTTCACATATTTGTAATACAGTTACGTTGTTAGCCATAGTTTGCATTCCATCCTAGGATCTTCTAATCTCCTAAATTGTATAAAATAAGGTTCATTCTTGGTGATGTAACAGTCTATGTTTCTTGACAATGTATAGTGTCATGTATCCACCACTCCAGTATCAGAGTAAATAGTTTCATCACACTAAAACAAAAACAAAAAGAAAAACACCCTGAACCATACCTGTTCAGTTTTCTTCCTCTCCTGTCAAACTGCTGGCAACAACTGATTTGTTTACCATCTCTACCTTATGCTTTTTATTGAAGATCATGTAACTGGAATCAAACAGTATATAACATTTTCAGATTAGTTTATCATTTAGCAATATGAATTCAATGTTTAGCCATTTTTTTATGGTTTGCCCATTCATTCTTTTTTATCCCTATAAGTAGGGATAGTGTGTCTAGTAGTTTTTATCTCTCTGCTTAAGTTACCCATTAGTTTTTCAACTCATCTAGCTTTTCCAATAGAATCCTTAACATATTAATCATGGTGATATGAAATTGCCTCCTGATAAATTCAGTATCTGTACCACATCTGAATCTGATACTGATGCTTTCTTTGTCTCTTCAGACTCTCTTTATGCCTTTTAGCATGCCTTGTGATTTTTTTTGTTGAAAACCAAATATTATATTGGGTAATAGGAACTTTGTTTATCTGGATAGTGTTTGAGCTGTGTTTAATGCATGCTGTAGCTGGGGATTCCATAGCATAGGTTCATAGTCCAAAAGTATGTTTGTGTTTGCGTTCATGGGCAACTTTGGGTTTCACAAAGTATTCTTCCTCAGAAAGTCAGTATCTTGAAACTTTTCTAGCTGTTGATAAACTGAATTTCTGTTGGTGTGGAGATCAGAATCAGGAGAAGATCTTTATCAGATCTTTGCCATGACAATCTGGTGGGATTTCTTAACAAACACTCACAAAACTATGGAGGTTCCCATATGTGGCTCATTGAAGTCTCTCCTTGTTACACTAATCCACTCTCAGACACCAGTGATTTACTGAAATTACCATTTAAGTGTCCCAACCAATTTATGACTATCACCTTCTGTTCCTGTTTTTAAAATGTTATTTGAGAGAGAGAGAGAGAGAGAGAAAGAGAGAGCGAGCGAGCAGGGGAGGGGCAGAGGTTAGAGAGAAAGGGAAACAGAGAATCTGAAGCAGGTTCTAGGCTCTGAGCTGTCTGCACAGAGCCTGATGTGGGGCTTGAACCCACGAACTGTGAGATCATGACCTGAGCTGATGTCAGGAGCTTAACCAACTGAGCCACCTTCTGTTCCAAATAACTAGGTTTTTTTCGGTTTCTTTCTGGATTTGCCTTTCTCTCCATATGTAGGCATGACATTTTTCTCTGACACTTCATTTCTCTGTTGGGTTTTAAAACCACCATTAATTTTAACTTTATTAAGATTTTTTTTTCTTGTAAGTATTTGAAAGATGACTTCAAGCTCTTTATCGGTTGGTACTGAAGCAAGAAGTCCTATAAGTTCAGTTGGAAAGTCTACAAAATGTTTTGCTTTGTTTGTTATTTGAGCTCTTTTCCTGCAGGTTTAGAAGAGTTCTTTACCTTTGAAATCTAAGTTTTACTCTGGTAAGTCTCCGAGCTGATCATTTTGGGTTAATGTTTGGGGTACCCAAGGAACTGTTAGTAGTAAATTCACCTCTTTTCTTTTACTAGTTTTCTTTTTTTTACCAGTTTTATTACTAGTTTTCTTAGTTTTAAATAATAACAATATTCCTTCATTTTATTTTACTTCTTCAAGGGACTCTAATACTATAAATACAATAATTCTGCTGTGCATTTTCACTGCTTTCAATACCCATTTCCATTTCTAGTCCTTTCTTTATGATCATTTTTACTTGTTTATGTTACTTTCTTTCCTTGGTTTCTGCCTTTTTTGATGCCCTTTATTAATTATCACATGAGTCTTTTTTACTTTGGGTATCTTCTAATTTATTATTTCTAAGCCAATTTTGTCATTTTTATATTTCTTTGCTGAGTTCATTCAAACCATTTCCTTTGTTCCAGATTTTTATTCATTTCCCCTTGTAATTTGTAAATTTCTGATTCAGGGTGATCTCATACCATTAAGTGCTTGCTCAAGTACATTTAATTCTTTTCAGACTGTTGACTTACAATTTTCCTGTTTCATGGATTTTTATCTATCTATTGTTTTTTGGTAAGGGTGTGGATTTTCCTCTGTTGAAACTGTGAAATTCCTCAACTGTATGAGATACTGTTTCCTGAATTTTTTTTAAAATTTTATATGTTTATTTATTTCTGAGACAGAGACAGAGCATGAGAGGGGGAGGGGCAGAGAGAGAGGGAGACCCAGAATCAGAAGCAGGCTCCAGGCTCTGAGCAGTCAGCACAGAGCCTGATGCGGGGCTCAAACTCACAAACTGTGAGATCATGACCTGAGCCGAAGTCGGTCACTCAACCGACTGAGCCACCCAGGCGCCCCACTGTTTCCTGAATTTATGCAACTATTTTGTGTGAATTTATTTTCCTCTTGTTCATTATTCCCAAGCATTTCACAGAATTTCTAGCTTAGAGGTAGGTACCCTTTCTTTCTGAGTAGCAAGCCTACCTTGGTGGTTGTCCTTATTTGTTTTGATGGTGGTATGATTGTGGTTGCAAGTCTTATTTTATGGATTTATGTTGTCTTTCAGGATTTTAAAATTTGTCCTTATTTCTTTTTGTTCCTTTCCTGCTGCAATTCTTTTATTTTTTAATTTTTTTTAATTTACTTATTTTTTGAGACAGAGAGGAAGAGTGAGATTAGGGGAGGAGCAGAGACAGTGGAAGAGAGGGAATCCCAAGCAGCCTCTTCATGGTCAGTGCAGAGCCCAACACGAGGCTCAAACTCAGGAACTGTGAGATCATGAACTGAGCCAAACCAAGAATTGGACACTTAACCGACTGAGCCCCTCTTTTTTTAATGTTTGTTTATTTTTAGAGACACACAGGAGTGGCAGAGTACACACAGGAGGGGCAGAGAAAGAGGGTGAGGGAGACAGAATCCCAAGCAGGCTCCACACTGTCAGCGCAGAAACTGACGCTGGGCTCAAACCCATGAACTATGAGATCGTGACCCCAGCCGAAATCAAGAGTCGGACGCTTAACCAACTGAGCCACTCAGTCGCTCCTTCTATGCCAATTCTAAAGGGTGCTTCTCCCTTTATTTTTGTCTCTTTCTTCCTAGAATCTGTGTGTTTCAAAGACTAACCTATAAATTGCATCTCGCTCTTTAAATTATGTCCTTCCTTTTAAATCATTATAACTGCTCCTTTGAATCAACCATAGTTTGAGGTTTATTCCTTATAACCTGTATTCTAATGTGCATGCATACATTGTTAGTATTTTCAGATTTTGAATGGACTTAATCTTTCTGACGGCCATGTCTGATCAAACTGGGCCCTTTCATACTTTTCCTCTTCTACCTTGCTCCCCTACTTTTTTTTTTTTTTCTCTAGCAAGCATGGATAAAAGCTTGTGGCAGCATGAGGCTATGTTGGAAGAGGTCACAGGGAGGACATGACCATTGTTGACTTGTGAGCAGGATGGAGCCTTGAGACAACAAAATGTTATTGAGACCATCTGGGTATTATAGTGATTGAACCCCATTCCATGTAAACTTTTAAGGCCTCCATAATAACTTTTAGGATTCAGGTGGGTGGGTGCAGAGATCTTGCTGCTGCCCAAGACAACCCTCGTAAGTTTCTTTTTTTATTCAACCTGCCACCAACCAATCTGGGGTGGCCTGCCTCTTTAGTCTCTCCCTGCCCTCCTTTTTCAGGAACCAGTTTTGAATTCCTCTTGAGGAAAATCCCAAGGTTGTGAACCAAAACGTTGAGCCCGGGATTTGGTATTCTTTTCTCTCTTTACTCAGCATTAATTTGAAATGTTTTATTCTCTTTCTTCAGCTCACGCTGAGAACATATTTTTCACGTAGAATTACTTCTCTACTGTATTATTTTATATTGTCCTGAGAAATATTAGGAGGTAGGTAGTAAGGCTAGCCATAATTGTCTATCACCATTATTTTTTTTCCACTTTTTTAATAATTTGCATGAAAAGTTAGTTCTAGCCTCTCCAAGAGCAATTAAAATATTAGGTATTCTAAATGCACATACCTCTATGAGATTCTAAAAGATACAAGTGAGGGGCACCTGGGTGGCTCAGTTGGTTGAGCGTCTGACTTCAGCTCATCTCATGAGCTTGTGGTTCATGAGTTCGAGCCCCATGTGGGGCTCTGGGCTGTCAGCCCAGAGCCTGGAGCCTGCTTCAGATTCTGTGTCTCCCTCTCTTTCTGCCCCTCCCCTACCCATGCTCTGTCTCTCTCTCTCTCTCAAAAATAAACACACACTAAAAAAATTATAAAAAATAAAAATAAAAATAAATAAATGATACAGTGATTCTCACTTGTTAAAATGTGATGTCCAGAACATTTATATTCCCATTAGTGATATCCACTAAGGAAGGGATTTGGGAAGCAATTTAATATTCCTGTAGTGCTTCCTCTGATGAAAGTTTCCTAACATTGCTTGAAAGTACTTTCAGAACTAGTTTCTACTCCACATTTAAAAATTCCCTCAGCCTTTCAGTTGCCCCTTATCTTTGGCCCTCAATGATAATGCTGTGCTCGAGCTTAGCATTATCTTCATTATATTCAACTATTATCATAAAATTGAGTTCAGTCTCAAAGGAAAGTTTTTCTGTCCTTCAGTCTATTCATAGAATTGTTTTTATGGCACAGAAGACAATTTTAATGGAATAATTAAAAATATTTTGGAAAAGCAAGATGACTGTTTTGAAAGAGGAAACACTAATTTAGATGCATAATGCTAGTGCTGTAGCTTGAAAATTATTCTCCTTACTTTATACTTTCAATTCTCCTGTGGGTAGCAAGCATGAGTTGAATATCCATGAACACAAGAATATATCCAGTTCATCCTTTCTCTTTCATTTTATATATCAAATAATAAGTGGAAATCAGATAGTTACTGGTTTTAAACTCCACAATACTTTTACAAATGCTTTGCTATTATAATTGGAACTTATTTTAATTAGTAATTTGTATTAGTTCAAAGATACAGTCCATTAAAAAGATCTTATTGAAGTTGTTATCAAAAACAACTACATTAGGTTTTTGTTGTTGTGGTTGTGTGTGTGTGTGTGTGTGTGTGTGTGTGTGTGTGTATGTTTGAATAAGACACTTCTCAATTTTTGTTTATGGCTTCTTACCATTGGTATATGAGAAGCTTTATGAAGCCTAGTAAATATCTTCTCTTGTTCATAGTTACTTAGAAATATATTTATATCTATGCATTTGAACTGTTACTGTATGCGACAGTTTTCTTTGTCATAAAATAATGAAAAATAAAGAATATCAAAAAAGTGCAATGATAATTAAAATACAAAAGTCTTTTTTTATGCTTATGATTTTCTTTTATATCATATTATTTCCATTCGATTTTTTGTGGTAAAAGATTTTGATTTTGAATTCCCTTCAAATATTAAATGCTTTAAACAAAGCTATCTCATTGCTTATATTTTTCTGTTTAGAATGCAATTATCTGCTGTTCTTAGATGTGAAACCCATGATATTTATTTAAAATGAAGGTTCATACTAAAGGAAGTATATCTCTGATCATTTGCCTTGCGTTTAGTCTTTCAAGCGCCCATGAACTACACATCAGTATGCATCTCACACTAAAAGAGTGCAGAACAGAACCAGCATTGTGCCATTGAGGAGAAACCAAACAAAACAAAACCGAAAAAACAAAAAAAGCCTTGCTCATTTTTAAGAAGATAAGAAACTTGCAGGGGTCAGAGAAATTTATTTTTTAAAATAAGGGTCATGCCCTCAAATATTAAGATAGGCCAAAGTAATCGTTATCATGATATATTTATTATTTTTTGGTTGGTGACTATTATTACCAGGTTATATATCCTAACTGTTGGCACTGTAGGGAAGCCTAAGACCCAAAGCCTGGAATTTTATATTTGTCAAGCAGCATATACCACATTATAAAAATTTTGCAGAGTTTAAAAATGTGAATAACTGTCCTTGTTCTTTGTCTTTCTTTTGAAATGCCCAATATAGCAAATACATTTATAATTTATTTTTTCAAGTAAACTAGAACATATTTAACATTATCTTAGGGAATCAATTTGTTTAGGATTTATTGGTACAGATAATATTGGTTTGTGTGAAATCTCACAGTATTTTTTGCTTGGAAAATAAACCTGTTAATCTAATAAAAAGTTCCTAGTTTCACACTGATGGATGATCATTACTCTAATTAGATCCAACTAAATGTAGTTGGAGCATAATCTCAAATGTAATACCCTTTTTATTTATTAAAAAATACAAAATCTAATTATTGCTGTAGAATTTATGTGTTATATAAAGGACTTGGCATATAGACTCTTTTTCCTTTTTGGACTTTAATTTATAATCACATGTTTTCATGAGACCATTGGAACATGTTTACTGTTACTAGTTTCCTCACCAGAAATACTTTGTAGTTAGCTAGAGGGTCATCCATAACAGATTTGGTACAATTTTCTTTCCACAGGGGATTTTAGTCATTTCCAAATATCCATCTGTCAAAATGTTGAAGTGTTATTTAGGAAAAGATTCAGTTAAAGTGAACAGAAACTTTGACAGGAAGCTAAGCTATGTATGTTCAAAGCATGCGTGGGGTGTGTGTGTGTGTGTGTTTGTACATGTGTTGTGTATAGAGGAGGAGGAGGAGGAGGGAAGGGGGAAGAAAGGGAGGTGAAACACCTGGAAGGGTTAGATGCACTAAAATAGTACTGGATTTGGGAAAATAGATACAGTTTTAGAGAGATACTGGTTTATATTCATGGAAAAATGGTGTCCAGTGTTTCCACTTTCTTATCCGGAAAAGCAGTGAAGATTCATCTTTTGTACTTGACTTATTTATATAGATATGGTCTGAACTTTTTTCAGTGCACTATAAATGCATGTAAAATATTGACATACACCCTTTGACTTCAGTTAGCAAATTTATGGGTAATTATAGCATAGAAAATATTCTAATTATAAGGGTAAAGGAGGGAAAGTCAATGTAGACTGTTTCCTACAATGTCTGTAGGCATGGCAGACAGAAAAAGACCCATTTCAGACAGGGAAAGACAAATACTCTACGATCTCACCTAAAAATCTAAACACAAAACAAAAACCTCATAGATACAATGAGCAGATTGGTAGTTGCCTGGTGTGTGGGGTGAGCGTTGAGTGAAATGGGTGAAGGTAGTCAAAAGGTATAAACTTTATTTATAAAATAAGTAAGCCAGGGCACCTGGGTGGCCCAGTCGATTGAGCGTCTGACTCTTGATTTCAGCTCAGGTCATGATCTCATGGTTTGTGGGTTCGAGCCCCGCGTCAAGCGCGGAGCCTTCTTGGGAATCTCTGTCTTCCTCTCTCTCTACCCTCCCCCCCCCCACTTACACACTCTCTCTCAAAATAAATAAATAGACATTTTTTCAAAAGTAAAAGAAATACAATGCGTAAGTCCTGGGGCTCTAATGTACAGCATGATGACTATGGTTTAACAATACCGTACCGTATATTTGAAAGTTGCTTGTCGAGAGTAAATCATAAAAGCTATCATCACAAGAAAAATAATCTTTGTGCTGACAAATGTTAGGTAGACATTGTGGTGATCATTTCACAATATGTACATCTATAAAATCACTCTGCTGTACACCTAAAACTCTTATAATGTTACATGTCAATTAAAACTCAATATAAAAGAAAAAGAGAAACTCATAGGGGTCAGTTGTTCCTGTTTTGCCACTTCTTTCAGGTATCATTTCTATGTTTGTTCTTTAAAATAGAAGTGCCATACACACTTTACAAAAAATAGGAGTGCCACAAGCTCTCAATATGTATAGGTAGCTTGAGAGAGTGTTAAGAAAAGACAAGCTGGAATATTTGTATTTTTTTGACAGTAAGAATGATTTGTCTTTGACTTGTGACCTTATGTCAGCATCCTGGTAACTTCTTACTCAAGGAAGTCCTGTTTCTGAAAATGCCATCAATAAGCAGCACAGGGAGCACTTGGGAGCTTCGAGAAATATAGAATCTCAAGACTCAGCCTAAAAGTGCTGAATTAGAAGACGACTTTAAGATCCTCAGGTGATTTATAGATAATTAGAGTTTATACAAACTCCTGCCTTAGAACACAGTGATTTCTAGAAAAGATTGAGATAAACATTGTCTCGTACAAATGATGATCTTGGTTTTAATAAATGTTTTTCTCTTGCCTATTGTGCAAAATTATCTCAAATCATAATCATTTAATGCAATGACACATAAAATTTGAATGTTTTTGTCCCGGACCATAATATCTAATGAAAATATCATTTCTGGTTTAGAACCAGAGAGTTGGCAGTTCTTTACTCAGTTAAATGAAAGTCATAGTCATGGACTTAAGCCGTGGGGATTGTTAGACATAATATGTTTAATAATGTTCCAGATAATTCTGGAAAGCTATAAGGGTTAAAGGTTTGGTGAAATTACGCGACTTTCAATAACAAGTATTTTGATATATTGTAGCATATATATTTCAGTTTAGCAAGTTGATAAATCTAAGCCCTGAGCATTATAACAACCAGGATTCAAGTATTTAAGTAGAGCAAGAAAGAATAGAAAAAGAGAAAAAAAGTCCACAAGGAATGAGCACATTTAGACTAGTTTTTGCTCTTGGAAGCTGTGAAAACCTCTCCTGAGAATGCCATAGTTTCTTGCAGATTGTCATTTTCTTTGGTTCTTATTACTTGCAGTAAGTTAACAGGAACAAATGTACTTCCAGGAGATGCAAAGAAGACTGAGAAGTATAAAGCCCTTTATCAAGGTGATGCACCTACAGTGTAAAGTGTAGGGAACAGCCTGATTAGTAGAAGCTGGTTATCTCTGAAGCTGCTCTATGTTCAGTCTTGCCAACACAGAGCCTAATAGGAAGGGCTGCCAGTGGAAATCAGCCAAAGAACTGTCATCACGTTCAGTCCATTGTTTCCTTCTGGAAATGTCTCCTTACTCATTGCATGAACATCCAGTACACATGACGACAAGTAGCCTACCCTGCAGAAAAACTGAAAAAGCAACAAAAGGTGCCATGCCATGCAGGCACATGATATATATATGTGGGCCTGTGCGCAAAGCTGCCTCTTATTAACCAGATGTATGTTCTTCACATTACACTTCTTTGGACTTAAATTGCCTTATGAAGAGCTTGGAGTCATCATTGGTTCTCAACTGTGGATGTGCATTAGATTTATCTGAATAACTTAAAAAAATGCCCATGTTTTACTCCAAATAAATCAGAGACTCTGGCAGTATAACCCAGCCATAGATTTTTATTTATTAAGCTCCCTGGGCACTTCTATGTATAGCAAAGCAGTAGAAACCCTGAACTATGTAATCACTTAAGTCTCTTACATAGGTAATTTTCCATGCTCTCTAGGGAAGCTCCATGTCCTCCAGTTTTCCCCATCCACTTTGCTTTCCTGTGTAAGTAGTCTTTACAGATTGAAGAATAAAAAAAAAAATGTAAGGGAGGTACTATTTTAGCCACACATTTTATAAATAAATATCTTCATATGCATAGGACTCCATTGCTACAAACTCAGGTGAACTATGTCAGGAAAAGCTTTTCAATATGGGAAATGAAATAACTGGGGAGATAAGGTACAACTAAGATATTCTGGGCAATACTTCATCTATGCTGGAATCACAGTCTTTTTAACCCAGGGTGTTCGAACAAGAAGAGTTTTAGTAAAATCCCCAGTGAAAGCATTCTGCTTGACAAGATCCAGGCTCTGATTCAACTATTAGGGTTTACTAGAATTTATCATAAGCACTCTTAGGCATACCACGGGGAATTTTCCAACTATTCCCTAAGAAGAAATGAGCACATGAGATTTTGTGGCATTTCTTACAGTACATGCAGTGATAGGAAGAATTTAGCTTCAATACAGATTCCAGTTCTGAGTCTATAATGAAGGCAGAATACTTGAGTAAGTAAACACTGGGCAGTTTACAAAATAGTGAAAGAGATGTTTAAATGGTTGAAAACTATTATATCAAATATATATATATATATATATATATATATATATATATATATATATCTCCATTAAGTAAAAATCCTGAAGTCTTGTTTTAAAATTGGAATGATTGTTTGTTAAATCAAACTGTATTTTAACGAAAGCACGTATTTCTTTGCTTTTGTTATTAAAAACCCTGGAGACAATGGCCAACTCAGTAGCAATGAGCACGTTATGGCAAATAAATTGTAGTCTTTAAATACAATTTTTCACTGAAAGGGGATAGGGTACTTTGAAGAAATGGCTGATTGTCTGAGGTGAGAAATGTTCAGGAAGAACTTAGAATAGCTTGACATACAACAAAACAAGAAAGCTCAAAAAGACTACTAAATTATGACAAAGGAACTTAGGTGTCAGTGAGGATAAACTGTGATACAAAAATGTGTGAACTGATGAGAATAATTACTGCAAGAGCTGAAATGAATAAGGTACATCTAAGCCATAAGCTCATGATTATAACAAAAAGCAAATGCATACATATATACATATACATCCCAAACCTCAGTTATACCTTTGGAAGTTGGTAGAAGCAACTCACTTTAAAACTGATGAATTAACAGGACTCCCAATTCTCCACCGGTCCAACTGCCCTGAACCCAGAGGGTCTTTAAACCTCCATACAGAAGGCACTGGGTACCTAGAGAGGGAAAACTGATGAATTGACAGAAGAAATCAGGCATTCACCTGTCTTTTTTTACATAAAGTTTACACTGGGAGAATAGAATAGTTGACAAAATAAAGCTTAAGAATGCATTCTAAGCAGTAAATGAAGAAATAATGATCCATTTAGATTATCAATATTTTCCAACATAATTCATGTATTTAAGTATTGCTAAGCTATGGGCACTAATGCGGGGTACATACAAGAAGAAAGGCAGACAGACATCAGACATAGTCTCAGTAAAACGATTAAACCTGAATCTTACCAAGACTTTTGTTTTAACTAACAAGAGAGAAATACAGGACAGAAATGCTGAAGGATACCATGAGGCTTAAATAAGTGAAATTCAGCAATGGCAGAAACAAGCCTATTCCTTCAACAGAATCTTGAAGGAAAGTAAAAAAAGAATTGATAGTAACAAAAAATTACAGTCTATAGACCTATAGAGAGAAGCAACATATCAAAAAATTGCAATGTATGTACCTTATATATAATCCATAGAGATAATAACATACACAATGTGTGTGTTTTACATAATGTGTTTTTTATAATGCAACCAGAAAAAAAAATGAATACTTATTTAACATTTGATGGTATGCCTGTGATATGCTTCAATATAATATGGAGGGTGTAGAAAATAATATGAAAAAGTTTGGCCATAATTTAATGATTGTTGAATTAAAGTGACGGGTACATGGAGATTTCTTATACTCTACTTTTGTATAAGTGTGAAATTTTCTATAAAATTTGAAATTAACCACTCTGTCAAGTATCAATATGTTCATCAATTAATGTTAATAATATATAATAATTACTTTAATATAATCAAATATTTTGCATAATTTCTGTATATGTTATACATTTATAGAAAAATAAGAAATTTTTTGAAAGCCAAATCGCTATATAATCTCTACATAAGAGTTAACCATAAAAAACTGATAATGTTAAAAAGAGGACTCTTGGGGCACCTGGGTGGCTCAGTCAATTGAGTGTCCCACTCTTAATTTTGGCTGAGGTCATGATCCCAGGGCCTGCATTGAGCTCTGCGCGGAGCGTGGAACATGGAGCCTGCTTAAGATTCTTTCTCTTGCCCTCTATCTCTGTCCCCTGCTCTAAGTTAATTAATTAATTAATAATAAAAAGAGGACTCCTGGTTTATAGTCAATCATTATTAATAAGGCAAATTTTTAAAAAATAGTATCAAAAAACATGAAATAATAGGTGTTTTTCTATAATCTATTTTCTATGCTACTATTCTTAGTATATTCATGATGGATTAATAGGGACAGTCATCAATTTCATTTGATTGATTTGGAGATGGCAAATTGGGCTATGGATGTCCATCATTGTACTAGGCCTGTGCCCTTGATCTGATCATTGAATTCTTCTAATTTGTGAAATAAATGGGTTAATTTAGATTTTCTTGATCATGGTCAGTATTGAACATTTACAATAGAATCGAGTATAGATAGATGGTTAGAAAGATAGAAGTGGCAAAGGTTGAAATTGAATTTAGATTTGTTTGCCTAATCCATTGTGCTGAAACTAGTATAGTGCCTTTTAATGCTATTCATAAATTTAAGTTAGCTGTGATCAAAGACAGAGAAAACAATTTGTTATTTGCAGTCCATATTTTCAAACATTCCAGCTGTCATCACTATTCCCAAACTCTTTACCCCATGACATAGCATTCAGTATAGATTTAAACATTTCTCTCAGGGATCTTTGAAAGACAACATTTGAGTATCTTGTTCATTGGTACAAATGTACAGTAGCTTCAAGGTAGTAAATCAGAGTTGAACGATGATGACCAATGTTTTATCACCACAAACTTAAGTCATTTCTCTCTACACTTTGGTGGTTACTCAGACCAAGGAAAGCAGAGGATCCCTGCAGTGGAATCAGGTGCTTTCTCTTTATTCATGTTATCCTCAGGTATACACCATTTAATGTGAAATTGTTGAGATGAAGTCTATTCTGATACTTCAGAGTAGTTGTGCACATTTTCCCAGAAAGAAAAGTAATTGTAGAGCAAAGAGAAAACTTAACTGAAAGGCAATAGTAACAGCAGTACACTTTTTTTCAGGGACCTTTAGAAGTCTGAATGTAATCTGAAGAACAATAATTATTCTGATCGAGTCTGTAAACTTCTATATTTCTTTGCTCCTGTTAGAAGAAAATATATTTAGTATTATTAATAATATTTCATATTAATATAACCTCATGCTCTTTTCCAGAGTTGTGTTCTATCAAAGAATCTATTTCAATGTTAGTTTCCTCCTTTTAAAGTATAACTTTTCTCATGTTATATGTGATCTAACTTTTTAAATCTTTCCTTCTAAAATGTTGCATTTGCTGTTCACTTTCTTGAAGCACTCTTCCTAGATTGTCCTGGAGCCAGTGACTTCCGATCATTCAGGCCTTTGTTGATTCCTAATAGTTAGCAGTTACTCTCATATTTCTCTAATTTATTACTGCACAATATTAAAAATTACTCAAAAATTTTCGTGTTAATTTATTTCTTTCTTTAGAATCATTGTAAAGCTTGAAAGCTTTTTTTTGGTTTGTTTTTGTTTTTTCGGTTTCGAGTTTTTATCTAAATTCCAGTTAGTTAACATATAGTGTAATAATGGTTTCAGCAGTAGAATTCAGTGATTTATCACTTATATATAACACCCACTGCTCATCATACCAAGTGCCATCCTTAATGCCCATCACCTATTTAACCCTTTCCTCCTGCCCACCTCCCCTCCAGTAACCTTCGGTTCGTTCTCTCTAATTAAGACTCTGTTTAATAGTTTCCCTCTTTTTTTTTTTTTGCCTATGTTCATTTGTTTTGTTTCTTAAATTCCAGATATGTTAATTTATTTTGATGGTATATTGTCTGTATTACTCTACAAAGTCCCCTAAAAGCAGGGCCATTGTCATATCCCTTGTGTAACTCTAGTAGCTAGTAGTACATGATGATATTCATTGAGTATTTCTGAATAAATGTTGGATGAAACCCATCCCTTAATGCACATTCTACAGGTTGTTCATACATCCATGTTGTCATCAGTTGATTTACATTTTAAAATGGAAAAGTTAGTCATTATCTGGAAAATTCAATAAAAACACTTGATTGAATGTTTTTCAAAAACGTGTTTGAAAGCTCTGTAAGGGATGGGTTAGGTCAGATAAGTTGAGTCAGGTTTTAGGAAAATAGTGATGTTTCCTAAGGTGAGCGAGGTATGAAATCCACTTTAGCTGCTGATAACCAGGGAGATATGACAGGTGACTTGGTGATCCATACTAGCAGTCAGTGTGTTAGGGTTTAATAAGAAAGGACAGGTATATGTCTCAGAAAGCAAAAAAAAGCACAAAGACTAAACAGCCTATGAGCAGGATCTATACAGAGTGCCAGGAATATCTCATTCTAGGAAGAAATGGGGCAAGGAGTGGCCCCCAGGTGGGGTTTCAGGGCAGGACTTACATGAGGAGAACTGGTAAGGTGGGGACCCTGTGTCGCAGGCTTTTATTGTAAAATGTAGAGGCAAGGAAGAAGTCTGCTTCTTGGTATTAAGAGATGACTTATGTTGATACTTAATTTTTTTTAACTTTTTAATGTTTACTTTTGAGAAAGAGAGAGAAAGAGAGAGAGAGAGAGAGCAAGCAGAGGAGCGGCAGAGAGAGAGGGAGACACGGAATCCAAAGCAGGCTCCAGGCTCTGAGCTGTCAACACAGAGCCTGATGCAGGGCTCAAACCCACAAACTGCGAGATCATGACCAGAGCCTAAGTTGGATGCTCATTTGACTGAGCCACCCAGGCACCATGATATTTACTTTATTTTTTAAGCCTGTTCTATATTGAAAAGATCTCCTTACATGTACTAAGAACACAGTTGATCCAAGGCCATGGTGAAATTCAACATGAAAGCAAAAGGAAAAGGAAATGGCTGAATAAGAGTAAAGGAAGCCAAGAGAGCCAGACCAGCCATGGCAATTTTTGTTTAAGAAAGATAGTAAATAATTTTGTATGGAGACCATTTTTGGAATCTGTGTTTAGATTATTCCTGTTGATGAACACACCTGAAGAACGATAACCAAGTTCAATGGCAGTCTGCTCAATGAGAAGATAATAATTCAATATAGGAAAAGTCCATCTTTTTTTAAAAAAACTATATATTAATAAGGACAGGTGTAGAATTTTGAAAAAGAAGTCAGTTTGAAAAACAGGTCTTTCCCAAATCGATTGAAAGGGTTTGGAAAATCTGTCATGTTTTCAGGGCACGTGAATTAGATTAGAATATTATTGCTAAAGATATCTGGTAGACATTCCTGCATGTTCACAAATCTTATTCGAATCCCAATTTGAGTTTATTAAATCATCCATGGCATACTTTCAAGTCAAACTCTGATTCCAGAAGAAAAGGAGATGGAATAATTCCATAAATAGAATTTTTATATTGGTAATAAAATAAGAGAACTTCACACAGTAGAAATATTTCAGAGTATTTTGATGCTATTCAGGATTTAGCAAGGACAGTTTATTCCACAAAATATTTTTATTTGGAAGGCAGATCTATTTAACTGCCTTAATCCAGTTCCACTGACAACCACTTTTTAAAAAGGAAGGAGGAGGGGTGCCTGGGTGGCTCAGTGGGTTAAACATCTCAGACTCTTGATTTTTAGCTTAGGTCATGATCTCACTGGTTTGTGAGCTCAACCCGCGTGTTGGGCTCTGCCCTGACATTGCTTGAAGTGCTTGCTTGGGATTCTCTCTCTCTCTCCCTCTCTCTCTCTGCCCCTCCCCTGCTTGCACTCTCTCTCTTTGTCTCAAAATAAATAAATAACCTTAAAAAAAAAAGGAAGGAGGTACTAAAGCCACATACTCCTTCAATCATCTTAGTTGAATCATTCTGATTTAATTACATCACTGAAAAAGAAAATTATAGTTCAATTAAGGGTGTATAACATGAGTCAGATTACAGAATAGACTTCAAACAATCTGTGAATTTAAGGATGAAATTTTTTTTAAGGATTAACAAATGAACTTTAGTGGTTTCCCTAACAACTCTGAGTGAATTTGTGCTAGAGTATTTAATCAGAAAGATTTGAGAGAGCAGTTTTAATTGCTGACATTTCTGCTAGGTTACCTTCACCATCTGACTGAAATCCACCCAGATGGTATCCTCTCTTGAGTGTTAAGGTGCTACAATAAAAGACGATCTTGACAATAGTAATTAGATCTTTTTTATTGATAAAAAGCTTTCCATCTGTATCTTTCTTTGGAGCCAGCTTTTTTTTTTTTTTGGTGGTTTTTTTTTTTTTTTTCTTTTAGCGTAAAGAGCATTTTCTTTCTAGGTTTCTCACTGGGATAAATGGTTCTAAACTTGATTTTTAAAATGCTCTGTGGTTGTTTCAAAGTCAATTGAAGGATGCAGGTCAATTTTCTTTAGGTTCATTTTTCTTTTCCTCATTTGAAATGTATGCTGAGTTCACTCACAAGGATTTACTGTAGGGTAAACTCAATAAAATTTGCCAGAGTGAACTGGACTGTAGGATCCAATCCAAAAGAGGAAATTAGGATCAAGAGAAGTATTGATAATTTAATGAAAAATGCTTTAATTGAAAAGATTTAAATGAATAGAATTAACATTTCTTTGACACTATTTGCTTTTATCCAATTTCCTCCTGCTATTATATCAGAGGATCTTATTCTCATTACATTTAAATAACTAATAGGTTAACTTATGTATCTGGAAGGTGATATAGTGATTATTTTTACATAATAAATGGACATTCTCCTCTACCATTTTATAATTATTTTAATTATAGTACTTGAATTTTTAGAAAATTTTACTAATTAAAATTTTTCTTATATAGCACTTGGTAAACATAGAAGGATAGATAGGTGTTGATAGTCTATTTATAAGTTTAGAAATATCATAATAAAACCATAAATTAACCTTTGTGAGTTCACCCCCTGAGTTAAGAATTAGAATATTTTCAGTAACAGTGTCTCTATGCTTTTCTGTGAATCTGTCTCCTGTGCAATTTATGTATGTATTCTATGTTTTTTTAATTTAATATTAAGTTTTAAGATTCATCCATGTTATTAAATTGAAATAGTTTCATCACTGTGTTGAGCTTTATATACATTATTTCACTCAATTCTTACAACAGCTCCATGCAGTATATACTATTATTCCTATATGTGAGCATAAGGAATCAAAGCTAAGAAAATCAAAGGAAATATCTCAAGGTCACATCCCAAAGGTGACAGACCTACCCGTGGTTGGTAACTTCACCTCTCTGTCTCCTAACCCTATACTATTTGATATAGCATAATTCATAACTTCAGATTGCAGAAAGAGCTCAAGACTGAATTGTTTTGAGGTTGTGGTATCTCCATTTTGCGCATGAGCAAAGTAGAGGTATTTCCTAAAAGTTGTCTATTGTGGGAGGCAGAATAATGGCCTCACCAAAATGTCTACGTCTTAATTCGTAGAACCTGTGAAAATATTATGTTACATGGTAAGGGAGAATTAACATTGCAAATGGAATTAAGAGTACTAATCACCTAACATAAAATCAGGAGATTATCCTGGACCATGTGGGCAAGTTTGAAATAATCAGAAGGGTCCTTTAAATGTGAAGGAGGAAGTCAAAAAAGCAAATGAATATACCAGCTTGAATAAATACACCTCCAAAGTGATAAAAACATTTATGTATACTGCATTTTCCAAATATCAAACTTGAAACTTTTATAATTTGTAATTTTTGTTGCTTTAATACATTGGCATGTTGCAAATTCTAAATATATAAAATAATAAACAGTGAAAAAGTCCATTTGACATAACTGATCTCCAATTATGTACTTTCTTTACTTGAATGGCAACCTGTATCACCCTTTTTGATGGTTACCTTCCATACATATTTTATGTTTATATAGCCAAATGTGCATATACATACATGTACACCTCCTTTTCTTTCATATAACATATATGCTATTGTACACTTGACTATTTTACTTAACAATATGTCTTGGAAAATATTTCATTTCATTGTGTGAAAAGGTTCTTTACATATTTTTAAACAACTATGTAAAATGTTATTGCATTGACACACTACAATTTATTTAACCATTCTGCTATCAATAGACATTTAGGTTATTTGTTGTTTTGTTTTTTGCTATTTCTCATTTGCCATTAACATAAAAGAAATTCGGTTTTACCTAAACTTTGTCAATCCAATGTGTTCTCAAGCTTTTTAATGTTTACCAATATTGAGGGAGAAAAAAATGGCAGTAACATTTTAATTTATATTTACTTTATTATGATTGAGAATAAGCACTTTTCATCCTTTAAGTTTCCTTTGCATTTCCTTCCCTGAGAAATCTCATTATAGCATGTGCTCATTCTTCTATTATTATTGATTTTTCTCTTATTGATATATAGGCACTCTTTATATATTAGAAAAATGGCTCTTTCCCTGTGAAATGAGTGACATGTTTGTTTGGTCTTTGTATAACTTTTTGTTATGTATCTGAATTTATAAATATTTTATTGTAATGCTAAAACGTCGTTCCATTCTTATATCCAAATTTTTGTTGTACCTGAAATTTATTCTAATGTAAAGATTAAAGTTTGTTCCAAGCATTATTTTTTTAAACAAGTGACTACAAAGTTTTTCCCACACATATCTTTCCATTGATTTGAAATGTCATTTTTAGCCAATTCAAGTTATGAATGTATTTTTGTTACATTGTCCATTTTATTATATGTGTCTTTTCTTGTTCACCCAATACCACCTAGTGCTCATTACTAGGATATTCCAACAGAGCCCAAACAAAATCTGAGTGATCCCTAAGGATGTTGTATATATAGGGTCTTTTTATGATGAGGGAAGATCTTTGTTCTTCCTTTTTTTTTTTTTTTTTTTTTTTTTTGAGAGTGGGCTAATGCAATACAAGGGCATATGGGATAAGGAAATAGAATAGGATGGAGAAGATGTTAACTGTAGACTTTTTGTAGGTATTATCAAGTTGAGGAAGTTCCCCTTTATTACTAATTTGCTGAGAGTTTTTACCATGGATAGTTTTTGAATTTTGTGAAATGCTTTTTCTGCATCTTGATATGATAGTGTGCCTTTCTTTTGCCTGTTGGTGTGGTGGGTTACATTAATTTATTTTTTTTTACATTAATTGATTTTTAAATGTTGAACCAATTTTACATGCGTGGGATAAATTCCATTTGTTCATGGTGTATAATTCTTTTTATACATTGTTGGATTTGATTTGCTTGTATTTTTTGAAGATTTTCACATCTACATTCATGAGATATAGTGGTCTCGAGGTGTTTTTTTTTTTTTTGTATGTGTTTTTATAGTTTTTATACTAGGGTAATACTGGCTTTATAAAATGAGTTAGGAAGGATTTCCTCTGTCTCTGTCCTCTGAAAGAGATTGTGAGAAATGACATAATGTCTTCATTAAGTCTATGGGAAAATGGGGCTCCTGAGTGGTTCAGTTGGTTGAGTGTCCGACTTCGGCTCAGGTCATGATCTCACAATTCATGAATTCGAGCCCGGCGTTGGGCTCTGGGGATGGCTCGGAGGCTGGAGCACTTCAGATTCTGTGTCTGCCTCTGTCTGCCCCACTGCTGCCTGCACTCTGTCTCTTGCATTGTCTCAAAAATAAATAATAATTTAAAAAAATATATATATATGGTAAATTTACCATTGAGCCCATCTGGACATATTACTTTCTGTTATGGAAGGTTATTAATTGTTGACTTGATTCCTCTGATAGATATAGACTTATTCAGATTGCCTATTGATTCTTGTGTGAATTTAGGCTGATTGTGTCCTTCAAGGAATTGGTCTATTTAATCTAGGTTATCAAATTTGTGATGATAGAGTCATAATATTTCTCTATTATCCTTTTGATGTCCATAGGATCTATAGTTATGTCGTCTTTATTTCAGAATTTAATAATTTGTGTCCTCTTTTTTTTTCTTTAGGTAGCCTAGAGACAGAGGCTTATTGATTTTATTGTTCTTTTCAAAGATTACCTTTTGGCTTTGTTGATTTTCCTTGTTAGCTTCTTGTTTTCAACTCCATTGATTTCTACTCTAATTTTTGTTTATTTTCCTCTGCTTACTTTGGATTTAATTTGCTCTTCATTTAATAGTTTCTTAAGATAGAAACATAGATTATCGATTTTAGGTTTTTTCTCTCCCTTATATGTATATTCAGTTCTATAATCTTCCTTCTAAGCACTGTTTCCATTGCATCCCACAAATTTTGGTAATTTGTGTTGTCACTTCTATTTAGTTGAAAATATTTAAAAATTTCTATTGAAATTTCTTCTTTGAATCATGTGTTACTTAGAGGTGTGTTGTTTAACCTCCATGTATTTTGGGATTTCCCAGTTATCTTTCTGTTACTGATTTCTAGTTTAATTCCATGGTGGTCTGAGAGCACACATTGTATGATTTCTATTCTTTTAGATTTGTCAAGATGTGTTTTATGGCCCAGAATGTAGTCTGTTTGGGTGAATGTTCCATGTGAGCTTGAGAAGAATGTGAACTCTGCTATTGTTGGATAAAGTAATCTTTAGATGTTAAGTATATCCAGTTGATCAATGGTGTTGATTCCTATGTCCTTACTGATTTTCTGTCTGCTGGATTTGTTCATTTCTGAGAGAGGGGTGTTGAAGTCCTGAGTGTGTTAGTGGATTCATCTATTTCTCCTTGAAATTCTATCAGTTTTTGCCTCACATATTTTGATGCTCTGTCGTTAGGCTCATATATGTTAAGAATTGTGTGTCTTAGGGAATTGACTCTTTTATTATCGTGTAATGCTTTTCATTTTCCCTGATGACTTCCTATGGTTTGAAGTTTGTTTTGTCTGAAATTAATGTAGCTATTCCTATTTTCTTTTGGTTAGTGACAGTGTAGTATATTTTTTCTCCATTTATTTAACTTTTAATCTATATGTGTTTTTTAAAGTGAGATTCTTATAGACAACATATAGTTGTGTCTTATTTTTATGGTCCGTTCACAAATTCTCCTTTAATTGGTGCACTTAGATTTTCATATTCTAAATTAATATCTAATTTATAGTATCTAAATTAATATCTAAATTAATATCTAAAATATGCATCACTTTTTTCTATTTGTTATCCTTTTTCTTGTTCTTATTTTGTCTTCCACTTTTCTGACTTCTTCATTTTAATTGAGCATTTTTTATTATTTCATTTATGCCCCCTTCTAAACACATCAGTTATACTTTTTTTTACTTTTTTTAGTGATTGTCTTAGAATTAACTGGATATTTAATAATTGCAAAGATTTGTTGTTGTGTGCATGTTATATGAGCAGACTGGTTTTGTAACAGATTGCCTATATAAAAAAAATGCTTACAGGCAAAAAACAAAAGAAAGAAAGAAAATGCAAAATGAATCATGTAGGAGTGAAGGTATTTTAGTTTTGAGATTTCCCTTAAAATTTTAGTAAATATATTTTAATAACAATGGAGGAAGAGAAATCTTAATAATTTTTGAACATTTGATATGTGTTGGAGATTTAATTATACTCCTCCATGCACTTTGGTGTGTTTGAAATATATTCCATAAATAAAATATTCCATAAATTGTAATTTTAAAAATCTTTCAGATTCAAGAGTACTCTACAAAGTAAGTCACAAATCTACAGATTATCTCCCCATCATATATATTATGCATAATTTAACTTTTATGACTAAGAAAAACTTTAGGTATAGATTGGTCTAGAAATGCATTCAATGCAATAGAATGAGTTAGTCTTGGGAGAGTTGCCAGTCTGGATTCATTTTCTCTGTCTGCCCAGGACATACATTAGGCTGTTATGTTCTCTGGTATTGCCTGAGGTTTGAGCTAGAAAACACAGGACTATGACTGATGCTTTTCAAATTGATCTGAAATAATAAAAAGTTTAAGTTTTAAACTGTCATCTTTAGTTCAAGAATGAAGCAAGTTTTCTTTTATTGCTACAGATGAATGGCAGGGAAGGTTTAAATTTAAATCAAAACTTGTAAGAACTTAGCAAAAAAGTTAGAATCTCCTGTGCTTGCTATAATCACCATTTTTAGATGTACTTTATTTTCATTTCTTTGAAGAAGCAGGAAATGAATTGAACAAAGATTTATGCCATTTAATGTCACAGTTGATTACCAATAGAAATTGGAAGAATACAATTTTTATGACTTTATGTAAAAGTAAGCTATAATTCAGAATGAAATGGAGATTGGCTAGACAGACAGATTTAATTTTTAAGAATATATGTTATCTTGTGAGAAATATTGAAATAAATTAAGAAAGTCAAATCTCTAAATTGTTTGGTTTAAATAATTGATCAGACTGATACTAGTCACATATATTTCTTAGACATAACTTCATTAAGCAAACTTTTCTTGAAATATTTCAAATTCATATCTCTTATTTCAGGTTCCCTCAAATTATTAAAAAAATTCATAAAATACTAAAATCTTAATGACATAATTTAGTGAATTAAGCAGTTATTATCTGCTTTTTTTATTATTTTATTATTTGTGTTTTGAACTATCTAACATGGCCAATATTAAGTGTTTAGTAAACCCCTACAAATTATACTCATTCATTAATGTTGGATGTATGTGGGCATATTACTTTATCTTTCACAAAAAGATAGCCTTCCTAAGATGATCATTCTCATCATGTTAAACAGTAAGAACCTGGTTGTGAGAGACAATCAGGAAAAAAACGTAACCATTCGAGCCTCGCATTGGGCTCTGTGCTGACAACTCAGAGCCTGGAGCCTGCTTCAGATTCTGTGTCTCCCTCTCTGCCTCTCCCCTGCTCATGCTCTCTCTGTCTCTCTGTCTCAAAAAATAAGTAAACATTAAAAAAAATTAAAAAGAATATATTCCCTGCCTTTTTCTCCCCTACCACCTCTGAACGATTTGGATTTTTTTGTAAATGCATTTATCCACTCGCTTATTTCATAAATATGTTTGGGTGCTTACTATGTACCAGTAACAGTACTAAGATGAATTCAATTTATAAGATCTCCACTGTGCTCAGAGTTTATAGATTACTAGGAAAGATAATTGTTGAATGATTTGACAGTCTTTATAATATTGTACAATTCTGTATCTATGTATTTGAACACGTTCCTTCTGCTTTAAATGCCCTTCCATATTTAGGCCACCTAACGAACTGTTCTTTATCCTTCAGGTCAAGTTGTATACTGATTACATGTCTTGTTTTATTTTTTCTAAAGCTGTCTGTGAATTTCATTCACTTGGTAATATTGTTACCTATATTTGGAAATGACACCTCCTAGCAAGCATATGCCACTTCTCTGAGAAGGTTGAAAACATGGTGTTATTTGAATTTGTGTAGCATATGTATCATCTGACTATCCTTATTCACAATAAAAGCAGATCATTTTAATATTATACTACTCATATGTCATTAAATCAGCATGTGTTTAATTGAAAAATGAAGAAACTGCATAATTGAAACGCTCAGCTTCACATGATAGAGGTACAGCTATAGAAATTTATCTAAATGGAGATCTATTTTTCTCATATATCAGGAAGCCTCAGACATAAAGGAGAACAGAGCTGTTATGGCACAGTTTCTAAGGGTAGCTTTATCTTTGTTTTCCAGTGTCCTTACTCTGTTGCTTGTTGCCTTATGCTTGGAAGATAGTTGCTAAATTTATTTTTAGGAAGGAATAAAGGAAGGAAAGGAAGAAGGAAGGAGTGAAGGAAGGAAAGGAGGGAAGGAGGGATGGAGGAAGTTAAAGACAAAAAATAAAGTACCGAGTTTGATACTTTTTGTAGATATCAACAGCTTTTTGGAAGTGTTACCCAGTAAACTGAAACTTATATCTAATTGGTTAGTTATGGGTCATTTATATGAATTTAACAGCATGGGAGTCTAGAAGGCTGATTAATTTTTGCTTGGTATATTATCATCTTGAAAAATATCAGAGTTTAATTGGGAAAAAAATGATGATATGTAGCAGGTACCTTGCTTGAAGTATCTATCACGCATAGTCTTGCAAAATAAATACACTAATTTTAATTACTTTGTGTACAAAGTTCAAAATGATTTCAGCACACTCATGTACTTTCTTAATGTATGTATTTTCCAATTATATTTGATCTATATATTGTGTGGGACACTAATCTGCCTTTACCATTGTTGGTAAAATTAAGTTCAGTGGCTTGTCAGAAATAAAGACTCAAAAACATTTATTGAAGTTAATTAATTAATAGATATAAATAGAAATGGGTGTAAAGAGAATAGAATAGATAGAAATAGATATAAATTTGAAATATTTCAAAAAAAGGTTATTTAATTTAGTTAATTAATTAATTTGAGTAACATTTTTAAAAAATTCCAGAAAGGCCAAATTGATGTTTAAATATTAGCAAATAAGTCAGAACACTGAAACTTGAACTTCCTCAGTTTAACTGTTGATGTTCTAAACATAGATTGCATATACAGTCCAAAGCATAAACTCTATGAAATGTAAAATCCTAGGAAAATACATACATACCTAGAACACTCCATTCTTTGCTCAGGTAGAAAATTGAACCCAGGAAGATAAAATGACTTTTCTGAGTCACATTTCTAGTCAATGACAAATCTAATAGTAGAAGCATTCTGACTCTAGTTTAAAAATAAATAAATGAATGAATAAATAAATAAATAAATAAATAAATCTATCTATAAAAGAGGGTATCATTTTCTTTTGTATAGTGCTTCACACATAAATAGACATAGTATTCAAAACAAATATTTAAATTATTTAACGTGGCACTCTTTTACATGTTTTAGTTTTTTAAATAACAAATATGTAGGTAACCTAATGAAATAAGGAAAAAAAAGTATTATTTATAAATTACAAAACATTTTTTGCTGTATGGATGCAAGGTAGATAAAAAGAGATTTCTAAAGTTATAATATCGGCAGGACCTACAGAGAATCCAGTGTGTACTTTCCTTTTTAACCCTTTGGGGAAATTGTTGCTGTAATTCAGCTGTCATGGAAAGAATAACATAACAGACAGCATTTTGGTTCCCTTTTCGAGAAATTATTGGTAAATATCATGCTCAAGAAATTTTCTCTGCTGGCAAATGTATCTTTATACCAAATGTAATTTAGCACTTAAATGTTATATATAGGCTTGCAATTTAAGAAGGAAGACGTCGCACAGCCATCTATACCCCATTATCCCTCAGCTGCACACCTGTGCTCTGTAGAAATAATGGAAAGAGAAAAAGAACAGAACAACAACAGCAAAGAGAAACAAAAGGGTCTTTGTAAGTAGGTGAGAGTTTTTAAATTTTTCTGTAGCTGGACCCTGGAGAATGTTAATGGAAGAAGCAGAGAGGAAGATGTCACTGTGTCATGAATGCAGATTGCCTGGCCAAACCCCGAAAAGGCTCCGGGCCTCTCTTGGGCAGTTTGTTGTAGGGCCAAGGTGAGAAGGAGTGCTGAAAACAGGGGAATTGACTGAAGTTTAATAAAGAAAACAGCTGTTGTCTTTTCGGACACTGTGTAAGTGAAAAATACCATTCAGCCTAGCATTCAGCCCCAGGATAAAAAATGGTTGAGGTAGTCTCTGAAGAATCAAGCAGACCTGTGGGGACTTGCTGCTGTTCTCATCATTATAGCATTTGAGAAACTATAGTAATGGACAGCAAACCTAACTCCCTGTAAATGGAAGAAAATGCTCCTCTCATATATCAAGTTAACAATCAGCAAACTTCATGGTAGTAGCCACGTATTACACATTTAGAAGAGACTCAAAAATAGCAACAGAATAAAAATAAAATCCAAAAGAAAATGAACAAAAAATTAAATCACAGAGAAATGAGAACTAATTCTGGGAAAGACAAGAACTTAAAAACAAAACCTATCATTGGTTTTCAGAGCTTTTCAAAGCTATTGATTTCTAGAAATGATATAATCATGTTATAAAATAGGGGAGGGCATTCTTAGAGATTAAAAATGTGGTTGCAGAATTGAAAAAAATATATATATATAAGGGTCTGAATAGAATGGTAACTTTCCAAATGATAAAGATATAGTAACTCTCACTGGAAAAAAAATTCAAAAACTATAAATAATACAGGTGGGCCAGTATTCAAGTAATAAGAGTTCTAGGCTGAGAGAATAGGTAAAATATATGGGATGAAGTTAACAAGGAAACGATGGAAGGAAAAATTGCACTGTTGAGAAAAAAGCCTTAAAATTGAGTGTTTACCCAGTATCAATGAAGATAAATTTTAAAATTAACACCCATACGTGCACCAGTAAAATTTCAAAGTCACAAGGGAAGGCAAAAGTAGAAGAAACATGAAGAATTTAATCCTGGACAACATGGTATAGACCTATTTTTCCCTAAACTTCCTCGCTAAGACGACTATGCAATCCCTAGAAAAGGAATAAGAGACAATCAAAGGAGAACTCTGAGGTGGTAAGAAGGTGAGCTGGTTCAAGACCTTTGAGCAGGAAGGACAGCATAGCAGCAGGGAATCTAGGACACTGCCACTCAATAGAAGACCACCCAGACCTGATGTTTCCCTCCCCTCTATCTAGCAACAGAAAACTTCTTAGGTAGACTCCTTCTTCCCCTTGATGGAATGAGTGTTCACATAATACCAACTTTAAGGGGGATAGGTTGGGAGCTCCACCAGAAATAATCAGCCAAGGGAGGTACTCTCCTCTACCAGGCTTGAGATTTCCCTTTTCCACCAAGAGATATCAAGGAAGGTAGGCAGAGCCAATAGGAGAGAAACACTATAGCAGTAGATCTACCACTCACTGTGAAATTTCTTTGTCCCCTTGGGCCAGAAATTCTCTTCTCCTGCCCAGAGACAATAGGACAGATATGGAATAGTGGCACGGGGTGTGGAGGGGAATGGAAGAAGGATCCCACGTTCTAACCTACTGAGAGAGATCTGGTGGCTTAGCCTGGGATAAACCCTTCTGTCCTTTCAGGCATCACCAATAAGGACCAGTGGATGCCCCAGTGGCACCAGATAAATGAAGCAGTCCAAAACAATACTACAAAAAACAGAAAACCAAATTGTCATTGGAACCACAAACCACAGAAGGGAGGCTAAGGCCTCAAGAGAGACCATGTAACTTCCTTTCCAATTTGGATGATTTTGAATTCTGCTTTCTTACCTGATTTGTCTGGCTAAGACTTTTAGTATTATGTTGAATAGAAGTTTTAAGAGTTGACATCTTTGTCTTGTTCCTCGTTTTAGAGGAAAACCCTGTTAGCTTTCCATCACTGAGTATGATGTTAGCTGTGTACTTGTCATATAAGACCTTTATTATATTGAGATACATTCCTCCAGTTTGTTGGGCTTTTTATCATGAAACGATGTTGAATTTTGTCAAATGCTTTTTCTGCATCTGTCGAGATGATATAACTTTTTCCTTCATTCTGTTAATATGGTATATCATGTATTGATTTGTGTATGTTGAGCCATATTTTCATCTCAGGGATAAATCCCACTTGATCATGATTTGTGATCCTTTTTATGTGCTGATGAATTAAGTTTGCTAGTATTTTGTTGAGGATTTTTGCATTTATGTTTATCTGGGTTATTAGCCCTTAATATTTTTCTTGTAGTGTCCTTTTTGGTATCAGAGTAATGTTGACTTTATAAAATGAATTTGGAAATACCCCTCCTCTTCAGTTTTTAGAAGAGTTGAGAGGGATTGGAAGCAGAAGGGAGGAAATAATGAGGAACAAAAATCAATGACATGAAAATAATAAAGGAACAAAAGCAGATTCTTTTTAAAGATCAGAGAAGTTGAAAAACCTCTTGCAAAACAAAAAAAAATGGGGAAGACACAAATTACCAATATTAGGAATGAAATGAGGGATATCTCTAGAAAACCTGCAGTCATACAAAGCATGAGAAGGAAATAATGAAAACAGCTTTAGATACAAGCTTCAAGTGAGGTACCTTAGATATCTGAGCACCCTGTACTCATTAAAAAAAGTTGAATTTCTAATGTGAGTTTGGTATCACAGGAGAATTCTACCAAACTTTAAAGGAATTAATACCAATTTTATACAATATCTTAAAAAAATAGAAAAGGAGGGAATACTTCCTGATACATTTTATGAGGCATTATTACCCTTATATCAAAACCAGACCAAGTTAAAACACACACATATGCACTCCCCCCCACACAACTGCAGTCCAATATGACTTATGAACTTAGACTTAAAACCCTCACTAAAATATTAACCGATAGAATCCAATCATATAAATAATTATACAGAGTGACTAAGTGATACTTATTCCAGGTATGCAAGGCTGGTTCAACATTTGTTTTTTCTGTGTTTTGTTTTGTTTTTATTTTTTTTAATTTAAATTTTAGTTAGCATATAGTGCAATATTTGTTTCAGGTGTAGAATTCAGTAATTCATCACTTATATACAACACCCAGTGCTCATTAGAAGTGTCCTCCTTAATACCCATTACCCATCTAGACCACCCCCCGCCCACCTCCTTCTATCAACCCTTAGTTTGTTCTCTATCTTCAAGAGTCTCTTGTGGTTTGTTTCCCTTTCTTCTCTCCCCCCCTTTCCCATATGTTCATTTGCTTTGTTTTTTAAATTCCATATATGAGTGGAATCATAGGGTATTGGTCTTTTCTCTGATTGACTTATTTCACTTAGCATAATACATTCTACCTCCCTCCATGTCATTGCAAATGGTACGATTTCATTCTTTTTGATGGCTGAGTAATATCCCATTTTTACATATATATATATACACCACATGTTCTTTATTCATCAGTCAATGGACATTTGGGCTCTCTCCATAGTGTGGCTATTGTTGATAATGCTGCTATAAACATTGAGATGCATGTACCCCTTCAAATCTATATTTTTGTATCTTTTGGGTAAATATCTAATAATGCCATTGCTGGGTCATAGGGGAGTTCTTTTTTTAGTTTCCTGAGGAACCTCCATAATATTCTTGAGTGGCTACACCAGTTTACATGCCCACCAACAGTTCAGTGCAAGAGGGTTCCCCTTTCTCTGTATCCTCACCAACACCTATTGTTTTTCGTGTTGTTAATTTTACTGATTCTGATATGTGTTAGGTGGTATATCATTATGATTTTTATTTGTATTTCCCTGATGATGAGTGATGTTGAGCATCTTTTCATGTGTCTGTTAGCCATCTGAATGTCTTTGGAAAAGTATCTATTCATGTCTTCTGCCCATTTCTTAACTGGGTTGTTTGTTTTTTGGGGGTTGAGTTTGGTAAATTCTTTATAGATTTTGGATACTAACCCTTTTTCAAATATGCCAGTTGCAAATATCTTCTCCCATTCCATAGGCTACCTTTTATTTTTGTTGATTGTTTCCTTTGTTGTACAAAAGCTTTTTATCTTGATGAAGTCCCAATAGTTCATGTTTGCTTTTATATTCCTTACCTCTGGAGATGTTGTCTAGTAAGAAGTTGCTGTGGCTGAGGTAAAAGTGTTGCTGCCAAAATCTGGGATTTTGATGGTTTCCTATCTAAATTTAGGTCTTTCATCCATTCTGCTTTTATTTTGTGTATGGTATAAGAAAGTGGTCCAGTTTCTTTCTTCTGCATGTTGTAGTCCGGTTTTCCCAACACCAGTTTTTGAAGAGACTGTCTTTTTTCCATTGTATATTCTTTCCTTCTTTGTCGAAGATTAGTTGACCATATAGTTGTGGGTCCATTTCTGGGTTTTCTATTCTTTTTCATTGATCTGAGTGTCAGTTTTTATGCCAGTACCATACTTTCTTGATGATTACAACATTGTAATACAGCTTGAAGTCTGGAATTGTGATGCCTCCAGGTGTGCTTTTCTTTTTCAGGATTGCTTTGAATAGTAAGAGTCTTTTGTGGTTCCATACAAATTTTAGGATTGTTTGTGCTAGCTCTGTGAAAAATGCTGGTGGTATTTGAATAGGGACTGAATTGAATGTCTGTATTGTTTTTGGCAGTATAGACATCTTCACAATGTTTATTCTTCCAATCCATGAGTATGAAATCCTTTTCCATTTCTTTGTGTCATCTTTAACTTCTTTCATAAGTGTTGTGTAGTTTTCAGAGTATAGATCTTTTACCTCTTTAGCTAGGCTTATTCCTAGGTATCCAATTGTTTTTGGGGCAATTGCAAATGGGATCAATTCCTCGATTTCTTTTTATTCTGCCCAGTTATTGGGGGCACCCAAGTATATAAATCAATTAATAACAAATATAAATAAACTCATTGATAATAATACACTAATAGTAGGGGATTTTAACACCCCAGTTACAATGATGGACAGATCATCTAAGCAGAAAATTAACAAAGAAACAATGGCTTTGAATGACACACTGGACCAGATGGACTTAACAGATATATTCAGAACATTTCATCCTAAAACAGCAGAATACACATTCTTTTTGTGTACACATGGAACATTTTCCACAATGGATCACATACTGGGACACAAATCAGCCCTCAACAAGTACAAAAAAGATCAAGATCATACCATGCATATTTTCAGAATACAAGGCTATGAACATTGAAGTCTACCACAAGAAAAAAATTGGTTCAACATTTGAAAATTAGTGTGTAATCCATTAACAAGCATTAATAACCATAACAAGGGGGAGAAATCATATGATCTACAGTAGACAAAGTAATGCCTCCTCCCCAAAGATCTCTATGTTCTAATTCCCAAATTTATGAATAAATTAACTTATATGGAAAAGGGAGCTTTGAAGTGTGATTACATTAATGATTTTGATGCGGAGATCATCCTGGACTATTGAGTAGGACCAATAGAATCACATGAATCTTTATGAAGTTGAGGTAGGAAGATCAAAGTTGGAGAATAAAGTGTGATCATGGAAGCAAAGGTAGGAAAAGCAAAGAGACAGAGACAGAGAGACTGAGAGAGAGATAAGAGAGAGGTTGAAAGAAAGATTTGATTATGCTGTTCTGCTGATATTGAAGATAGTGGAAGAGGCCATGAGCTAAGAAATGCAAGAGACCTCTAGAAGCTGGAACTGCAAGACAACATCTTTTTTCTTTGTGTTTCCAGAATGAAAACTCTCTGCTAACAAATTGTTTTAAGACCCCTGAATTTTAGAACTCTGAGGTAATAAATCCATGCTGTTTTAAGCAAACAAGTTTATGGATATGTTATAGCAGCAATTTGACAAAATTCCATATCCATCTGTGATTAAACTTCTAGCCATTTAGGAATACAGGGGAATTAACTTGAAAGAAAGAAAGAAAGAAAGAAAGAAAAAGAAAGAAAGAAAGAAAGAAAGAAAGAAAGAAAGAAAGAAAAGAAAATAAGAGAAAAGAAAAAAGAAAGAAGGAAAAAGAAAGGAAGGAAGGAAGGAAGAAGGAAAGAAAGAAAGAAAGAAAGAAAGAAAGAAAGAAAGAAAGAAAGAGAAAGAAAGAAAGAAAGAAAAAGAAAGAAAGAAAGAAAGAAAGAAAGAAAGAAAGAAAGAAAGAAAGAAAACATGTACAGAACTTTACATTTATTATCATACTTAAAGATGAAAGACTAAATGTTTTCCCCAAAGATTGGGAGCAAGACAAAAATGTCTGCTCTCACCACTCTTATTCAATATAGTACTGTAAGTTCTAGTGATAGAATAGTATAAAAATTCAAATAAAATAAGCACTAAAAAACCATACAGATTTAAATTAAAAAATAAATCTATCTCTACTTGTGGATAACATGATTGTCTACATAGAAAATCCTAAGCATTCTACAAATTACTCGTAGCACCAAGAAGTCAGTTTAATAAGGCTGCAGGAGGCAAGATAAACACACAAATATCAATGGCATTTCTGTTTACTCACAATGAATATGTGGAAACAGAAATTAAAACACTATGCAGGGGCATCTGGGTGGCTCAGTTGGTTAACCATCCAACTTTGGCTCAGGTCATGATCTTACATTTCATGGGTTTGAGCCCCATATTGGGCTATCTGCTGTCAGTACAGAGCCTGCTTCGAATCCTCTGTTTCCCTCACTCTCTGCCCCTAGCCCCTCTCTCTCACTCAACAAAACCAAACAAAACAACACAGAACAAAACAAAACAAAACAAACCACTGTGCCATTTATAACCACTCCAAAGAAAATCAAATACTTAGATATACACTTAATATAACAAAACATTACAAGATACACATTCAGAAAATTAAAAAATGCCAATGAAAGAAATCAAAGAAGACTCAGTAAATGTAGAGATAAGTGGTGTTCATGAATTGGAAGACTCAACACGTTAAATATGTCAGTTCTTCCCTAATGGGACCATAGGTTTAACGCAAATCCTATCAAAATCCCTGCAAGGTTTTTGTAGATACAGACAATTTTGTTCTTAATTCAGATGAATTCCTAGGCCCCAGATTAGCTAAAATATCTTGTGATGAAGAAGAAACTTGGAAGGAATTACTCTAGATAATATTAAAGTTTAATATATAGCTATAATAATTAAGACTGTATATTACTGATGGAGGGATGGTCACATAAATCAGTAGAGCAGAACTGTATCCACATAATACACTCAATTGATTTTTAACACAAGTGGAAAACAATTTAATTGAGGAAAGAAAGCCTCAACAAATGTTCCTGAAGCAATTTGACATCCATAGGCAAAAGAAGAAACCGCAAGTTAAATCCCATACCTTAAACAAAAAACATCTCATGATTGCAGATTTAAATGTAAAACATAAAAATAGAGACTTAAAAAGTAATAGAATATTTTTGTGATCTCGGGCTTTGCAAAGAGTTTTTGCATTTTATAATAATAGGATAATCCATAAAAGGAAAAATTGAATAAAAAAATTGGACCTTATAAAAATTTTAAAAAAAATTGGCTCTGTGAATGCCCATGTGAAGAAAATGAAAAGAAAAGCTACAGACTGGGAAAACATACCTGCAAATCATGTATCCAACAGAACACGAATATCTAGAATATATAGAAATCCAAAAACTTACCATAAAAAAATCCAGTATGAAAATGGACAAAAGTGGGGCCCCTGGGTGGTTCAGTTGGTTGAATGTCCAACTCTTGATTTTGGGTCAGGCCATGATCCCATGGTCAGTTGTGAGATCAAGTCCTGCATTGGGCATGGAGCCTACTTCAGATTCTCTGTCTCCCACTCACTCTGCCCTCCCCTGCTCTCTCCCTCTCTCTCTCTTCCATAAATAAATAAATAAATTAATTAATTAATTAAAATGGACAAAAGAAATGAACATGCTTACCATTGAAAACAATATACAGATGACAAATAGCATGTGAAAACATGTTCTGCATCATTAGTTCATTATAGAAATGCAAATTAAAGCCATGATGAGCCCTCACCTAGGCATATTGAGATGCCTAAAGTAAGAAATAAAGACACCACCAAATAATGATGTGGATACTGGATTGCTCATACTTTGCTCGTGGCCACATAAAATGGTACAACCATCTAGAACACAGTTAATAGAGTCTAAAAAAAGTAAACATGCTGCTACCATTTGACCCAGGACTTGTATCCAGGGACATTTTTCCCACAGAAAGGCAAATTTATGCTTACACAAAATACCTTGATTCAAATGTTAAGAGCAGCTTTATTTGCAATAGCAAAGAAGGAGTCAGTCCAGATATTCTTCAGCAGATGAATGGTTAATCACAACTAGATAAAGGAACAACCTACTGACACACAAGAAACTTGGATGAATCTTCAGGGAATTATGGTTAATGAAAAAGTCAATCCTAAAAGAGTACATACTGTATGATTCTATTTATATAACATTTTAAAAATGGTAAAGTTTTAGAGGACAGATTAGTAGTGTCCAGAAATTGGGGACAGGAGCACTAGAGGTAGAAGGAAGGTTGTGTTTATAAAATCACCGTAGGAAAGGTACTTGTAGCATTGGAACTATTCAGTATCTTGACTATGGAGGTGGAAGCAGGAATCTACACAGGTGATATAATGGTATAGAATTTAATGCAAACATATACACACACAGAAGTATGAGTAAAACAGGAGAAATCTGAATATGATTGGTGGATTATATCAATGCCCATATTCTGGTTGTGATATTATAGCATAGTTTTGCAAAATGTTACTATTGTGGAAACTAGGTAAAGTGTGCAAAACTTTTCTGCATTATTTTTACAATTTCATGTGAGTCTATAATTATCTCAATAAAATAGTAACAGAAAATTCAGAAACCCTTATAAAAAAAACAATGGAATCTCACAGATTAAATGACTTTTTAATAATGTTATTTATTCCCAGCCAAAGAATAATCAAGCCTGAAGTCAAAATAAATATATTTCAGACATGCAAGACCATACAGATCTTTCTTGTGTCCCTTTCAGAAGGTAGCTGACAATAAATGATAAGAAAACAATGCCCCCAAAAAAGGAAGATTGAGATTCCAGTAAATCTAAAAGACGCTCATGTGAAGAATTTTGGAACATGTCAAGAAAGTAATTAGTTCAGTTCAAAACTTCAGGTCTCTAGAAGAGATGTTTCTGAGACAGAAAATGGACCTCATTCAATAGGAAACATTATTTTAAGGCTAGATAAATGTGAGTTGGATAAGAAGTTACATTACTTGTATTTTGGGGGTCATTAAGAAATGAAAGCTTTTCAGTAATTTCAGTAAAACAAAACCCTTGATTTACATTTCAAACAAACTAGCATGTGGCATTGTTTTATAGAACTGAAGGGTATGGTAAGCAAATGCATTTGACCTTGATGCTAGGGACCTTTTGTATTTATTATATGGAGTATTCATTCCTAATCAGCTTCTCATTATATAACTACTAGACTTTCTGAAGTTTATTAGTCTTTGACAGTATTAAAGACATCTTTAAGTTGAATTTTTAATCATGTCCCCTGTAAACTGTATAATTTTAGTACATGTGAGAACAAAGATAACAAAAGTGTTTATTTCTTTCAAAGTTCTAATTAAGATAACCTTTGATTGCAGCTGAACTGAATTACTAAGAATTTGTCTTATTAAATGTATTTTTTATTCACTATAATCACTAACATTTTATAATAAAATGTAATATTTCAAGCCCAGTAATAACCAGTGGGTCAAAATGGTTATCTATTATTTCTACAAAATGTATTTCCTTCTTAGAAATGAATGGGAGTTTGCAAGTCACATTAATTAGGTGTGATTGTTTATCTGGATGACAATATGCTGGACATTTTAATAGGTTCAGAGAAATCTGTGAGCATCATGTAATAGTCATATAATGAAAAAGCCAAGCTGATATGAGGAAGGGAATTGTGGATGGTAGAAAATGAGCTATTAAAATAGAAAAACGCAGCTGGCAAAGAAGCAAATAGAAAACATTAAACTGACGAGCAATTTCTCAACCTTGGGAATAGGGTCAGGATGAAAAATGTTACTACAATGGAATCGTCCCTTAACTATTACATTTGCAGTTTTCCTGTAATGAGTGAGAAATCCTTATCAAGGAAAAGCAATTACTGAAGAATGTACCTTCTGGGAAGCAAATTTATAAGGTGAACACACTTAACCTAGAGATTAAATCTTAAAAAAAAAAAAAAAAAAAGATCACTAAGGTTCTCACAAAACACTGACATTTTATTGGTTGCCAGAAGTTGCTGACAGGTCGTTAATAACAATAGCAAGTGTTGAAAAGAGTGTCAAGCTTCCTGTTAACCAGTCCATGTGGTTGTCAATTTTAAAGATTCATTTTATTGTGTGTACACATTACTAGATAAAACCAGCAAGTGAGTCGGTTTTGTCTAACTCCTGCCCCACTTTGACTTCAGAAAATGCACTGATATTTCTATTCAGCTCTGTACTAATGCACCAGACTCTTTCCTGAAACATTAATCAGCCACAGCCAGAACGAAAATCAATATAACCCTGAAACATAGCTCCGGATACCAAAAATAAGTGTGAAAAAAAGACAGAGCACGCAGCATCTTTCTCAATGTTTTGGAGAATTGTGCTAGCATTGCAAAGTGCAACTGTTCTTTTTTCCCTCTGTAAACAGCTACGGATATGAATTTTATATGACATTTTCAATGCTAGGTGATGTATTCCCCAAACAATATTATTAAAGGCTGAGTCTCTGTCGTCTACTGGCTGTTATTTATGATTGTTGCTTTGTGGCAAACAAAACACCAAACACAAATAAATAATGCTGTGCTCTGTATGCGCTTTCCCCTTCAGTGTAAAAAGCAAAAATATACATTTTGGGTTTTGCTCAGGAAAGGGGTTTATTCATGTAAAACAATATTCCTTTCAAGAGGGTGTGTAAGGAAATAAAACTAAGCTAGGCAATAACTTCTGTTGTATGAACTAATTGATTCAGCTGATAAAAAATAATGTGGGGCATGACAGATGGAAAGGGATTCATTGCAACTGAATAAAGAAGCCAAACCTTTTTCCTTCTCTCTCTGTCTCTCCCTCCGTCACACACACAAGCCTTTTAAATACAAAAGAGTATGTGTGAAACCCCAATTATGTGACGATTTTAAATTATTTTAATTGGCAGTTAATTTCAAAGTTGTTTATTCATCTGTACTAGGTTCCTTTTTAAATAAATATGTGATGTCCTTAAATAATGGTAGATCTGACTTTATCACTTAGTGTTTTTTTTTTTTTTAAATGCAAAAATAGTGATAGTTCCATATTTTAGTAAAAATTTGAGATATGAAGACATAGTTGCTTTCACACCAATAAAATTAGGGATGGTTTTTAAAATTTTTTTTTAACATTCATTCATTTTTGAGAAACAGCATGAGAAATATTCATTCATTTGAGAAACATTCATTCATTTTTGAGAGCATGCGTGGGGGAAGGGCAGAGAGAGAGGGAGACACAGAATCTGAAGCAGGGTCCAGGCTCTGAGCTGTCAGCACAGAGCCCCAAGCGGGGCTCGAACTCACTGACCATAAGATCGCGACCTGAGCCAAAGTCGGACGCTTAACGGACTGAGCCACCCAGGTGCCCCAGTAGGGATTTAAGAATCAGATTTTGTTCATAATTCTAGTAAATTAAAAAACAAAATTTCAGGAATATTTCATTTGATTACAGATTTGGTTGTATTTAATGTATTCAATTGTGTTCTACAGTACCTCATTCTCACTAAAACACAAACATTATACATCTGCATCCATAACTACTGCTTTCACCTCACACAAAAATATTAAGATAATATATGTTGTTATCTACACTATTTTACAAATGAGGAAATTGGGGTTCAGAAACTAGTAAGTATATACTAGACAGGTAATTTCTACCGAAATCATCTAGAATTTATTCAGGTGTGGCTCTCTCTATATTCTTTAAGCCTACATCGGTATTTTTTTTTTTCAACGTTTATTTATTTTTGGGACAGAGAGAGACAGAGCATGAACGGGGGAGGGGCAGAGAGAGAGGGAGACACAGAATCGGAAACAGGCTCCAGGCTCCGAGCCATCAGCCCAGAGCCTGACGTGGGGCTCGAACTCACGGACCACGAGATCGTGACCTGGCTGAAGTCGGACGCTTAACCGACTGCGCCACCCAGGCGCCCCATGCCTACATCAGTATTTTAGAGAGGTCCTACCTCCTTGGAATTGTCGCAGATTTTCTCTTACTTTCTGTTGTCTGCACACATTATCCTTCATTCTTATTTACCAATGGTCAGTCATGGGGTTGACATGTTCCCATCAAAAGGCAGAACCTTACTGCCTTCGATCACCAATAGCTGTAGTTGGTTTTTCTCTGTATCACATTTCTCTAGTTAAAGTTCTTAACAATATGATTTTGATTTAAGCTAGCATAATTTTAGTTTTTTCTCCTTGCTTTCTAGGATTATTGCTTTTATCCTGTCAACTCGGTCTCTTCTATGTTGGATGTAATAAGACTTTGTGCAAAGAGATTACTCTGTGTGTGAAGTGTGCACAGTCAAGTGGGAGGAGGGGACCACTCCTTCCTCCCATGGCACTAACTTCCCTTCAGGTTCTACAACACCGGCATGTCAAATTGACTTTGGGTCCAAATTGACCTTGGATCCTTGTTCCCAATGCTCGAGATTTTATGTTTCTATTCTGTTTGGAAATACACTGAGAGAACTGACCCTCAATTTCTATGTTTTTAAAAACTTATTCAGGAATAATATTGTGGGCACATGGGAACACTGTTATTTGCCTCAGTCTAACTATTACCATCTCTGTTAACATCTGCTAGAGAGTGCTGATTTGCAGCATTAAGTGGAAGCTCAGACCATTTAGCAACAGAAATTGCTGAAAGTGTTAAAAATTAGTGAAAAGAAAAATAGTTAATTTGAGTTACACCTCTCATCCTTATCATTTCTTCTTTATTGCTAAAGAAGAAAATTGCTCAGCAATTAATCAAAAATTCTCAGACAGGAGTCAAAGGCAGATATAAATCCCTAATAATGAATAATAAGGAACAGGCTGTATAAAAATGATATTACAACAATTTTTATTGCTTTAGATGGATCTTGAAATTCCTCAGGGGGGCGCCTGGGTGGCGCAGTCGGTTAAGCGTCCGACTTCAGCCAGGTCACGATCTCGCGGTCCGTGAGTTCAAGCCCCGCATCGGGCTCTGGGCTGATGGCTCGGAGCCTGGAGCCTGTTTCCGATTCTGTGTCTCCCTCTCTCTCTGCCCCTCCCCCGTTCATGCTCTGTCTCTCTCTGTCCCAAAAATAAAAAAAAAAAAAAAATAAATAAATAAAAACGTTGAGAAATTCCTCAGGAAAAGAAAAGAGAAAGGGGATTTCTAATCCTTGTAATTATGACATTTTGATAACCAGATCCCATCTTTAAAATAATTGGGTGTGATATTTTACAAGTTTTCACATATATTCTTTGGATCCATCTCAAAAAAAAATCTTTGGAAATTTTCATAATTGAATTACTATCTTCACCAGTCCCACCTTGGAAGGCTGGAAGGAGCATTTCTTTTTCTGGGTGTTATTCACAAACCTGTTAACCAGGAAGAGACCTTTTGTTTGTTTTCTTGTTTTCAGCCACACTCTGGCCACTCACAGTTATGCAAAGGGAGAAGTATTAGAAGTCTTTAGGAAATCTGCATTAAAATTACTTGCCAGCCTCATCCTAAATTAACCTGTTTGTCCTATGGGGCATTCTGAGCCACTTGGGAGTTTTTAGACTCTCTAGATGAGTTATATCAAAGAATCAATAATTGTTAATTTTCATGGTACCTAAGGATCACTTGTGAACAGCAAGAACTATATGCTATAAACCTACCTAATATTGGAAAAAATGCAATAGATTTGGTCCTCATTTTCCAAGCAACAGTGATCATATTATTTTCTTCTCCTGTGATTCACAGGCTCAAAATGTCATAAACTTTCCTTATTGGGCTACTTGGTTTTATCCTGATTATGCATACGAGACTCTAACCTAAAAATTGTATGTGTAAATATACACATGAGTTATAAATATTAAGATATGTAAAACCTTTAGAATTCATTCTGGCACATAATTAGCACTATGGTAGTATTTTTTAATGATATTTCATTTAATTTTTATAATGTGATATAATCGATTGTACAAGTTTATAGGTAAGTAACTGAGGTTCACAGGTTAATTAGCTTCCATAAGTTAATATCATTAATTACTTATTCTGTGCTTTAAATTCATACTTCTGATTACAGAGTAGGTACCAATTTCACTAGATTATTTTACCTCCTATTTAAGAAAAACATAATAATTTCAGCCAAGAAACTATTTGGAAATAATTATTCCCATGTAAGTCTTTTTTTGATAGAGAAATACCACACGGAGAGTTGATTGCTGCAAATTCAGCCCCACAGAACAAATTATATGAGTCTGAAAATATATGAAGAGAAAAAAAAGTTTAGGAGCAAAAATCTTTATTTCAAAGCTTCTCAACTAAAGCCTTGAATTCTACTCATATGGCTTCATTTTGAGCTATATTGATTCTTATATAAAATATAACTCAAAAGAAGCTTTGATATATATTTTACTAGCCACCAAGAGATTAAAAGCTACAGAAAAGATATAAAGGCTATTTGAAATAAGCATCATTACTGTTGAATTTTCAATGATTGGCACAAAGAACATAAGAAGAATTAAAGAAATAAAATTTCATGAAGATGTGATACCTAACATGATGTTCAAAATTAGAACTTGAGGCATGATAACAAAATAATGTGAAAGCAGTATCCTTTGCTTTTAAAGACCATTATATTTATAATGGTCTTGATGAATATCACTATGAATTCCCATTTTAAAATTCTAATAGAACTAAGCCTCATTTTACTTAGAAAGTTAATTATACTCAGTATTTTTTTCCCCAGCACTGTTTTATCTGCAAACACATGCATTGTCTCGTATAATACCATATATGAACAGTCTTCCACCACAACAAGAATGTAGAAAGATAAAATCAGGATTGTGCATGTAAATGTAGCAAGATTAAATGACTAGCCAATGCCAACGTCTAGGAAATACAACACCTGCCGTACATTTCCCCTTATGGTGCATTAGCCATAGGATGAGTGTTTAAAGAGCCACTTCCAGAGTGAATTAGAATGCCATTTAGCTTTTTACTTGTCATTATTTCTCAATATTATTGATAGCTAAAGTGTAAAATAATGAAGACAAGAGTAGAGCATCTATTAGTGGCCGGTGTTGCAATGGAGTGCAAAAGAATGTTGCAAAATTCTAGTGCCCTGAAATGATGAGCAAATTACGCATAAGGGCACGAAGACTATAACACACATTCCTGATATGATGTATATTATTAAAATATGCACAAAGTTCAGTGCATTCCTCCAGCTAAAATGTGTGTGTGTGTATCGTGTTTCTAGCAAAAGGGAGACAGTGTTGGAAATTATAATAAAAGAATATGCATGCATATTTATGAATTTATTATGGAATATAAGGAATTTTGTAGTTATTGGTCTTTCATCATTAAAATTATTTATTGTGTACCTATTATGTGCCACGCATTAGAAGTACTGAGGGTAACGGGCTGCTATAGAATCTCTGTTTTTGTTCGTAGATTCATTCACTTATTATTTCATTATTTGTTTCACCAAATATTTATCATTTCCCACCATCTAGGAAGACAAGTGCTAGGCCTTAAAAATTCAGTTTGGAGAAAATATACCAAATCCTTGCCCTTATAGAGTTTGAACTTTGGATGAGTATAAATCAATCATTGTGCTAATTTCCTTGTTAGAGTCAAATGTACACCGCTCTGGATGTACTAAGGAAAACACAGTAGAGAAGAGTAGAAAGTGCCCCTATTGTCTCTTTTGGCTGGGGAGTCATGACAGGTAAAGCTCCTCAGAAGTGATGCTTGAACATATTCTTTAAGAAAAAAATAAATGTTTGCAAGGAGAAAAGGATTAGGGGAAGGAGTTCCAAACTAAAGTAACAGTTTAAATAGTTGTTTACCACTTTCTGATAGTTTATACTTAAATTCAAAACAGACCCGTATATCCAGATTCCTACTGAACATGTTCAGCGCAATGCTCAACAGAAAACTTAAAGTGGATCAAATGTATTCATTATCTTTACCATTTCCCATTTACCCATCCTTCTTCTATATCCCCTCTGTTGGTAACTAGACTCACCCTCCAGTCTGCCACCCTTCAGTCTTGAGGCTTCATCCTCCCTTACTTCTGTGTAATCAGGTAGATACTAAGATTTATGAAAGGTACCTTCAAAATTGCAATTAAATCTATCCTTGTCTTTTCATTCCATACCAGTTAATTCAGGTCCTCTTCATTTCTCACCTGGATTATTACAACTAATCTCTGTGCCTCAGGTTCTTTCTTGTATTCATTCTTGTCACAGATACCAGCATGATCCTTTTTTAACTAAAACACACATTAGTTCCTGTCCCTTCTGCTTTAAATGCTTCAGTGGTTTCCTAGTGCTTTAGAATTAAATCTATATTACCAGCGTGGGCTAACAAGTCATTGAGATCTGGTTCTTGTCTACCTCTGCTTTTTTATATCCAGTAATTTGCTCACTTATATCCTTCTTTCCAATAACAGTTGAACCATTTATAACTCAGAATATATGAAATTTAGTTTTAGGAATCTGTGCCTTTGAACCTGGTAGTCCATTGATTTATTCAAATGAATATTTAAGGAAATAAACTTTGAAGTGATCATCTTTTGTTTTTGCTTAGTTTTTAACATTTAGTCCACTTTTTGTGCAGCAGGGACCAGGGTAACTTACCTCATTAGGGGAGTGTGAACATAACCAGAAGAATGCCAATCAGATTTTCTGTCGAGATTTGAATCTTGAATGAAGAGAAACAAGAGCAAAATACAATTAGAGAAGAGTATTTCTAAGAGATGGTCCAAAAGTTCTTGTGAGAAGATAAAGCTTATCAAATGCCTTGTTTAAAACAATTATATTTATCAAATGTTTTTTCCTGCATCTATTGAAATGATCACCTGGGGTTTGTCTCCTTCATTCTGCTAGTCTGGTGAATGGTAGTAATACATTGAAAAATTTTAAACCAACCTTGCATGCTTGGAATAAACTCAACTTTGTAATGATAGGTAATCACAATTTGCGCAGATTTGGGAAAAAAAATGAAGCCCGACATACATACAAAAGAGTTTACAAGTTACTAGTGTGTAGCTCAGTGAATATTCAGAAGCCAAATGCATTCCTGTAACCAAAACGCAGGTCAATAAACCGACCAGCATAGATTTCCCCAGAAGCATACTGTCTCCCCTTCTGGTCAATATTTCTACCAGCTGGAAGACTTCTCCTGATTTCTATCACCATATCACAGTGTACCCTGTTGTTGACCTTTATGTGAATTAAGGGGATTCTTTGGAGAAACCCACACCCAATCATTGGTTGACACAGGATGTAAAGGTCTGAACTTGGGACAATTCAGAAGGGCCTTAGAACTTCAGGGCTTTCCATTGGTGCCTGTGAGGTCTTGCTGTATCAGTGACACTCAAGTTACTTTACCTCTCTGAGCTTCTGTTTATTTATTTATTTTTGAATAGAGATAATTATAGTACATAATTATAGTACATAAATGTAGAGTTTTGAGAATTGTATGAGATTATGCATATAAATTCATTAGCATAATGCTTAAGATATATGAAACATTATATGGATCCTATTGTATGTAATTAGACTCTGATTCAGAGACCATCATGTGAATCCTAAATTCCTATTGAGTTAGTTTTTTGTCCAAATTGAAGTGTTCTTGGATCTCTCCATTATCCTCTGTGTTACAGTTACTATTGCTGTATAATAAATTGTGTCCAAACATAATGACTTAAAACAACAACCATATTATGTTCAAGAATTGTGAGGCTCACGGATTTAGAAAGGATATATAGTAGGGACAGCTTGACACTGTTACAAATTATTTGGGCCCTCAGCTGCAAAGGCTGCAAGGCTGGGGGTTGAAAGTATCTGAAGGTTCATCCATTTACACAACTGACATCTAGGCTTGGAGGCTGAAAAGGAAGTATACTGGCTGAAGCACCAACATGTGGCTTTTCTGTGAGGCATGGCCTTAGGGTAGTTAGAACTTCAACTGTGGGAGCTTGAGTAAACTAAGCGGGAGACTGCATCACCTTTCCTGTGTATGTGCTGCCGAAGCCAGCACTGCATCACCTTTTCTGAAGTAGCCTTGGAAGTCAATGCAGCATAATTTCTGCCACTCCTATTACTTACAGGAAAGTCATAAACCCACTAAAGCCTTACCAAAATAGCTAATATTTTGATAGCTCCACGCTAACCATTTTTTCTGTTTTTTTTTAAGGCTTTAAAGTGGTAGGAGTGTGCTGTATAGCTAGTCTATGAGAGAATTAGAAACCTAATCTTGTGACATAATTGCCAACAGTAAGTGGTAGAGAGGAAAATAAAATGAAAGGAGCTGTGGAGATATAGCTCAGGGACCTTGTTTAGTTTGGGGTTTCATGAGGGCTTGTCAAAGAAGTGACATTTAGGCTTAGATACCAGTGCTTCCAGAAATTATCTCCTTATCTCACCTACCTTTCGTCCCCAAGAGTGCACATTTGTCTCTCAATAAATATCTCTTGCATAGATGAGCCATGCTTTGGAAAATTCCTTCTCAAATGGGACCAGTAATTCACTGGTCATTGTTCATTAGAAGATGATTTAACAAATACCTGTATTATAATAAGATATAATCAAATGCTTTCTAAAAGCCTTCAAGAGAACCTCTGTCAACAAACTTAATTAGTTGAAAATTTTTGTGCTCATTTGCTGCATTAACAATTAGATGTACACTAGCTCACTATTCCCAAAGGACAATGATGAGAATTGTCCCTATCCTCTAAAGAGTACTTCTTGTAGAACTCTTAGTAATGGACTATAGAGGTTTATAAGAGACACTGTGACATCTAACGATTTCTGTGACATGAGCTTGATATTATAGAAACACCAAGGAAACTGTATCACCACCATTAGAATCATCATCATTGCTTACGTTGAATGATTTCTATGTGCCACGTATATTTTCTTGTTTCTATTATTAAAAAAAGTTCCACAAAAAAGAGGATGCTCAATTTTTCCAGAGCAACTCATCTTTGAAGTGGCTTAACGAATATTCCAACCAGTTTGTGTTTTGTTAGGCTTTATTTTTTACATCAAACCCTGTGTCCTGGATCTTGACTGTTTTGTTTCTTGAAAACATAAGTAACTTTTAAGGCTGACCCAAATCCAGTATTCATAAATAGTATTCTTCATGACAATAAATTTAGGTTTAAGTCACAGGACATCATCCCTCATGATTGCACATCTCCTTGAGCTAAAATACCTCCTATTACTGGACCGAAATGAAAGATTTTCAAATGATAGAATGACATGCCTTCTCCCTACATATTTGTGCAATAAAAGGAAATACAAGGCATGGTGTAGCTTCCTATATAATTGATTCCTAAAACATTCAAAAGACTTCCTATTTCAACTCCAACATGCAAACATTGTGAGAGTCATCACTCCTATATTTGCCACAAGAAAAAGAAACCGTAATATTCCTTAGACCCATCAAATATTTCAAGTTGGCAGGCAAACTACCAATGTAACATGCATAATTGGAATACCAGCAGAAGGAAAGAGAATAGAGAAGAAAAATATTTCAAAAGTAATGATAAGATTTGGTGTAGAAAGGCAAATATTAACAAACTTAAAGGAATAGAAAATATGCAAAATATGTTCTCAGACAACAATGGAATTGAAGTAGTAATTAATTGTGTAAAAATAAGTTAAAAATCCCCAAATATTTAGAGATTAAACAATATGATTCTAAAGAATACTTAGGTCCAGGAAGAAGTATTAGGATAAATTTTAAAATATTTTTAGCTCTTTTAAATTTTTTTTTCAACATTTATTTATTTTTGGGACAGAAAGAGACAGAGCATGAACGGGGGAGGGGCAGAGAGAGAGGGAGACAGAATCGGAAACAGGCTCCAGGCTCTGAGCCATCAGCCCAGAGCCTGACGCGGGGCTTGAACTCACGGACCGCGAGATGGCGATCTGGCTGAAGTTGGACGCTTAACCGACTGCGCCACCCAGGCGCCCCTTTAGCTCTTTTAAAATGAAAATGCAACTTACCAAAATTTGTGGTATGTCTAGAGGAAACTTTATAATGTTGGATGCATATTTTACAATAGAAGATCTAAATCATTAATCTTCTAACTTAGGAAACTAGAGAAAGACGTGCAATTAACATCTAAATCAAGAGAAAAAATAAAATTTAGCTTAGAAAATAATTTGAAAGTAGGAAAACAATAGAGAAAATCAATAAAATGAGAAACTGGTTATTTGTAAAGCTCAGTAAGATTGATAAACCTCTAACCACACTAACTAGAAAAAAAAAGAAGCAGAAACTACCAATATCTATATAAATCAAGGTCCTTCACTACTAACCCAGTAGACATTTATTTAATAGATAATGAAGGAATGCTGTAAAACTGTATTCAATACAGTTTTTTTTATATAGCCCTAAAATCTGAAATATTACATAAAGTGGGCCATTTCTTTGAAAGACAAAATTACCATAACTCACATAGTAGAAATAGATAACAAAATACTATTTATCTGTTTAACAAATAGAATAAAAAATTCATATATTCCAGAAAAGAAAGCATCTGTCCCAGTTTGTCTCACTGGTGAATTGTATTTTATTTTATTTTAAAATTTATTTTATTTGTTTTGAGAAAGAGAGAGAGAGAGAGAGGGATCGATCAGGGGAGTGGCAGAGAGAGAATCCGAAGCAGACTCCACACCATCAGCACAGAGCCTGACACAGGGCTTGATCCCACAAACCCTGAGATTGTGACCTGAGCCGAAATCCAGAGTTGGACACTCAACCAACTGAGCCACCTGGGCATACCTCACTGGTGAAGTTTATATTTAAGCCATAAATGATACTGATTCTTCATGATCTCTTCCAGAAAGTAGAAAAAGAGGGAACAGTTACAATTTCATTCTTTGAGGCAAGCATTTCTCTACTATCAAAAACAGATGGAGACCATCAGAAGGAAGGAGAGACAAATAGCATCCATGAACACAGATGGAAAAATTCTGAAATATTATCAAATGAATTCTAAAGTGTATAACATTTAAAAAAACCCATCATGATAATACCCTAAGATTCACTGTAAAGCTATAGTTATACTGACAGTGTGTTATTGATTAAAAGAATAGACACATGTGCAATGGACTGTGGTAGAGAGCCTAGAAATAGGCCAACACAGATATATTAAAACAATCTTTGATAAAGGAGCAAAGACAAATCAATGGAGAAAGAATAGTCTTTCCTATAAAGGGTGATGGAGTAATTGGGCATTCCTAATAAAATAATAATAATAAATATATTGAGATACAGACCTTTCTAGATACAAAAAATTAACTCATGTGGATTACGGATTTAAATGATAAATGCAAAACTCTAAAGTTCTAGAAGAATGTATTTGATTCCTAGGAGAATATATACTTGATTTGGAGGGTGGTGATGAATTTTCAGATGCAAAGTCAAAGACACAATTGATAAAATATTGACAAACAGAATTAATCAAATTTGCTCTGGGAAAGAAAATGTTAATAGAGTGAAAGAAGTAGCACAGACTGGGAGAAAATATTTGCAAAATGTGTATCTACTAATGGACCTAATGTTCAAAATATTTAATTCTTAAATCTCAATAAGAAATAAATAGTCTAATTTAAATATGAGAAAAATACCTAAATAGACACCTCACCAAAGATGTTACATTACAGGTGGAAAATAAATGTTGAGTCCTAACATTACTTTTCAATAGTGAATTATAAATTAAAATAATAATTAAATACCGGTACACACCTATTAGAATGTCTAAAATTTGAGAATAATAAAATGATAGTTCATACCAGCTGTTAGTGAGGGTGAAGAGCAGTTTGAACTCTTATTCACTGCTGGTGGGAATGCAAAATAGCGTAGCCATTCCAGACCACACGGTGAGAGTTTCTTAGCAAGCTGAAAGCAATATTACCATGAGATCCAGCAATTACAATCCTAGGCATTTACCCAACTGATCTGAAAATTGTGTGCACATAAAAATTGGCACTCAGATGTTTTAAAGCAGCTTTATTCATAATCTCTAAAAACTGGAGGAAACAAGTAGTCCTTCAATGGGTGAACAAATAAACAGAATACTATTCAATACTGAGGAGCCGCCTGGGTGGCTCAGTCGGTTAAGCATCTGAATCTTGATTTTGGCTCAGGTCATGATCTCACTCTCGTGAGATCTCTCTCTCTCTGTCTCTCTCTGTCTCTCTCAAAAAAGAAGAAGAAGAAGAAGAAGAAGAAGAAGAAGAAGAAGAAGAGGAGGAAGAAGAAAGAAAATGAGTGCTGAGTTCTCAAGCCGGGCAAAGATATGGATGAATACTAAATGCATATTGCTAAGTGAAAAAAATGTGTATGAAAAGACCACATATTGTAGAGTTCCAATTATTGGACATTTGGAAAAGACATTAACACAGTAAATTGATTAGTGGCTACCAGGGATTCAGCGGAAGGGTTGAGGGTTGAACACATTGGAGCACAGGGGAATTTTTTGGACAGTGAAACTATTCTATTTGATAGTATAATCGTATATACATGATACTATGTATTATCAAAACCCATAGAATTTTACAACACAATGAGTGAAGCTTAATAAATGCAAATTAAAAAAGTATTTAGGAGATTGGAGGGTCCCAGGATGGAATGAAGAATATGAAAAAGTGTATTGCAAATTTATGAGAGGAGCACCTGGGTAGCTGTGTTGGTTAAGAATCCAACTTGGGCTCAGGTCATGATCTCACAGTTGGTGGGTTCGAGCCCTGTGTCAGGCTCTGTGCTGACAGCTTAGAACCTAGAACCCGCTTTGGATTCTGTATCTCCCTCCGTTTCTGTCCCTCCCCCACTCATGCTCTGTCTCTCTCTGAAAAATAAATAAACATTAAAAAATTAAAAAAATATATATAACATATCCTCACTGATGTGGTATGGGGGAAAAAGCTGGTGACCAAAGTAATGTTGGAAATGAGTGAAGTCTGGAAGACTAAAGGCAAAAAGAACTGTGCGTAAGCACTGTACTCTAGTTGACAAAATTGTCTCTCAATGTAGAACAGATGAACAGTTTTGTTACTGCTGTATATGCATATACAGGAGGAATTAAAGAGTTAAAGAAATGGACGACCTGTAGTGGGAACCAGGTTTTCACTATATTAGAAGGGGGAGGACAGAGATAAGCAATGGGAGGAGGGTATGATAATCCATGTGGTAACGGATTCAAGATGAAGACATAAGTCTCAACCCATGTTTAATTTGACATACATAGAAAGCCTTACCGACAGAAATACTCATAGTTATGTATAGATATACAGGTTAGTATATGTACATATATTGCTTCCTCTGTCAGCAGAAAGGGCCTAGAAGCAAGTTTACCACAGTAGCAGTGATTACACTTAGCACTTATACCTTGGTTTCTACTAAAAACAAGCAAACAGACAAACAAACAAACAAAACATTATAACATGGCTATTTCTAGGACTGAGACAGAAAATATACAGCAAATATACAAGATGAGCCCCTTTTCATGCCAGAAAGTGAAGGAGTTCTCAAAAAAAAAAAAAAAAAAAAAAGCCACAATGATGGTGATATGTTGAAAGGCCACAGGAGCCAACTAAAAGAGCTTGCCATGTCCAAGCCTGGAAAAATATGAACAAAATAATATGTAAACTAGTAATAGATTAGACTCCAAAATATTAAATAAATATCCATGAATCCATGAATAATTTTAAATGTCTACAAATCCCCCATACATAATATACATATATATTTAAATTACATCATTATTCTTGTACCTATTCCAAGTTCTCATAACAGCTCTCTGATTTTCCAATTACATAACTTGTGCTTCCTTTGAACTCACGTAAAGAGGTATACATATGAACTGTAAAGGACAGAGCATTCTGATTGTTATTTAAAAACCTCATCTCTAAGACTGTGTTCTTATTAGGAGCTGTGTGAATAAGCCATAGGAAAATTCTCATATGTGATTTCATCCAACTGTGATACTGAAAGACAGGCTATTTTTAGGATTACCCATGTGGTTTCTATCTAAGAAACGATCTAAGTGTCTGAGTTCTAGTTCACTTAAGACATCACAATCCCCTTATTCATTCATCACCATATTACCTTGTGGCAGATCATGACCCACTCTTACCCAGCTAGTCATTCCTTCCTCCTTTGATTCCTCCTGATTGCACACATCAAGTGGCCACCGTATGATAGAGGATAAGACAAATAAATATTAGACCCATCCTTTAGGTACTTACAAACTGCCAAGAGGAGACAGACATTAAAATCAAAAAGCATAGTGATAAAAAAAGGTACAACATATCGAAAGACAGCACAAAGGAATTTGCTGTAATTCCTCTGGTATTAAAAAAAAAAAGAGGGAAATGTGAGATAGAAATCCAGTGAGTTTTGCAATAAAACCATTTCAAAATATATTTCCCATCTTGCCAAAAATATGAAAACAAACAAAAAGGTCCAGAAACAAAAATGGTCGGTCATAGGCAATGTAATCCGAGTCATTTTTTGGTTTATATTTTACTGCTAGAGACTTAACACGTACAGAGGCTTAAATCAAATGAAATGTATTTCTTTTTTATATAAAAGTCGGGATATGGGCAGTTCCAGGCTGGTATTGATGGCTTTGCTCCATGAGGTCCCCAGAAATACAGGCTTTTCTCCACTTACTGCTTCAGCAACCCTATTGGGTATTATTGTTCTAATAGTTGAATATGGCATGTAGGTTTTGGAACACATTATTCACATTCAGGTAGCATATTAGAAGAAAGGGCCCAGGAAAATGGACCAAAAATTAGAGTCTGCTGTCTTTAATGGACAACTCCAGGAATTTGACCTATAACACTTCTATTTATATCTATGTTTGACCTAGCTGTAAATGAGGTTGGAGGACATGGCCTTTATTCTGGACAATTATATGCCCAGCTAAACATCGGGGGGGAAAGAGAGATATAAGGAACAGCTAGCAGTTTCTACTGCACTGCCCACAATCCATAAGGAGATAGCTTGGTTTCTCTGCATGTGTTTATAAATCATCACTGCTTGCCTCTTGTTACACACAGGTTGTATCTATAAAGTAATACTGATAAATAGAACATCATGCAATGATTAAAAATTTCTGTATCTGCAGCCTCCAATAAAACAGCCAGTAGCCTCATGGACTCTTATGAAGCACTTGAAATTTGGCTTGTGTGATTGAAGAACTGAATTTTTTTATTTGATCTGATTTGATTAAATTTGGATTTAAATAGCTACATGTGGCCAGTGGTACCATATGGATAACAAAGCTATAAAAGCTTTAGAATGCTCCCATAGCTATAAGCTTAAACTTGCCTCCCAGATTCTAATGGACCATTTATAAATTTGTTTGTTTAATTACCTGATAAGAGCAAGCTTTCCAACTTAGAGGAAACTTATGTAATAATATGATAAATAATATGCAAAACCTTCGAAATGCATGTTCTGTTCCTATTTCCTGTTTTTCTTATTATGATTTTAGTCTAGGCTTCCTTTCCAGCGTCTTGTGGTCTTTTATGTTTTTCAACTTTAAGTAATAAAATCGAAAAATTATCTATATTATAGATACTAGTTTGTAGCATCATTCAGGGAGGTCCTGTCATAAGGGTATACGGGGCAAGGCTAGAAACTATCTGAAAATTCTGGGAAGTACAATACTATTCTTATTCCAACAACTCTGCAGAATCATAGATCTTTGAAGAATTCAAAGATTTTTATCCTCCCTCATGACCATTTAACACATTCAACAGAAGTTATATTGGTTGGTAATACTTTTCTTTTAACTAATGGATATATATGCATATATATGCATATATATGCATGTATTTTTATGTGTACGTGTACATGTGTACGTATGCATGTGTCTGTAGAAGAAGAGTAGAATGACCAAAGAAAGAAGCATGGAGTGTAACATGTATAAAGAGGAGACATAGAAGGTATCCCTGCTGATAAATGTATACAAAACATGAAGCTATTCAAAAAAGATTAAGAGGGGAAAAAAGATGTAAAGAAAATTTCATTTCTCAGTAAACAAAGAAGTTTTTAAAAATATTTATTTATTTACATTTTTTAAAATGTTTATTTAATTTTGAGAGAAAGAGAGGCACATGTCCTGGAGCAAGTCGGGGAGGGGCAGAGAGAAAGAGGGAGACGCAGAATCTGAAGCAGGCTCCAGGCTAAGAGCTATTGGCACAGAGCCCGACGCGGGGCTCCAACAAACTTGTGAGATCATGCCTGAGCCGAAGTTGGATGCTTAACCGACTGAGCCCCCCAGGAGCACCTAGGAAATTAAAAAATTTAAAACTACTGCCTGATTTGGTGAGCGGGGGAGGGGGAAGGATAAAAACCCTACAGAGAAAAAGCAGTTCATCAGAATGTAGCCAGTATATGTATTTTCTGCAAGGTATCTGCTAGGTTTTCATTTCTCCTTACTATATTTTCTTCCAAAACAATCTTCCTGTTCACTACAGTTAGACGTTTGAGGTTTGCTCATCTTGTTCTTATAGTTCCAAAATTTAGCTCCTGCTAGGAGTGAATTATGTATACCTACATGTTGAGCTTCTGGCAGAACTCAAGAAAAAGCAATTGCTATTTCAATTTATTAAATGTATTGCAAGCAAATTTCTGACTATAGGACATCTCTGTCAAGAAAATTAGAGTTTTATAAGTGGAAACTTCCAACTATCACACATTTACACTTGATTTGTTCTTCACATGGAAAAAGGAACATGCTGGGGAAACCAGAATATGGTATTTAGTTTTAGGTGGTAAAAGAAACAAAAAAAAAAAAAAAAAGACTTTTCTTTAAATTTGATTTTTCAGAGATTATATTAAGAGTATAATTTTCATTTCTGCGAGGAAAATCCTTTTACATTTTTACATTTTTATTACAAGTCTGATATGGATAGCTAACATATTTTTTATCTAGAAATACAGTCTATAAGACTACTTCTCCATGTGTGTGGGGAAAGAGTGGGTTAGGGAAGAAATATGTACATAAATTATCATACATTCAAAGGTGTGAACTAATAAAGAGACAAAAGATTTGCAGAGAAATTTACTAAAAATAAAGACAATCAGTTATCTTCCTCACCAAAAATATGTATGTATATATCCATCTATACATAGGTAGATAGATACATAGATGTATATATATGTATCATTACATATATATGTATATGTATCATATGTATGTAGTATGTATATATATATCATCTACTAAAATGAGTCTTACTCAAACAAAAATTTCAAGGGAGGAGAAAGACCCTTAAGCTTCTCAGATGTTATAGTTTGCTTTGAGGAGTTGTTATTTGCTCTTACATGGGGTGAGATAAATTTGTGTTTCAATGCCTCAGGACCAAGTTTGCCCTAGAGAGTAATTACCACAGCTAGGAAAGAGAGTAGTTTGGAGAAGGCAGGATAGGACTTACAGGTTTTCTCTAAAAAATTGGATATTTTCCTAGGAGCAGAGTTTTTGAAGGAATGGAATGTGAAGGGGGTGCAGTTTGAAGGCACTGGGTAACTGAGGGAAGGAAAAACCACAGTCAGCTAACAGCACACCTCAGCTGTGGTCCATGAAATAAGTTTTCACAAGACCACTCATTTTACAAGAAGAGAGTTTATAAACTGTCCAACTTTTCTAATAATGCATGACCTAAGGGGTACCTGGGTGGCTCAGTCGGTTAAGCGTCTGACTTCAGCTCAGGTCGTGATCTCAAGGTCTGTGAGTTCCAGCCCCTCGTCAGGCTCTGTGCTGACAGCTCAGAGGATGGAGCCTGCTTCAGATTCTGTGTCTCCCTCTCTCTCTGCCCCTGCCCTACTTGTGCTCTGTCTCTCCCTCTCCCTCTGAAAAATAAATAAAAATGTAAAAAAAAAATTTGTTTTTAATGCATGACATGACCTAAGATCATTAAAATGCTTTCATTAAGATAACATATGCAGAACCATAACTTAGTATTTAATTTTGAGGATTAATTATCTGAAATCATATCATTAAAGATGCATAACATGTTTATTCAGCATTAAGCATTATTTCAGTAAGGGACATCTTTGTGTCTCTAAGGGTTTGTACACAGAACTCTTTTATTTTTTTTTTTATTTTTTATTTTTTTTAATTTTTTTTTCCAACGTTTTTTATTTATTTTTGGGACAGAGAGAAACAGAGCATGAACGGGGGAGGGGCAGAGAGAGAGGGAGACACAGCATCGGAAACAGGCTCCAGGCTCCGAGCCATCAGCCCAGAGCCCGACGCAGGGCTCGAACTCACGGACCGCGAGATCGTGACCTGGCTGAAGTCGGACGCTTAACCGACTGCGCCACCCAGGCGCCCCCACAGAACTCTTTTAAAGAGAAGGATGGATTAGAGCACTGCAGGGCCTCTTTGGAATTAAGCTTACAAAGTGGAAGGTGGAAGATCTGCTTTCTATAACAGTTATGGAGACAATTAAAGTTGGCTTAATATGGGCGCCTGGGTGGCTCAGTCGGTTAAGCATCTGACAGGCTCAGGTCATGATATCACGGTCTGTGAGTTCGAGCCCCATGTCGGGCTCTGTGTTGACAGCTCAGAGCCGGGAGCCTGCTTCAGATTCTGTGTCTTCTTCTCTCACTGACCCTCCCCCATTAATGCCCTGTCTCTCTCTGTCTCAAAAATAAATAAACATTAAAAAAATAATAAAGTTGGCTTCATAGAAAACATATGTGTGATTCTGGAAAATGTCCCTGTTTCCTTTGCTGTATATTTATTTATTTATTAAATTTTTTTTTTAACATTTATTCATTCTTGAGAGAGCATGTGCGGGGGAGGGGCAGAGAGAGAGAATATGAAACAAGCTCCAGGCTCCGAGCCCGACACGGGGCTTGAACTCATGGATCACAAGATCATGTCCTGAGCCGAAGTCAGATGCTTAACCCACTGAGCCACCCAGGTTCCCCCCTTTGCTGTGTTTTTTAAATAACGTTTTCCTAGGGTGGAAAAAAAAATATAGCACTATCATTTCAAGAGGAAAGTGTTCATCAGGTTGGACCATAAAGTGTCTAAATTTCAGAATTTAATACTGGTATCATTATGCAGACTGCATTTCTAAATAGTGAATTTATTTCTTTGATATATATGTTTATTTCTAAACAATTTTTATTATTACTGGAAGTTTTTCCTATGGAAAATGCAATTTAACTTTGATTACTGACTTCAAGAATCAAATAACTTTCCTTTCAGATAAAGCATGATGCCTGCTGTCAAACACATATTGTTCACAATACACTGTCACAAAATTCTTGCTTTTCTTGCCAGTATCTCAGAACAGCTTTAAACATAAATCAAACATTTCCTGAGAAAGAAAGGCTAATTTAATAAATGCTTAGGTGAAAACAAAAACCATTTTGCTTTGAATATTATACAAAAATTCCCCCAAAATAGATAACAATAACAAGAACAATGGTACATGAAATATTGTGTATTATTACTAAAGGGCAATATGGTTAACTAATATTTTTCAGAAGTCAATGACATTTAATAGAAATATTGTCTCATAAATAATTATTTCCCATTAAATTACTTAGTGATATTTCTCAGTTGTGTGGCTAACAGTTGAAATGTTATTTGGCTCCATTTAATCTAAATTATGCATAATTTAGGGGGGCTTTTTCAGTCTGAGCTAAAGAACGGACACTAGCTATGAAAGGTGAAGTAATGACTTCAAATTTGAGAACATCAAATTTGAGGGCATCTTCTTTACTGCTACCGTGTATGTTTATAATAAATCTAAATAGGCCAACAACCTTGTACAGTTATCTATTACTGTGTAAGAAACTACCACAAATCTAAAGGCTTCAACAAACATACTTGAGTTTCTCACAATTACTGTGGGTGATGAATCACAGCTCAGTTTTGCTCCCTGCAAGGCATCAATCAAGGTGTTGGCTAGAGCTGACTTCTCTAAGGGCTCAACTGGAGAGGGATTTGCTTCCAAGTTCACACGGTTGTTGGCTGCATTCAGTTCCTTGTGGATTGTATACTGAAAACTGAATACTTCAGTTTCTTGTTGGCTGGAAGCTACAGGCTGCCCTCAGATCTTTGCCTGGTGGTCATGTTCTTTGGGCAGCTAGCTACATGGCAGCCTGCTTCTTCAAACCTGTAAGGGAGACTCTCCCGGCAAGACAGACATTGTAATCGTATGTAACCTAATTAACATCCTTTTACCTTCTCCATATTCTGTTTAGAAGCAACTCACTAGTTCCTCCCACACTCAAAAAGGGGATCATACAAAGGTGCAGATATCACCAGGTAGGGATTCTGGGAGCCACCTTTGAGAGTCATGGCAGCATTTGAAAATACTGACAGTGTTTACTCAGGGCCTACTTGTAAAATTCATTATCTGGTATCACGTAAGTTTTGTAGCCTCATCCCCTGCTGTTCAGACCTCTTACCTAAGTTCCAGACACACAAATAATCCTAATAGTCTTAAAATACCCTTAATCACATTCAAATATTCACAATGTGTGAACACTTCTTTGTGAACATTCAGGTGTCCATTGTGTGAACTTCCCTTCTCCATGTTCTCAGAAGATTTTCTATACAACGCTATTTTGTTGTTTTGTTTACAGCTAATCTCTGCAGCTATACTGCAACTCCTTATTAAGAGAAGCGGTCTGATTTCTTGAATTTATGCACCGCAAAACAAAGTTTATTGGATGTGTCAATTAATGCATGAATAGGTCATTTCATAGGAAAAGGGGTCTTTAGCTATATTTTAGTTTTAATATTCTTTAATATTCTTTGATTCTTTTTTATTGAAGTATTAGTTGACACACATTGTTACATTAGTTTCAGGTATAAAACACAGTGATTTGGCAAGTGTATACATTATGCTACACTCACCACAAGTGTAGCTATCATCTCTTAATCTCTTACAATATCATTTACTATACTTCCTATGTTGTACCTTTCACCCCCCATGAATTACTCTATAACTGGAAAACTTTATCTCCCTTACCCTTTCACCCATTTTGCCCATCTCCCACCTACCTTCTCTCTGGCACACATCATTTTGTTCTCTGTATTTATGGGTCTTTTTTTTATCCTTCCCTTTTCTTTCTTTTTTCTTTCTTTCTTTCTTTCTTTCTTTCTTTCTTTCTTTCTTTCTCTTTGAATTTTTCTAGGTTTTAATATTCTAAATGTATAAATGTTAATCATTGTTTCAACGGATTTATCTATGAGTCCTTTAGCAATAATTGCATTATTATTTGCTTATTGTCAATATTTTGTGTTTTGAAGTGCTTAAATTCTCCTTCCCCTATAATGCCTCCTCTCTTTTTGAAAAGGTATCTGGAAGTTCTAGATAATGCATTCTTTTCAGTTAACATATAAAAGTCCTTTTGTCAGGTGAATATAGCTTGTCACTGGGCTGTAAGTAGTAGAGAAATTTATTTCTTTTTCTTTTGCCTTTGTTTCCCACATCATGTCATACTTCTAGGTTTTGTGGCTTAAACAAAGATTTCTGTGTTCAGTATCCAAAGATGGGTGAGCTGAAGCAACAAACCAGGAGCCCTGGGCAAGGTAATTAATAAATGAGCTGAGCATGAAAATCAAGGAGGTAGAAGAAGATCAATTACTTACAGGAAAATGAAGCGCACTTCCTTCCTATTTTGGCCTTGGCCTAGGTTTGGTCAGAAATACAAACTTTTAAAAAGACTGAGCAGATACATCTCTTTTTTTCCCCTGAGACGCTGTCCAAAACTAACATTGATGGGCTCAGGAATAGAGACATGTAGGGTACCAGATCAGGGAATTAAAAAAAAAAGAAATGCCCTAAAATAGCAATAATATTAATTGAATACATCTGATTCATTTATGGTATAATCCTTAATTTATATATATATTTCTTAGATAGATACTGTTTTCTCCCTTTTACAATAGAGGAAACAGCTTCAGAGCTGAGTGATTTCAGGAGGGTCACAACTAGGAAATGGCTAATACAGGATTTGGCCCAACATCTATCTTATAGCAGAGACTAAGGTCTTAGATTAACTTGTGTTATTCAAAAATAAGTACACATCCTATTAAGTGACAGTCTAGTGACTATGAACGTAGACTTGTACAATCCAACAAGGAGTCCTGAATAATCCAAAAAAGATCTCTACAGTGTCACAGGATTTTGTAGAAAGTTCTGTGCAGCTAAAGGAAATTGTATTTGCAAGAGAAAGCTCTCACATTTACACGTTCTTACAACTTCTTTAGAAAGACCACAAAATACTCTTGAATTTAAGAAGAAATTTCAAGGATATCATCGGTAGCCTGAGGAAGGTATTGTTTTCTCCCTTGGCAGGTGATTAAAGATGTTGTGATTTAAAAGGCAAGCAGCAATTAAGAAGCATGTTATTAGACAACTCTGAGATTGATAATAATCTGGGAGGCTTTCAACTGAAGAAATTCCATGATATCTTTGGAGAGACTGTAAAAGCTACTCAAGGAACTTGGGTTTAAGAATATTTAGTATCTTGACTTAGTGTTCCTGTTTATAACATTGTATATAAAATTAAATCACACAGTGAAAGATATGGTTTAACATTTTGAACTTCATATGTTATACAAGGCACATATTAAACAGCAATAAAACACATACCACTGGCCTCCTAGGAACTCACTTTTTCTTTGTTTACTCTTACTTAAGTACTGGTAATGCAAATATTCCCATTTTTTCGGAGTTTACACTTTGCAAATTATTGCAAATTATTTATATTCAAATAAATTGAACATTTATTCAGGTTCTGTCTATTGATACTAAGTCATTTAAAATATTTATTGATTCATTTAAAATAACAATGTAATAATAACAATAATAAACCCAGTACATGTTAATTTCAACAGTATACTTTGATTTAAAAGGTAGTATTTTCTAAATAAAAAGTTAAAAACAGTGGTTCAGTTTTAGACTTTTTTCAAATCTCTTTAATTTGTGGTTTAACAAGAGACAATTTCCTCCTCATGTATGCCTTTGCATTCGTTCTGGGAAAATATTTGCAATAGGCTGCATAATGGTCTGCATTATGCCTGCAATTTTATCAGGTCCTAATGTCTGGGACCTGTAAATGTTTATATAGAGAGATATAGAGAGATATAGATATAGATAGATATAGATATAGACAGATATATGGAAAAATATATGGTAAATGTTTTCACATGTATATATGGAAAAAAGGGACATTGTAAATGTGATTAAGGATCTTGAGAATAGAAGCTTATTTTGAATTATCTAAGTGAGCCCTAAAAGCCATCAAAAGTGTCCTTATAAGAAAGGGGCCTAGGGGGATTTGACTGTCTTTGCCATAGTAATGTAATATGAAATGAAAAATTATTCTTGCTGATTAGCAAGGCTTATTCCCTGGCCTCCCGGAGAATCTTTTACTTATTCAGAATTATTTTAATACATGGCAATTATTTTTATATCTGCCAGGATTGCTTGCTGTTGCTTGCATTTAAGAACTTCAACACACATAATTGTTGAACTTCTTTGTATACAAATCAAACTTTTTATTCCGCACATTGTCTTATAAACTTTAGGACTCTTGAAGATAGAACTAATATCCTACTTATGATCCTGCCTTCTACTTTGACATAATGCATGGTGCATCATGGAGTCAAATTCAGTTCTTGTTGACCAAGGGTCTATAACTGATGATTCCACTACAATGTATAGAAGAAAGAAAATCAATGTTTTCCATTACTTTCACAATAATGTCTCAACACATGGAAAGCCCTTGAAAATCTAGCCTCTGATTATTGTGCCAGCCTTAGAGCTTGTTGCTATATCCTTAACAACTTAAGCAACAATAAAACTGAATTACTATCCTTTCCCTTGAAACAAAATGTTATTTTTTTGCCTTAAATCATTTAACAAATATTGATTGCATTACAACTGAGACCAGCATTTTACTAGGTGCTGGAGAAACAAAAATGAGTTAAGTCTGAAACTCTTGTCTATGGTAGATCAGCTTATATATCCCCTCCTGCTAAGAACACCTAAAAAACTTTAGTAAAATATAAAAACAAAACAAGACAAAATCTCTTTGAAGACACTGGAAAACTACTAAGACAATCAAGGGGAATGAGTAAACACCGAGGCTTTCAGTTTTGACTCTTAAAAGCTATACATGGGGCGCCTGGGTGGCGCAGTCGGTTGAGCGTCCGACTTCAGCCAGGTCACGATCTCGCGGTCCGTGAGTTCGAGCCCCGCGTCAGGCTCTGAGCTGATGGCTCGGAGCCTGGAGCCTGTTTCCGATTCTGTGTCTCCCTCTCTCTCTGCCCCTCCCCCGTTCATGCTCTGTCTCTCTCTGTCCCAAAAATAAATAAACGTTGAAAAAAAAATATTAAAAAAAAAAAAAGCTATACTTTAGGAAAAGGATGGACTATATAGAGAACAACATTAAGACTGAGTTTTAAATTAGCTAAATCTGAAATGGATTAAGGTGATCTTCCTCTACTCTAGATGCCTATTAAGGCAAAAGTAAATCTATGAAGAAAGATAATACAAAGTTTTAAATTATCTTACAGCTTATCATATTTAACCCTCTACAAAAAATAATCAGACATACAGAAAATAAATAAAGCACTTAAAATAAGCAGAAAAATACCCACATAATTTAAACAGACTCATGAGACGTGAGTCTAAATACTAGAGTTAACATAAAATAATTTTTATAAAAAAGCCATTCATTATTTAGAGATTACAATATTGGGGGTTAGCAGAGAGGAAAAAGGAATTATTGAAAGTACAGAAAAGATGGGTAAGATACATATGGGACCTCAAGAATAGAACAAAAAACATGTGACTGGATATCAAGGTGAAGAAAAAAAGGAGATGGGGAGGAAGCAATACTTGAAGAGATAAGTGTGAGAAATTTCCAAAACCTATATAATGCATATGTTTAAGAATGAGTAAAGGAGAATGAACTCTAATCAAGACATTAATATGAAGAAGACTACATTGAGGAAACTGATAGTAAAATTGCTGAAAATCATAATGAAGATAAATCTTACATATACAGGCAGAAGGGGAAAAAAGACCATTTTTAAAGGAATGGAAAAAAATGGTAACTGGCTTTTAAACAGAAATGGACAAACCCGAAATGTAACAAAACAGCCTTTTAAAGAACAAAAAGGAAGCAACTGTCAGTCTTTTATATCCAACAAAAAGGACATTTTAAAATAAAGCTGAAAAAAATAGTTTGAAGAAAAAACAAAAGATAAATTTATAGAAGACCTAGTGAGTTCTTCAGGCAGATAAAAATTGATTCCACACATAAGCCTGTATATGCAGGCAGAGATGAAGAGCAAAGGGAATAATACAGATGTGGATAAATACAAATGAATATTTACTGTATAAAACAAAAATAATAGTTTTTTTATTTAAAACTATTTGGCAAAAGAAATTGTGGGGGAGGAGAAGGAAGATGGCGGCGTAGGAGGACGCTGGGCTCACCGCGCGTCCTGCTGATCACTTAGATTCCACCTACACCTGCCTAAATAACCCAGAAAACCGCCAGAGGATTAGCAGAACGGAGTCGCCGGAGCCAAGCACAGACGAGAGGCCCACGGAAGAGGGTAGGAAGGGCAGCGAGGCGGTGCGCGCTCCACGGACTGGCGGGAGGGAGCCGGGGCGGACGGGCGGCTCGCCGGCCAAGCAGAGCCCCCGAGTCTGGCTTGCAAAAAGCGGAGGGGCCTGACGGACTGTGTTCCGACAGCAAGCGCGACTTAGCGTCTGGGAGGTCATAAGTTAACAGCTCTGCTCAGAAAGCGGGAAGGCTGGAGGACAAAGGGAAGGAGAGCTGCTGAGCCCCCGGACGACATAGCTCAGTTTGGTGGGGAACAAAGGCGCTCGCCAGCGCCATCTCCCCCGCCCATCCCCCAGCCAAAATCCCAAAGAGAACCAGTTCCTGCCAGGGAACTTGCTCGCTCCGCGCGCAAACACCCAACTCTGCGCTTCTGCGGAGCCAAACCTCCGGCAGCGGATCTGACTCCCTCCTGCTGCCACAGGGCCCCTCCTGAAGAGGATCACCTAAGGAGAAGCAAGCTAAGCCTGCCCCTCCTGCCCCTGTGCACCTTGCCTACCCACCCCAGCTAAGATGCCAGATCCCCAGCATCACAAGCCTGGCAGTCTGCAAGTAGCCCAGACAGGCCACCCCACCCCACAGTGAATCCTGCCCCTAGGAGAGGGGAAGAGAAGGCACGCACCAGTCTGACTGTGGCCCCAGCGGTGGGCTCCGGGCAGACATCAGGTCTGACTGCGGCTCCGCCCACCAACTCCAGTTATACACCACAGCACAGGGGAAGTGCCCTGCAGGTCCTCACCACGCCAGGGACTATCCAAAATGACCAAGCGGAAGAATTCCCCTCAGAAGAATCTCCAGGAAATAACAACAGCTAATGAGCTGATCAAAAAGGATTTAAATAATATAACAGAAAGTGAATTTAGAATAATAGTCATAAAATTAATCGCTGGGCTTGAAAACAGTATAGCGGACAGCAGAGAATCTCTTGCTACAGAGATCAAGGGACTAAGGAACAGTCACGAGGAGCTGAAAAACGCTTTAAACGAAATGCATAACAAAATGGAAACCACCACAGCTCGGATTGAAGAGGCAGAGGAGAGAATAGGTGAACTAGAAGATAAAGTTATGGAAAAAGAGGAAGCTGAGAAAAAGAGAGATAAAAAAATCCAGGAGTACGAGGGGAAAATTAGAGAACTAAGTGATACACTAAAAAGAAATAATATACGCATTATTGGTATCCCAGAGGAGGAAGAGAGAGGGAAAGGTGCTGAAGGGGTACTTGAAGAAATAATAGCTGAGAACTTCCCTGAACTGGGGAAGGAAAAAGGCATTGAAATCCAAGAGGCACAGAGAACTCCCTTCAGACGTAACTTGAATCGATCTTCTGCACGACATATCATAGTGAAACTGGCAAAATACAAGGATAAAGAGAAAATTCTGAAAGCAGCAAGGGGTAAACGTGCCCTCACATATAAAGGGAAACCTATAAGACTCGTGACTGATCTCTCTTTTGAAACTTGGCAGGCCAGAAAGAATTGGCACGAGATTTTCAGTGTGCTAGACAGAAAAAATATGCAGCCGAGAATCCTTTATCCAGCAAGTCTGTCATTTAGAATCGAAGGAGAGATAAAGGTCTTCCCAAACAAACAAAAACTGAAGGAATTTGTCACCACTAAACCAGCCCTACAAGAGATCCTAAGGGGGACCCTGTGAGACAAAGTACCAGAGACATCACTACAAGCATAAAAAACATACAGACATCACAATGACTCTAAACCCATATCTTTCTATAATAACACTGAATGTAAATGGATTAAATGCGCCAACCAAAAGACTTAGGGTATCAGAATGGATAAAAAAACAAGATCCATCTATTTGCTGTCTACAAGAGACTCATTTTAGACCTGAGGACACCTTTAGATTGAGAGTGAGGGGATGGAGAACTATTTATCATGCTACTGGAAGCCAAAAGAAAGCTGGAGTAGCCATCCTTATATCAGACAAACTAGACTTTAAATTAAAGGCTGTAACAAGAGATGAAGAAGGACATTATATAATAGTGACAGGGTCTATCCATCAGGAAGAGCTAACAATTATAAATGTCTATGCGCCGAATACCGGAGCGCCCAAATATATAAAACAATTACTCATAAACATAAGCAACCTTATTGATAAGAATGTGGTAATTGCAGGGGACTTTAACACCCCACTTACAGAAATGGATAGATCATCTAGACACACAGTCAATAAAGAAACAAGGGCCCTGAATGAGACATTGGATCAGATGGACTTGACAGATATATTTAGAACTCTGCATCCCAAAGCAACAGAATATACTTTCTTCTCGAGTGCACATGGAACATTCTCCAAGATAGATCATATACTGGGTCACAAAACAGCCCTTCATAAGTTTACAAGAATTGAAATCATACCATGCATACTTTCAGACCACAATGCTATGAAGCTTGAAATCAACCACAGAAAAAAGTCTGGAAAACCTCCAAAAGCATGGAGGTTAAAGAACACCCTACTAACGAATGAGTGGGTCAACCAGGCAATTAGAGAAGAAATTAAAAAATATATGGAAACAAACGAAAATGAAAATACAACAATCCAAACGCTTTGGGACGCAGCGAAGGCAGTCCTGAGAGGAAAATACATTGCAATCCAGGCCTATCTCAAGAAACAAGAAAAATCCCAAATACAAAATCTAACAGCACACCTAAAGGAACTAGAAGCAGAACAGCAAAGGCAGCCTAAACCCAGCAGAAGAAGAGAAATAATAAAGGTCAGAGCAGAAATAAACAATATAGAATCTAAAAAAACTGTAGAGCAGATCAACGAAACCAAGAGTTGGTTTTTTGAGAAAATAAACAAAATTGACAAACCTCTAGCCAGGCTTCTCAAAAAGAAAAGGGAGATGACCCAAACAGATAAAATCATGAATGAAAATGGAATGATTACAACCAATCCCTCAGAGATACAAACAATTATCAGGGAATACTATGAAAAATTATATGCCAACAAATTGGACAACCTGGAAGAAATGGACAAATTCCTGAACACCCACACTCTTCCAAAACTCAATCAAGAGGAAATAGAAAGCTTGAACAGACCCATCACCAGCGAAGAAATTGAATCGGTTATCAAAAATCTCCCAACAAGTAAGAGTCCAGGACCAGATGGCTTCCCAGGGGAGTTCTACCAGACGTTTAAAGCAGAGATAATACCTATCCTTCTCAAGCTATTCCAAGAAATAGAAAGGGAAGGAAAACTTCCAGACTCATTCTATGAAGCCAGTATTACTTTGATTCCTAAACCAGACAGAGACCCAGTAAAAAAAGAGAACTACAGGCCAATATCCCTGATGAATATGGATGCAAAAATTCTCAATAAGATACTAGCAAATCGAATTCAACGGCATATAAAAAGAATTATTCACCATGATCAAGTGGGATTCATTCCTGGGATGCAGGGCTGGTTCAACATTCGCAAATCAATCAACGTGATACATCACATTAACAAAAAAAAAGAGAAAAACCATATGATCCTGTCAATCGATGCAGAAAAGGCCTTTGACAAAATCCAGCACCCTTTCTTAATAAAAACCCTTGAGAAAGTCGGGATAGAAGGAACATACTTAAAGATCATAAAAGCCATTTATGAAAAGCCCACAGCTAACATCATCCTCAACAGGGAAAAACTGAGAGCTTTTTCCCTGAGATCAGGAACACGACAGGGATGCCCACTCTCACCGCTGTTGTTTAACATAGTGCTGGAAGTTCTAGCGTCAGCAATCAGACAACAAAAGGAAATCAAAGGCATCAAAATTGGCAAAGATGAAGTCAAGCTTTCACTCTTTGCAGATGACATGATATTATACATGGAAAATCTGATAGACTCCACCAAAAGTCTACTAGAACTTATACATGAATTCAGCAAAGTTGCAGGATACAAAATCAATGTACAGAAATCAGTTGCATTCTTATACACTAACAATGAAGGAACAGAAAGACAAGTAAAGAAACTGATCCCATTCACAATTGCACCAAGAAGCATAAAATACCTAGGAATAAATCTAACCAAAGATGTAAAGGATCTGTATGCTGAAAACTATAGAAAGCTTATGAAGGTAATTGAAGAAGATTTAAAGAAATGGAAAGACATTCCCTGCTCATGGATTGGAAGAATAAATATTATCAAAATGTCAATACTACCCAAAGCTATCTACACATTCAATGCAATCCCAATCAAAATTGCACCAGCATTCTTCTCGAAACTAGAACAAGCAATCCTAAAATTCATATGGAACCACAAAAGGCCCCGAATAGCCAAAGTAATTTTGAAGAAGAAGAAGACCAAAGCAGGAGGCATCACAATCCCAGACTTTAGCCTCTACTACAAAGCTGTCATCATCAAGACAGCATGGTATTGGCACAAAAACAGACACATAGACCAATGGAATAGAATAGAAACCCCAGAACTAGACCCACAAACGTATGGCCAACTCATCTTTGACAAAGCAGGAAAGAACATCCAATGGAAAAAAGACAGTCTCTTTAACAAATGGTGCTGGGAGAACTGGACAGCAACATGCAGAAGGTTGAAACTAGACCACTTTCTCACACCATTCACAAAAATAAACTCAAAATGGATCAAGGACCTGAATGTGAGACAGGAAACCATCAAAACCTTAGAGGAGAAAGCAGGAAAAGACCTCTCTGACCTCAGCCGTAGCAATCTCTTACTCGACACATCCCCAAAGGCAAGGGAATTAAAAGCAAAAGTGAATTACTGGGACCTTATGAAGATCAAAAGCTTCTGCACAGCAAAGGAAACAACCAACAAAACTAAAAGGCAACCAACGGAATGGGAAAAGATATTTGCAAATGACATATCGGACAAAGGGCTAGTATCCAAAATCTATAAAGAGCTCACCAAACTCCACACCCGAAAAGCAAATAACCCAGTGAAGAAATGGGCAGAAAACATGAATAGACACTTCTCTAAAGAAGACATCCGGGGGGCGCCTGGGTGGCGCAGTCGGTTAAGCGTCCGACTTCAGCCAGGTCACGATCTCGCGGTCCGTGAGTTCGAGCCCCGCGTCGGGCTCTGGGCTGATGGCTCAGAGCCTGGAGCCTGTTTCCGATTCTGTGTCTCCCTCTCTCTCTGCCCCTCCCCCGTTCATGCTCTGTCTCTCTCTGTCCCAAAAATAAATAAACGTTAAAAAAAAAAAAAATTTAAAAGAAGACATCCGGATGGCCAACAGGCACATGAAAAGATGTTCAGCGTCGCTCCTTATCAGGGAAATACAAATCAAAACCACACTCAGGTATCACCTCACGCCAGTCAGAGTGGCCAAAATGAACAAATCAGGAGACTATAGATGCTGGAGAGGATGTGGAGAAACGGGAACCCTCTTGCACTGTTGGTGGGAATGCAAATTGGTGTAGCCGTTCTGGAAAGCAGTGTGGAGGTTCCTCAGAAAATTAAAAATAGACCTACCCTATGACCCAGCAATAGCACTGTTAGGAATTTATCCAAGGGACACAGGAGTACTGATGCATAGGGGCACTTGTACCCCAATGTTCATAGCAGCACTCTCAACAATAGCCAAATTATGGAAAGAGCCTAAATGTCCATCAACTGATGAATGGATAAAGAAATTGTGGTTTATATACACTATGGAATACTACGTGGCAATGAGAAAAAATGAAATATGGCCTTTTGTAGCAACGTGGATGGAACTGGAGAGTGTGATGCTAAGTGAAATAAGCCATACAGAGAAAGACAGATACCATATGGTTTCTCTCTTATGTGGATCCTGAGAAACTTGACAGGAACCCATGGGGGAGGGGAAGGAAAAAAAAAGAGGTTAGAGTGGGAGAGAGCCAAAGCATAAGAGACTGTTGAGAACTGAGAGCAAACTGAGGGTTGAGGGGGGTGGGAGGGAAGAGAGGGTGGGTGATGGGTATTGAGGAGGGCACCTTTTGGGATGAGCACTGGGTGTTGTATGGAAACCAATTTGGCAATAAATTTCATATATAAATAAAAAAAAAAAATAAAACTATTTGGAACTAAAATATATAAGAATAAGATCACAAAGGCAAGAGACAGAGGACTGGATTTAAAGTATTTTAATATCCAATGGGAAGAGAAACAGTCTCTTAGCAAATAGTGTTGGGAAAACTGGATAGTGACATGCAGAAGAATGGACCTGGACCTACTTTCATACACCACACACAAAATAAACAAAATAAAATGAAGGACCTAAGAGTAAGACAGGAAACCATCAAAATCCTGGTGGAGAAAACAGGCAGCAATCTCTTTGAGCTTGATTGCAGCAACTTCTCACTAGACATGTCTCTGGAGGCAAGGGAAACAATGGCTAAAATGAACTATTGGGACCTCATGAAGATAAAAAGCTTCTGCACAATGAAGGAAACAATCAGCAAAACTAAAAGGCAACCAACAGAATGGGAGGAGATATTTGCAAAAACATATCAGATAAAGGGTTACTATCAAAAATCTATAAAGAACTTATCAGACTAAACACCCAAAACCCCAATAACCCAGTAAAGAAAAGGGCAAAAGACATGAACAGACACTTTTCCAAAGGAGACAGCCAGGTGGCTAATAGACACATGAAAAGATGCTCAACATTACTCATCATCAGGGAAATACAAATCAGTCAAAACCATAATGAGATACCACCTCACACCTGCCAGAATGGCTAAAATTAACAACTCAGGCAAAAACAGATGTTAGTGAGGATGTGGAGAAAGGGAAACTGTTTGCACTGCTGGTGGGAATGCAAACTGGTGCAGCCACTATGGAGAACAGTATGGAGGTTCCTCAAAAATTAAAAATAGAGCTACCCTACATCCCACCAATTGAACTACCAAGTATTTCTCCAAAGGATACAAAAATGCTGATTCCAAAGGGCACATGCACTCCAATGTTTATAGCAGCACTATCAACAATAGCCAAATTATGGAAAGAGCTAAAATTAACAACTCAGGAAACAACAGATGGTGGTGAAGATGTTGAGAAAGAGGATCTCTTTTGCACAGCTGGTGGGAATGCAAACTGGTGCAGCCACTCTAGAAAATAGTATGGAGGTTCCTCAAAAAGTTAAAAATAGAACTTTCCTAGGACCCAGCAGATGCACTGCTAGGTGTACATCCAAGGGATACAGGTGTGCCGTTTTGAAGGGGCATGTGCACCCCAATGTTTATAGCAGTGCTATCAACAATAGCCAGAGTATGGAAAGAGTGCATATGTCCATCGACAGATGAATGGATGAAGAAGATGTAGTATGTACATACATACATACGTACATACATACATACATACATACATAATGGAGTATTACTCATTAATCAAAAAGAAGGAAATCTTGCCAACTGCAACTGCGTGGATGAACTAGAGGGTATTATGCTAAGTGAAATAAGTCAGAGAAAGACAAATATCATATGACTTCACTCACATGTGGAATTTAAAATACAAAACAGATGAACATAAGGGAAGGGATGCAGAAATAGTATAAAAACAGTGAGGGAGATAAAACATAAGAGATTCTTAAATAACAGAGAACAAACTAAGGGTTGTTGGAAGAATTGTTGGTGGAGGAGGGATGGGCTAAATGGGTAAGTGGCATTAAGGAAGACACTTGGGATGAGCACTGGGTGTTATACATAGGGAATGAATCACTGGAATCTACTCCTGAAATCATTATTGCAGTATGTCCTAACTAACTTAGATGCAAATTAAAAACAAATAATTAATTAGAAAAAAAGATGTGTGTGTGTGTATGTATGTATATATACACACACACATACACAATGAAGTATTACTTGGCAATCAAAATGAATGAATCTTGCCATATGCAACAATGTGCATGGAACTAGAATGTACTATGCTAAGCAAAATAAGTCAGAGAAAGAGAAATATGATTTCACTCATATGTGGAATTTAAGAAACAAAACACATGAGCGTAAGGGAAGGGAAGAAAAAAAAGGGAAGCAAACCATAAGAGAAAGACTCTTAAATACAGAGAACAAACTGAGGGTTGCCAGAGGGGTGTTGGGTGGGGGGGATGGGCTAAATGGGTGATGAGCATTAAGGAAGGCACTTGTTAGGATGAACACTGGGTATTATATATAAGTGATGAATCACTAATTTCTACTCCTGAAACCATTATTACACTATATGTTAACTAACTTGGATTTAAGTAAAATTAAAAATAAAAAGTATTTTATGGGGCGCCTGGGTGGCGCAGTCGGTTAAGCGTCCGACTTCAGCCAGGTCACGATCTCGCGGTCCGTGAGTTCGAGCCCCGCGTCGGGCTCTGGGCTGATGGCTCAGAGCCTGGAGCCTGTTTCCGATTCTGTGTCTCCCTCTCTCTCTGCCCCTCCTCCGTTCATGCTCTGTCTCTCTCTGTCCCAAAAATAAATAAACGTTGAAAAAAAAAATTAAAAATAAATAAATAAATAAATAAATAAGTATTTTAAGTGCTTTGTATTGTATAGCATGTGGCAAGACTAAATTTTATTGATTAAAATCAACAGTTAAAAATGTCAAAATAGGAAAATAATATGTAAAAGGCAAGTTCTTGGGGGGGAAATAGATAATAAATCATACTTCTCCCAAAAGAAAGAAAAAAAATAACAAAAAACTGATACAACCAAACAAAAAACAAATAGTACAGAGATAATTATCAAGCCAAATATATTGGCAATTACCTTAAATATAAATGGACTTAATACATTAGTAGATTAAAACAAAACTTAATTATGTACTGTTTACAAGAGATACCTCTTAAATATGATGATCTAGAAAGGTTAAAAGTAAAATGATAGAAAAAATACAATAAAACCTCTAATCAGAAAAAAGTCTAATATAAAATATAAAAATTAAATGTGGCTACAAGGTGTAGGTTTCACATTCTCTAGACAGCAGACTCAGATGGAACTTAGCTGCCAAGTTTTTGGGGGGAATACTTTTGGGATGAGCAACTGTAGGGAGAAGGAAGGAAGCTGGTATGGAAAAGGGGCCAGGTGAGTTACTCCACAGTGGGAATGAGAGCTCAGGTCACTCCATACATGGAATGAGACTGAGAAAGCCCTTCAGAGTTTCTGGATCTGGAGTGAGGTGGCTAGGTCTTTCGGAACTTTTCATCAACCCTTTGCTGAATGTAGGCTGTCATTGGGAAGGGAGCTTGACCTTGGGTTAGGTAGCTTGCTGTAGTTGAAGGTTAAAAGTTGAGGATTGTCAGTCAGGAGCACTTCTAGTAGTTGGGGGAATAGTCCTTCAGTTCGGAAGGGAATCTGAGAAGCATGGCCTAGAGCCAACTCTACATGCTTGTATTATTTAGAAATAGAATAATAGAAAATGGCACCATGCTAAGTGCTTATTTGTCCCAAACGATGCTAAATTGTTTGTGACTCTAATTCTCACCATAATCATCTAAGGTGAGTATTCTTATCATATTCATATAAATGAGAAAATTGAGAATCTGAAAGGTAAGCTAGCAAGAAAATATTAAAGCTGGAAATCAAACCTAAGTTCATGTGACTCCCAAGCTTTTCGTCTTTCTACTATATATGCTATTTCTAGAATAGTAAGGAATTAAACTAACTTTAAGAGAGATTTGATGATGAAAATTATATATTTAAATGTTAGGTAAAAGGCTTATTTTTTAGTTTTTCATCTACTTCATCTTTCTGTGGTATTCATTTCTGAACATATGACACTCTAGTTCCATAAATAGTCTCATTTTAGTCCGAGGGAAAGTGATTCTGTAACTTAAAAGCACTCCAGAAGCTAGACTCAAAAACACTTTAGGATTGTTTAGTACAGGTAGTCCCAAAGGAAAGCCAGTATGAGATGTACTAATAAAATGATTTTCTCTATATAACACAGACTGTGAATTCAATTTTTTTAATTCTCAAGAGATTTCAAATATGATCATTTCCAGTGGCCAGATATACCATTCCATAGCTATAATCTCAGAGTACATAAAATTGTTTAATTGTCAAGATATAAAATGAAGTCACTCTGTACTTTGGCTTAATTCAGGAAGATTCTACAACAGTCACATTAATCTTCTTATATTGTACTTATACTAAGAAGCTAGATCTTTTGGGAAGTTGGCAAAAATATAAAACCACCCAAATCTTTTTAACTAAAATATAAATTAATTTTCACTTTCACAATTCACAAAGTCAAGGTTGATTATGGCAGTTCTTTCTAATAGAATCTTATATGGTTATGTATTCCCTTAAGCGTGTGTGTGTGTGTGTGTGTGTGTGTGTCTTCACATATATTTAAATGTCATGGCCAGGTGATGTCACTCTGTTGAGCAACTATATAAAGAAGGAGGAGTTTCATTTGGAGAATTGTGTGTTTCTTTGTTCTCTTGACATGCTTTCCCTGTTTTCTGGAAGCTGAAGCGCTTTGGCTTCCACTGCCTTCTTTTGACAGAGATGCCACCAGGTGTCTATACATCTTGAAGGCTAACACAAAATCAATTGGTGCGATTATGCAATTTAGCTGCATTTGTGGTGCTAATTTATCTACTGGCATCTGTAAATGACTTTATTATAAAAAATTCAAAGGCTCTGCTAAAAGCCAAATTAAGCTTGGTAGCAACACAAAAGCATTATCAACAAGGGAAATCTCTAAAAGCACCAGCAAACAAAGAAACATCAAGTGATATCTGGAAGGGCATAAAAAGTGATATCAATTCATTAAGTGCTGAGTAGTGTTGTTTGAGTTGAGATCTGAGTAAAAGTGTATTGCTGGTGGATTTGCCAAGTTTCTCTACTCGGAGCCAATTCACCTTTTCCCTCTTGGATACTTCACAGACAGGGTAACTGGGACCTGCAGTTACTAGCAAGTTACAGGTGCCAAAGTTCAATGGCTGCTCAATGAGGGAGAGAGGAAAATTAAAGAAAAGTTATGGCTATTAAGATTCCAAAATATATTTATGTATGTGTATATATGTATATATATAATTTGGTATACTGTGAACATCAACACAAAAATTATTTGATCAAAAACCAATGATCAAAAAAAAAAAGGATCTTCAAAATTCATACAAAAAGCAGTTCACATATTAAAGTTGTTGATACATGGAACACTGATGTCAATGATGGAAACACTCAATGAAGAAAAGGATAGAATGTCCTTGGTATGAATAAAATTATTTCTTTTATTTGAATCCCATACATTTTGTCAGATATAGTCACAGATACAACTTCTGTCTCATGAAGGTCCTGGTAAAAGTTAAATCTGACAAGAAATGTAAAGGTTATTTGAGCTGACAGACTCATTTTAGAGAGATCCAAACAGTTTAGGGGTTGCTCCGCTCGTGGTTGAGATTAAAATCAACCAATCAATTAGCTAATGTCCTTTCCTCAGCTGTCTTTCTTACAATCATATTTAGCAATAGAAAAAATTTCCCCCTTTTTGGGCAATATTTAGCTAATGGCACTGCTTCACTAAGCACTGATCTTTATTTAAAGGCCAGCAGAAGATTTAAAGACTATGAATTACACCTACCATAAAACTTAAGAAAGTTCACAAATGCAAGCCACTGAGCAAATAAAAAGAAAAGGCTTATGGGTGGGCTTTCAAATAGAACATGGCTCATCCTTTAAATAGTTCGAATGGTCAATAAATTGAAAATGTATTAGAACATAAATGCTGGTCTTTGGTCTTCAAATGAAAATACCACAGTAGCTTGAGTTTCAACTCTTAGAACTAGGTGTTCCTAGTGCTTTCAGTGCTTTTGAGGAGGACTATTTCTAAAGGTTTTGAGGCACGTTGACAATATTCTTTATAGATGTGATCTAATGATTTATGATGATTTTATTTCCAGATGAATCAACAATCCATTGATGTGGATAGAGAAGGAAGATACTTAAAAGCTAGGTTACTAGTTACCATTTAGCAGTGCTATGTGTCCCATGTCCTTTAAATAGTAGAATTCATCCTTGGTATGAACACATACATGTAGGTATTATTGCCAGGAGAAGGAATTGCCTGGAATAATATAGTTGAGCTTCTTTGAGTGGGAAATTGTCCAACTAGCCCGTGGCAATAATCATGAACTGTGCTGCATCTTACCCTTCAGTGGTGTATACTATGCATTGTATGTAAGAAGTATAAAATAATATTGGAGTGCCTGGGTGGCTCAGTTGGTTAAGAGTCTGACTGTGATGGTTCCATGTGATCTCATGGTTCCTAGGATTGAGCCCCGTGTTGGACTCTGTGCTGACAACATGGTGCCAGCTTGGGATTCTCTCTCTCTCTCTCTGCCACTCCACTGCTTGCATGCATACATGTGCACTCTCTCTCAAAATAAACTTTAAAATAATATTGAGGGGTGTCTGGGGGGCTCAGTCAGTTAAGCATCTGACTTCGGCTCAGGTCATGATCTCGCAGTTTGTAATTTCAAGCCCTGCATTGGGCTCTGTGCTGACAGCTCAGAGCCTGGAGCCTGCTTCAGATTCTGTGTCTCCCTCTCTCTCTCTGCCCCGCCCCTGCTCACACTCTGTCTCTCTCCCTCCTTCAAAAAATAAAACATTAAAAAAAAAGATTTTAAAAAATAAATTAAAAAAATAAAATAATATTGAAATAAGGGATCTGAGTGACATCATCAAAATGGAATTCAGAGTGTCCTCATCCCCTTTCTTCTCCTATAATGTGACTAATGATTTGTAATTGTCATAGCTTGACTCAAATTAGATATAACAGACTAAAATCTGTTGGTTCACAAACCGAGAGACATTCACATGTTCATATACCAGATGACATCTCAGTGATCCAATGTAAATTGTCTGACAGCCTAATGTATGTAAAGTAAAACTGACCATAAAGAAAACAAAAAGACAGTCACTTCAGGCTAGTGGAATCAGGGACCACAGTATGGAAGACCTGAACCTGACCAATAAATTGAAACAGAATTTAGAAATTCAGAGAAATACCGAAAGTACCCTAGGCCAGAAACTGTTACTAGCACAATCATCCAAAATCTGCTGGGAGAAAATGATCACCTGAATACCAGTGGACTCAACCATTATTTATCTTGGTGATATGTTTGACTAGGCACCGAATCACTTTCCACCTATATTCAGTTACCTTTTTACATTTTACTATCTGCTCAGGGATTCCTTTGGGGATTTTTGTAAAAGCTGTTTGAGGATAATTTAATTTTTCTTTACATTTACCAAACTTTTTACCATCTTAAGAATGAAAAGATGGTTGTGTACTTGGATGAGAGTTACTTTTTTGTATTTTCATATACTTTAAGCACACTAAATGTATAATTTGTATGATATTGTAGTCAAAACTACACTTAAATTATATTTGCTTTTTTAAAAGAATTTCCAGTGATTTTTTTTTTAATCCTGAACATTTAAAAGGTAGTTTTTAAGGGAAAATTAGTTATTTGTCAAAATGATCATTAAAGAGAATGATTTAAGTGAAATTTAAGTTTAGTTAAATAATTGAAATTTCATTAACTTTTTTTTTCTAGTACTACCAAATGTATGTAAAAACATTCAAAGATAATTGGACTTTGAACCGTCTGGTTATTTATTTCAAGTGATTGTAGGTGAGTTGATTTCAAACCAGTGGCATTAACATACTAACAAGTTTTAATAGAAGAAATCACAGACCACATATCAAAATAGTGAAAACATCCACTGGGGGAATTAAATGGTACTTCAAGAAATTAGGGACAATAAATTGGGGCCATATAATGGAAGAATTTGATTTGGGGATTAGAAGAGTTTAGCTTTTGCTATGTTGTAATAAATAACATACCCTTATCTTTATTTTAGGAAGGTTTATAAGCACCATGTAGGCTAGATTAAAATGGGGAGATCTGTGAATTAATTTCAATTAATTAATTGTCTAATTAGAGCAGGACACTAAAGCAGGAGATTATTTCATTAGTGTGGGTGAGAAGCAATGAGTTTCTGAATTAGACTGGGGCAAGGAAAATAAATGTGTGGCTTTGGAACATCTATGCTGTTGTGATGGCAGTTGACTGGAAGGATGGCAAAATGTGTGACACTATTTCTGAAATTATTTGTAAACATGGAGAAGAAAAATTATGAATTGAGCAGAAGAATGAGGTAACAAAATGGCAGTTTTAAAAAGGATCAACTAGATTCAAACCCTAAAATGTGTGTTATCATGTTCTTTGAAATTTTAATGTTTAAAATCAAAGCCACACTGAGATACCACCTCAGCAGGTCAGAGTGGCTAAAATGAACAAATCAGGAGACTATAGATGCTGGCAAGGATGTGGAGAAATGGGAACCCTCTTGCACTGTTGGTGGAAATGCAAACTGGTGCAGCCATTCTGGAAAACAGTGTGGAGGTTCCTCAAATAATTAAAAATAGAACTACCGGGGCGCCTGGTGGCGCAGTCGGTTAAGCATCCGACTTCAGCCAGGTCACGATCTCGCGGTCCGTGAGTTCGAGCCCCGCGTCGGGCTCTGGGCTGATGGCTCGGAGCCTGGAGCCTGTTTCCGGTTCTGTGTCTCCCTCTCTCTCTGCCCCTCCCCCGTTCATGCTCTGTCTCTCTCTGTCCCAAAAATAAATTTAAAAAAAAAAAAAAAAGTTAAAAAAAAAAAAAATAGAACTACCTTATGACCCAGCAATAGCACTGCTAGGAATTTACCCAAGGGATACAGGAGTGCTGATGCATAGGGGCACTTGTACCCCCACTGTTTAGAGCAGCACTTTCAACAATAGCCAAATTATGGAAAGAGCCTAAATGTCCACCAACTGATGAATGGATAAAGAAGATGTGGTTTATATACACAATGGAATACTACTTGGCAATGAGAAAGAATGAAATCTGGCCATTTGCAGCAACGTGGATGGAACTGGAGGGTATTATGCAAGTGAAATAAGTCAGTCAGAGAAGGACAAATACCATATGTTTCCACTCATATGTGGATCTTGAGAAACTTAACAGAAGACCATGGGGGAGGGGAAGGGGAAAAAAGTTACAAACAGAGAGGGAAGGAACCAAACCATAAGAGACTCTTAAGTACAGAGAACAAACTGAGGGCTGATGGGGAGTGGGGGAAGAGGGAAAGTGGGTAATGGGCATTGAGGAGGGCACTTGTCTGGATGAGCACTGGGTGTTGTATGGAAAACAATTTGATGATAAATTATATTAAAAAATATAAAATTAAAAAAAAGAAATTTTAAAATATAGTTTTGATTCTAAATCATCTTTTAGTTTCCTTCTGCCTCAATTTAACTCATAAAATAGCGTAACAATGATTTTAGTGTTACTCAAGGTCTGCGTAATCCTTTGACTGAATAAAAGGATTCAACTTCATGATTCTATTAGTCTTCTACTTTATTTTTTTTCAAATTTTTATTTAAATTCTAGTTAGTTAATATATAGTGTGATATTGATTTCAGGAGTAGAATTTAATGATTCATCACTTAGGTATAACACCCAGTGCTCATCTCAACAAGTGCCCTTCTTAATGCCTATCACCCATTTATCCCATCCACCTACCGCCCCCCACCCCCCACCCATCAACCCTTAGTTTGTTCTCTATAGGTAAGAGTCTGCTATGGTTTACTTCCCTCTCATTTTTTTCCCTTCCCCTATGTCCATCTGTCTTGTTTCTTAAATTCCTCATATGAATAAAATCTTCTACTTTAAAAATATTTTCTTAATGTGCAGCCCCTACCCTCATAGTGTTAGGGAACCAGGCTGGATCGCTGGTGGAGTAACCAAGCCGCACTCAGAGATCTTGGTGGATCAGAGTTTTATTTTATAAGAGGAGATCCCTCTCCAGAGATCTGAGTCCCCAGCATAAGCTCAGGACAATTTATCATCTGTTATGTCCACATTCCTCATTAGTAGTAATTTGGTGCACACAGTAAGCAGGGCAGGAAGAAGAACCCAGAAGGGGAGTCTTTGGTTGGGGACTGGAATTTCTCTATCAGTCCTGTTGACCATCTTGTAACAGATTTTTCCCTATCATTAGATGATATTTCTACATTTTACTACTCTGTGTCTTACATCTGGAATTAAATCAGAATTTTGTAAACAAATACATTATTATTTTTTATTAAGTTACTTTAGCATTTCCTTTTATATGAATGTATGCAACAAAGTATGGTAATATAATAGAAATATTTATAAACTTGCTACCAAGATAAATATCAAATACATTCATATCATATGAATTGACTCTAATTTCTACTTTGAAATTATATAATCACGGTCTTCCTCTGTATAGAAGCTCATGTGACATAGTTGGTCAATAATGAGCAACTCTGCCAGTCATTATTCACCCACCAAACTTTATTTTTTAACTTTTTTATTTATTTTTGAGAGAGAGAAAGAGAGAACATGAGAGGGGGAGGGGCAGAGAGAGAGGGCAACACAGAAACTGAATCAGACTCCAGACTCCAAGCTGTCAGCAAAGAGCCCGACATGAGGCTCGAACTCATGAACTGCGAGATCATGACCTGAGTAGAAGTCTGATCTTTAACCGCCTGAGCCACCTAGGAGCCCTTCAGCCACCAAACTTTAAAGAAAGTCACATTTTCCTGTGCTGACTTCTAGTGTTCCCTAATTTCAATTGTTGTTCAATCATTATGTGGAGGGAGGTTGAGTCAAAGACTACAGTATAATGTTCTGATTCAATCTAACCAACGGGCTTCACATTCTGCCAATATTTTATTATATTTTTATGTTTATTTATTTTTTAGAGACACAGAGAGAGAGAGAGCGCGCACAAGCAGCGGAGAGGCAGAGAGGGAGACACAGAATCCTAAGCAGGCTTCAGGCTCCCAGCTGTCAGGACAGAGACTGATGCGGAGCTCGAACCCACAAACCATGAGATCATAACCTGAGCCAAAGTTGGACGCTTAACTGTCTGAGCCACCCAGGTGCCCCATGTTTTGCCAATATTTTAAATGCATTTTCTTGTTAGTACATGTAAGAACATTTGCTACCATACCACATTTTTTTACATTTTAATAACTGCTTTTCAATATAATTGATTTTATTTGCAACCAAATACATATTATTTTATTTATTTAAAATGATTATCAGGCACCTGGGTGGCTTAGTCAGTTAAGCATCTGACTCTTGATTTTGGCTTAGGTCGTGATCTCACAGCTTGTGAGTTCCAGCCCAGCATTGGGCTCTGCAGTGCCCCTCCCCTGTGTGCTCTCTCTCTCTCTCAAAAATAAATAAGTAAACACTTTTAAAATTCAAATAAATAAAATGATTTTCTGAAGATAATTTCATATTTATGTGGCTACAGTTGTTATTCTGTGTGGTTGAAGTAAGCAACGATTCATGAATGAAGTATAGTAGGAATTACACTTTTTGCTAAAACTATACTGAATTCCGGAAGACCTTCGTAAGATTAAAATAGTGCAAAAATTCAGAAGGGAAGCACATTTTGGGGGTCACTGTTAAGACTTCAACAAAGTTAATGTGTAATTGAATGGAAATGACACTAGTCTGTAAGTCCCAATTTGGTCTTAACTATGTGGTCTTTGGCACCCCAACCTTTCCAGCCTCTTTACTACTGAAAAATGCTCAATTTCTGTTTGACAATCCTATCATTGCTCCAAACTGTGATTACATTATTTCTTTAGTTTAACATTGAGCTAAGAAAAATGGGAGGTTTAGATAGAGATAGGTAAGGGTAGATTCAAATTACAAGAATGAATTTATTGAGAGGCAGCTCCACCATACAGGGTGACTCAACAGGGATCTGGGTCTCCAGGAAGAAGTTATAAGAAAAATGTTTGAAAAGGAATTGGGTAAGAACTGATATATATATGTATATATATATATACACATACATGTATATATACTTGTATATGTATATATGTATACATATGTATATGTATGTGTATATAAATATATATTCTGATATATATGTTTTTAGTGATTCCATTTCCTCCTTTGGTATTACTTTATATTATAATAGAAATATTATGTTTCTAGGGGCGCCTGGTGGCGCAGTCGGTTAAGCGTCCGACTTCGGCCAGGTCACGATCTCGCGGTCCATGAGTTCGAGCCCCGCGTCAGGCTCTGGGCTGATGGCTCGGAGCCTGGAGACTGTTTCCGATTCTGTGTCTCCCTCTCTCTCTGCCCCTCCTGGTTCATGCTCTGTCTCTCTCTGTCCCAAAAATAAATAAACGTTGAAAAAAAAATTAAAAAAAAAAAAAAGAAATATTATGTTTCTATTATAATGATTTACCTGAGGCTCATAGTTTTTCATGCTAAATTTTTTAAGGGAAGAAGTTTCTTCCCTTAAATTCTCTCTAGATTGATTAACATTAGCTAATATATTTGAGGAACAATTAATTGGCATGTACCTTCCAAAGCATTGGCTGCATTTAACTGAACTTCCTGCATTGCACTTGTGATTAGGCTGTAGGATTTAGGCATTATGTGTACACTTGGGAATACTACTAATGAGATATCAGTAGTGCTTTTATTTGATTCAGATATCAAAGCAAAGTCTCTTTAAGGCATTCTATACTTGGCATTAAGCGTTCTGCCACAAAGAGGTTTTTGTTAAGTTGTAAAAATGTTTATCATTAATATTTCTTGGTCTTGCAATTTTCAGTAGTGTCTGTCCTCTGGCTCAATTTTAGGGCAATTCTCTACTCTTTGTTTATATTTACTATGAGGTTTGACTTTTGTTTTGTCATATATCTTTCTTGAGAGTGCTATTCGGTATAAAATCATGCATGATTGTTCAAATAGTATTTGTGCAAATCGTATCTGTGGAAACAGTATATATTATAACCCTCTGATATAATCACAAGATGGTATAGTATCTCATCAGATACCTCTTGAAATGGGAAGACATCAAGCTTCCAAGATAGTGCTAGTATTCATGAGTAGTTTTTAAGCATCAGGCAAAGCTATTGGTATATGAGAAAACAGACATAAGCCATTCCAACTGAGTAACCCAGTCATGAGATTAATCAGGCTACAGGTTGTCAAGTGTTTGAGTGAGGCCCACTAGACCAGCTAACCACAGAGAAGTTAACCCAGATAAGAAGAATCACCCAGTCAACTTTGCGAATTTGAAAACAATAAGCGTTTGCTCCTTTAGGACACTAAATAGTTTCCAGGTAGTTTGTTATGCAGCAAAAGCTAAGTGATTAAAAAAAAAAAAATAGAAGGATTAAGTAGTGGTTTGGAGTGTTTCTTGATTGTGTAGGTCGTGTTGGTATTTCGTTTTGCTTAATTTTTGTTTTGCTTAATTTGTAAATAGTCTTAAGTGCTACTGAGTAGAAATCAGTATAGAGGCACATCATTGTTCCAGGAAAGAGAAGAGACATTTTTATCTAACACAAAACAAAAATGAAATAGTGTATAAATACAAAAATTGGACGAGAGAAGGTATTGTATAATAGAAAAAAAAGAGGAAGGGATTTTTCGATTAGGGTTTTGTGTACAGAAACTGAGGTAAGAATTATTTGTTTGCTTTTCATTTGATTGTGAGGCAGTTTAGGGCCTTCCACTGAGCCTGAGTGAGAAGCTGATTCTGTGTCTTGAGTAGGAAAACTATTAAATATTACTATGGAGATTAGAAGCAGAGCTAACCAGAGGAATATATACTGGAAATGTGAAAGGGCAGCATAGGTGAAAGTTTGTTTCAATTTTGTGATTCTTATTGACAAAAAAAATGCAATGTATTAGTCATGAATAAAATATGTAAGAAGCCTTATTCTCTCCATATGCAAGTCTCAGAAGATGGAATGAATACCTTTGAAGTTTGCACAAGACCTGCCCTCACATTGCTTTGGTTGAAAGGCCTCTCAGTACACTGTTCTCTTAATGTGTAACCTAGACTCCAAGCCTCAAAGGAAATTATTTTTTTCGTTTTTATCCATGATCATTAACCTACATATAGATAGAGACTTTTTAAAAATAGTCATGTCAGGGAAACCTGGGCAGCTCAGTCGGTTGGGCGTCTGACTTCAGCTTAGGTCATGATCTCGCCATTCCTGAGTTCGAGCCCCATTACAGGCTCTGTGCTGACAGCTCAGAGCCTGGAGCCTGCTTTGGATCCTGGGTCTCCCTCTCTTTCTCTCTGCCCCTCCCCTGCTCTCACTCTGTGTCTCTCTTTCTCTCTCTCAAAAATAAATGAACATTTAAAAAGTCATATCAAAGTTTTAAAGTTTTAGAGATTTCCCCCTAAAGCTTTGATATGGGCACTCTGTGGGAATTAGTGGTGCTTCTGATGGATCTTTGGTTTGCAGTTAATGCAAGAAAGGACAACTATGAATAATAACAATAGAAACTATGGTTTAAGAAGCCAGAGATTCTAGATACCATTGTTTGCAAGTAAATACACATATACCACATACATACACACATATTCACTTAATTCTCACAACATAACAGTATTGTTTTTACTCATAAACATGTCGAGGGAGAGAGGTTAAGGAACGTGTCCTGGGTCATGCAACTAGTAAGTGGCAGAGTCAGAAGGCAAACCTAGGAGTCTGGTTCTAGAGTCTGTGCTTTTAACTACTAGGCTGTTTTGCCCTTGCAAGGTTCTGGATCATTTTCAGCATGTGAGAGTAACACATTTACAATAGACACTCACAGATTGCCAGTGCTGTTTGACAAACGTATTAATTTATTAAAATTAAGACGAATGATATCTTTCTGCTGCACAGAAGCTATGTTGAACCAAACAAAGATGAGTTAAGTGTATGAATACAATTTTTAATGATAGCAATAGGCAGAAAAATATAGTTTAAAATGAAAGGAATTATTTCAGTATTTATTTGTTTTTTCAAACTCTAGTTAAATATCATGGAATATAGAAGTCATTATTCACTGACACATAATTAAGAAATGATTATTTAAATAGGTAAATATGTGTAATATAGGAGAAATGTCTGAATAGCACTGTGTTGTGTAAGAATGATAAACCTGAAATAAAAGATACTAATAATTTTTGTTCAACAACCTTTTATGTTACTGAAATCACTAATTAGACATTTTCAAATCTTCTATGACAGAAGTTCAAACAAATTTATGTATTTAAATATGCATATTTCTAATGATGTTGAAAGCCTAGAAAAATGTAATCACAAACTGCTGTGGGGAACAGGTTGTAATCATTAGGCAACGACTTCTAAAAGGGAAAAAGTACTATAATAATACAATTATCTTTCTGATGACTTCTAGAGTTTCTGATTGTCATTCAAACAAAGGTCATTGATAATCCAACAGTAAGTAAAAGCTTGTGGGTCTCAAAGAACTGTCAACTAGTTAAAGTGAATCTTCTTAAAATATAATATGTGTAATGGGCTAAGAAGGATTCCTTTAATTTCTGTAGGTAAAATTGAAAAAAAAATAATTGGAAGAAAATTTAAAGGACAAGTTCATGTTTCTGCTTTGGATAGTTGTGTGAGACTAGCCAGGGAATGTGTTAAATCTTTCTCTGTTTATCTAAATGAAGAACAAAATTTGATCTCAAGTTATAAATAGTCAGTTTTCTCCCAAATCAAAAAGTAACGTGTACTTTAAATATAACACGCAAGGTCCTTAGCATGTAACATCTGTTGAAGAGGGTTTGAATCTATATCATAAAATATAAGTAAAGTATAAAACAAATATAGAGCCTACCATCTCATTTGGAACTTTGGAGTAAAAATATTTAATTTAATAATGACAGAATGTAATGGTACCTCAAGTAGCTAATCTCAATGCTGCCAGGTAAGGCAGGACTGGAATGATTTGGTTACACTAAAGTTCCCAGACAGCGTTTAATTTTTTGTTGTTCTATTTCATTATAGTTGTTGAAATGGATCAATTTCAGAAGTCTGATAGGGCAGCAATGAAGAGCAGTCTAGTGTCTATGAAGGAATGTTGCTTCTCATGGTTTTGTTCTGGAGAGACTTCCATGGACATAGACTAAAGCTTTTGTCACTCTCCTCCATGCGGTTATCACCTTCACTGGTGAAAATAGGCTCCATTAGCAGAGAAGTTTTTGTCCTTGACATCCCGGCACTAATCACTTTGTAGTGGTAAGGAAAAGTTGAACAGGAGAAAGTGCATGGCATTTTTATAATATTATTACTCATGTTTCCTAATAAGGAAAAACTCTATGAAATAAGAGCACTTATATATTCTTATTAGTGCCTAACATTCTCAGTTCTATTTGGTTCAAACATTTTCATCCAAAACTTTGAGAAAAAGGTTAGGCAAGGTTTTTTTGTTACTTTGAAATTTGGCACAGAGCTACTATCCATTTATTATGCATGATTCTGCTAATGAGCAGTCTCTCTACTAGCAAATGAGTAATTGCTTCTTCCTTAACTTTTTTTTGCTCCAATTAAATATAAAATACCTGAGGAAGAGACTACATAAGGAATATGAAATGTATCCAAAATAACTCTGCATGAACTAGGCCCCAACCTACCATTCTCAGCTGAGCTCTTTCCATTACCTGCCTATGTTCTGTTCAGTTTGGACAACTTGCCATTACCTGAATATGTCTTGCACTTTGTAGTCTCATTGTAGCTACAGTTGTCATTCTATCTGCTACAAATATAGATTTGTCAAAAACTTAGTCTTTCTTTAAGATCAGTAGCAATGATTTCCATGAAGTCTTCTCTCATCGTCATAATGAAAATGTTTCTTCTAACTCCAATAGTATTGTGTGTACATTTGAACCATATATTGTATGATTTATTGAGTTAAATTGTTTTTTACATAGCATTTACCCTACTATCTGCTAAGTTCTTTGAAGGCAAATCATTGTACCTTCATACCTTGTCTTAGCCATAGCCACTTTCTTCCACCAGCCCCTACCCAACTCACCAGCTTTCTACATGTACACCAGTTAGCCCAACCAAACCAGTAAAGTCCAACAGAGGTTATACAACATTTTATGATGGCTTGTTTTGCCATAATAGTAACTAGTGTAGTAGTTGATTGGTTTTATAAGCTCTGTTCATTCTAATGAGTCAAATTGGCTTTATTTAATCTGTCTTGAGAGTTGCCAGACTATATCCTCATGACTATTTCTCTTGGCTTTCTGTTTTGATGTCCAAGTTAGTTCTATTAGAAACAAGGATTACTCAGAGATGATCCATAGGTCTCTCTGATAATCACCTATCTCACTATGGTCTTCTAGCAAGTTTCTCCACGGATGCCAAAGATCCTTTGTTTTCTAAATCTTTTATTAGTGGTTTTCAGGTATTTCAGCTCCTCTAAGGACAAGTTAATCATGTGATTCACATATCTACCACATATTTGAGTGCCTTTCTTTGCTGATCAGAAACTCATCTAGATGCTGAGGTTTAAATATGATGAATAAGACACGATCCCTGCGTTGGGGTTTGAGGATAAATATGGTACTTACTACTCATAGAGATTAAGAGATATGCTCTGATGTCATATTGTCATATCATTAACTCCTAGGTTAGTCACATACAAAGAGTATGTTCTTGAGCAATTTATTTCTTTTTGACACATAAAATAAAATTTAATTGAATTATATCTATGAATCTGAGAAATGAGGATAACAACAGATGCCATTCAAGATTATTTTGAAATTTAAATGTAAAGTACTTAGCATAATACTTGGTATAGTGTTCAGCAAATATTAGCTATTGTTATAAATACTTAATTGTATTTCATTGTGATAAATGGCATATCAGAAGTGTGCAAAATCATTATGGGAATAAAGGATAAACTATTCTCCCTAGAAGGATCAAGTAAAGCTGTAGAGAAGAGATGCATTTGATCTGGGGCTTAGAGAATGAAAAGAAATCTGGGCAGAAAAAGAAGGAAATGCAATTCCAGAGAAGGTACTGGAATGAACATCAACAGAAAAATATCCTTGTGTGTGAGGAACATTATTCTGGTGTTGTTAGAATATAAGATGTAAGCACTGATCAAGGGGTAGAGATCAATTTTACTACTTTGAAATTGGGAAAGTATAAACAATTTAATGACTGACTAATGAACACATACTATGGACCAAGGACTATGTTAAGCTCTTAGGATGCAAAATTTCCATGATATTGTGACATTGAGGTAATGAACATTATTCCAGTTGTTTGATAAGAGATTGAAAAATGGAGAGATTCAGTTACTTGCCCAAGGTCACTGTATGCCACAACAAAATTATTATAGACACATGGTAAATTTATCTTCTCTGATTTGAAGTGAGAATTTGAACCCACGCACTGTGACTTCAAAGACAATACCACCTCCTGGACCATAAATGCCTGGCTAAGGAAACTCAATTTTATCTAATAAATTAAAAAATTAGAAAATCTTCTTCCTGCATGAGTCCAGCAACTAACATACTTGTATAATTCTAAATAACAACAACAAAAAAAAATGGAGAATGCTAAGAGCTATGGAACTGGAGCATGTATGCCCAGCCACAATGCATTCAAATACAAATATTTTCTTAGGTAAATGAAACCATCTAAGGCATACTTGCCCAGCTGGTCCGTTTTAACTATGTTAAGCAGTGAAGTATCATGTAAAACCTTTAAGTCACAGAGTGACATGATGGGTTTTACAACTGAGGAAGTACAAATAAGGCAGGATTGGATTGGGATGGGAAGAGGTTAGAGGGGGATATATATGTAAAGGAGAACTCAAACAAGGAATTAAATTCTGGAGTGGAGCATTGGCAGTGGAAAGGATTAAAGGTGACAACCCAGAGATCTTTTCTATATAATCTAATGAAACCAGCCTGTTATTTTGTTTAAAACTAATACTGAATGAAGATGCTCCAAGACAGCCTTTATTCTGTGTATTAACAATACAGTTGTCTTGGGCAGTACCTTTTTTTTTTTTTTTTTTTTTTTTTGGAGGTGTGTGAGATCTTTATATATTTTATGTTTCAAGTTTTTATTTAAATTCTAGTTAGTTAACATATAGGAAAATATTGGTTTCAGGAGTAGAATTTAGTGATTCATCATTTACATATAACACCCAGTGCTCATCACAACAAGTGTCCTCCTTAATATCCATCACCCATTTAGCCCATCCCCGGCCCACCTCCCTCTAGCAACCCTCAAATTGGTCTCTATAGTTAACAGTCTCTTATAGTTTTCTTCCCTCTCATTTTTATCCTTCCCCTCTGTTCATCTGATTTGTTCTTCAATTCCATATATGGGTGAAATCAGGCAGTATTTGTCTTTCTCTGACTTATTTCACTTAACATAATACATTCTAGCTCCATCTACATGATTGCAAACAGCAAGATTTCATTCTTCTTGATGGTTGAATAATTGGCAGTATTTTCTCTCAATCTATAGGTTACATTTACATTTTGTTGATAGTTTTATCTGCTGTACATAAACTTTTGGGGGTTTTTTCCAACTCTTTTTTTATTTTTTATTTTTTTATTTATTTTTAATTTTATTTTTTTATTTTTTAAAATCTACATCCAAATTAGTTAGCATATAGTGCAACAATGATTTCAGGAGTAGATTCCTTAGTGCCCCTTACCCATTTAGCCCATCCCCCCTCCTACAACCCTTCCTGTAACCCTCAGTTTGTTCTCCATATTTATGAGTCTCTTCTGTTTTGTCCCCCTCCCTGTTTTTATACTATTTTTGTTTCCATTCCCATATGGTCATCTGTTTTGTCTCTTAAAGTCCTCATATGAGTGAAGTCATATGATTTTTTTTAACGTTTATTTATTTTTGAGACAGAGAGAGACAGAGAGTGAATAGGGGAGGGGCAGAGAGAGAGGGAGACACAGAATCTGAAACAGGCTCCAGGCTCTGAGATGTCAGCACAGAGCCCAATGCAGGGCTCGAACTCATGGACCGGGAGATCATGACCTGAGCCGAAGTCGGATGCTTAACTGACTGAGCCACCCAGGCACCCCGAAGTCATATGATTTTTGTCTTTCTCTGACTTTGATTTCACTTAGCATAATACCCTCCAGTTCCATCCACGTCGTTGCAAATGGCAAGATTTCATTCTTTTCGATTGCCGAGTAATACTCCATTGTATATATACACCACATCTTCTTTATCCATTCATCCATCGGTGGACATTTGGGCTCTTTCCATACTTTGGCTATTGTCGATAGTGCTGCTATAAACATGGGGGTGCATGTGTCCCTTGGAAACAGCCCATCTGTATCCTGTGGATAAATGCCTAGTAGTGCAATTTCTGGGTAGTAGGGTAGTTCTATTTTTAGTTTTTTGAGGAACCTCCATACTGTTTTCCAGAGTGGCTGCACCAGCTTGCATTCCCAGGGAAGTAGCTTTTTAGGTAGGTATTAGGAAGACCTTGATGCTTACTGACTTCCTCTAGAATGCCTTGCAAGAAATGTCACCTCATTCTTATAAGTCCCTGGGAGGCCATAGAGGCACAGATATAATTTAGACAAATAACCAAACATGAAACAGTGGCAAAAATTCTTATGGCAAAAATCGGTCCCAGAAATACCTGCTTTCAAATTAGAGCTCTTCTACATGCTAAATTTGTTCTATCCTTCTGTTTCTTTATATGAAAAACGGAGATTTTACTTTCCTCAAAAGGCAACATAAATGATAGGAATGTAGAGCACCTAGCACAGAGCATGACAAGTAGTAATTACCTAATAAATGTAAATAATCTTTACTGTTATTTCTATTGTTTCAGTCCAGATAGACAGAAATGATAATTAATGCAAATGAATGGCATTTCTAGCATATATAAAATAATTCTTTAAATTACTTTTTAAATGAAGTCATATAAAACCAAGAAAAGTTCTGTCTGATGGAAATAGAGAAATAAAATTTCCTTGCAACTGCTGTTTAATAGATGTTAAATTGGGTAAGAGAATTAATTTTTAGAAATCTCCCTAGACCTTTCTTTACATTTTTATGTTTTTCCTTCCCTAAGTCAGGAAAATGACCTTTTTAAAAAAATTTTTTTTGGTTATTTATTTTTGAGAGGGAGAGAGAGCAGGGAAGGAGAAGAGAGAAGGGAGACACAGAATCCAAAGCAGACTTCAGGTTCTGAGCTGTCAGAGCCCTACATGGGGCTCAAACTCATGAATCTCAAGATCATAACCTGAGCTGAAGTTGGACGGTTAACCAACCAGGTTATCTTTTAATCTTACTTGGCACAGCCCATTGTTGGATAGTCAATGGCTAATATGATTTATTAGGATATACTACAGTTTTCACTTGTTGGATGATATTCACATTATTAGTTTTTGAGGATGTTTACAAGATTATGTTCAATTTGAATTTTTTATAATCAATTTGAATAGTTCTTTATGTTTCAAAAAATGGGAATTGAATTATTCTGCCAAATGAAATAGCTTTACCCTTTCACCAGTAAGACAGAACTGGCATCATGTAATCAGTCCTTCACTCTGTCAGCATGAACAAAGAAGCATGAAACTATAAATTAAAAAAACTCTTATCTGACAGTTTCTTTTAGGGGTTTACCTTAATTTACAGAAATTCCATTGATCTTTGACTTCTCATCCATGCTAAATTTGATAGCTAAGTTTATACACTGAAATTCTATACAAATTTTCTAACTTAATGTAATGCTTTTTTATTGTTGAAATGTATGCATTGGATTCTGTATATGATTTGTGAACAAAAATTGTATGTGAACAATATGGTAGTGTCATTATTAAGACTTACTATATCAAAAATATACTTTGTGTATCAGCTTCCCAGTGTTGGGGAAGCATATTTAATATAATTCTCTGCCTCTATGGGTAGAATAACAGTCAAATAATTCCATAAAAATTACATAACCCTGTTTTAATCTATCAAAAATGTTTCTAACTTTATTTTTGTTTGAAACATAGAAGAAGCTGATTCCTGTGGAAACAAAGACACCAACAAAAAAAAGATAATAATATGGCATTGACGTGGTATATATGCTTTAAAGAAAAGGTCACTGCCCAAAGCCCAGTCATCTTGAATTTCATCAAATATTGGAAAAAGTGAATATCTAAATTCTGGTCCATTATGTCCACTGGGGAACCTACATTTGGACTAGGGCAGATGTTTGTTGATTTTCAATGAATAATGCATGGAAGAAGCAAGGTGCTTGAATTTTCTCACTGGAACCTACTTCCAGTTGAATAGTATATAAGCAAACATAGAGTTGCTGCCTATTGAGATTTTTCTGTTTGTAGAATACCTTCAAATAGATTTTTGACATCAAGAGCAAGGAATATTTTGGACCTGGTATTTCAGTGTGCTCTTTCTTCTTTCCCCTTTTATAGGAATAACAAATTATCATTAGCATTGCTGGTCAGTGGTTAATAGGCCAAATGCAGTGAGAGAAAACTTTTTCAAGGCCTATCCGCCCTATCATCTCTACCATACAATCTCCAACTATAGTCAGAGAAACACACGGCAAATTTTCATGAAGGATTAAAGACCAAGTCTCACAATGTGATGCTACACTCTAATGAAAAAAGAAGCAATTGCTGATTTTAGGTAATGAAACCCAGAAATTCATAATTTAAAGAGTTTTTCAGCAGTATGTGCATATAGGAATGCACATATTGATATATACTTATCTTAAACTCATACTTTAATTAAATGTTAGTTATATTGAACACAGGTTTCCTTTTGTATTAGTTGGCTGTGAGAAAATAGAGAAAAACACTAGAGTCAGACACTTATGTTCTGTTCAGTTATTCCTGATTAAGAACAATACACATTTAGGTGATAATTTGTATACTTTATATATTAAAAAAAAGGTTTCTGTTGAAATATATTTTTAAAAAGGGCAATATTCTCTTTTAATTTCAGTATATTTTATTATTTTATTGCTAATTTTATTCTGCATATGAAGACTACCCCAGAGTTAAATGGAAAAACAAGTGATAGTATGTGAGAATCATTCATCTAACAGGTAGTGATTTAACTCTTATATGGCCCCCGGAAACAAGAACTGTTATATTCATATTTTACAGATCAGGAAGATGAGGTACATGGAAGTTCAGAAAAGCATTAAGGGGTGCCTGGGTGGCTCAGTCCATTAAGCATCAGGTTTCAGCTCAGGTCAGGATACAGGGTTTGTGAGTTTGAGCCCTGTGTTGGGCTCTGTGCTGTCAGCTCAGAGCCTGGAGCCTGCTTTGGATTCTGTGTCTCCTTCTCTCTCTGCCCCTCCCCCACTGTGCTCTGTCTCTCTCTGTCTCTCAAAAATAAATAAGTGTAAAAAAATTAAAAAAAATAAACATTAAAAATAAAAAAAAAAAAAGAAAAGCATCAAAGTTGCACAGTAAAAATTCAAGCTCATGTAGTCTGGCTTCAAAGTCCATGTCTTTATTTTACTTTACCACCTTAATACTGCAGCTTGAATTGTACCACTATTCTCACAAATAGCTTGAATGATGGGATACTTAGAGGAGATACTAGAAGAGGAAAACTTTCTTAAAGACAACTTTCTTTTAAAGCAATGAGGCAAAGGAAATTAGATTTATACAGTCAAGAATTGTAATTTTCCAGAGGTTTTGCAATATCCAGAACATGATTTCCTGGACATCAGTAGTAACCATTAATCTAAATCTTGGCATGTTTGTCACCTTCTGTATTCTTTGCACATGGGGGTGGTTTCTTTTTTTCTGGTATCTCAAAGAGTCTACCGGATGTGTGATCCACTATGTGAAGAGAAAAATCTAGTAAATCTGATGGAATTAATTTTCTAGATAATTTAAAAAATTCAAGGAGTTTTCAAGCTAGTGAAAGAAATGTAACTTATTCTGAGAAAAATGGTGATCCAATACATATAATTTTAGCAGAAAAGTACTGCCATGTGAGCAATTGATTTGTCTGATTATTTTTGGAGAGAAGAATTAATTAGAAGATGCCTTATCATTATTCACTCATTCATCAATTTGTGATATATTTTATTTTTTGTGGGGGAATTATATTCTATTTATTTTTACTTGTAAAATTTTAATTCCAGTATAATAACATACAGTGTTATCTTACTTTCAGGTGTACAATGTTAACTGATTCAAAATTCTATACATTACTCAATGCTCATCATGATAAGTGTACTCTTAACCCTCTTCATCTATTTCACCCATCCCCCACCCACCTTCACTCTGGTAACCATCAGTTTGTTCTTTATATATTTAAAAATTATTTTTATTATTTTTTTCATTTTACTTAAATCCAAGTTAGTTAACTTGTGGTGTAATAATGGTTTCAAGAGTAGAATTTAGTGGTTCATCATTTTTATATGTCATCCAGTGCTCATCACACGTGCCCTCCTTAATGTCCATCACCCATTTAGCCCATCCTTTTACCCAACATCCCTCCAGCAACCCCCAGTTTGTTCTCTGTATTTAAGATTCTCTTATGGTTTGTCTCCCTGTCTGTTTTTATCTTATTTTTGCTTTCCTTCCTCTATGTTCATGTATTTTGTTTCTTAAATTCCACATATGAGTGAAATCATACATTTGTCTTTCTCTTACTGACTTATTTAGCTTAGCATAATACATTCTGGTTCTATCCACATTGTTGCAAATGGCAAGATTTCATTCATTTGGATTACTGAGTAATATTGCATTGTATATACATAGCCACATCTTTATCCATCCACCCCTTAACAGACATTTGGGCTCTTTCCATAAGTTGGCATTTGTGGATAGTGCTGCTATAAGCATTGGGGAGCATGTGCCCCTTCAAAACAGCATTTTTGTATCCTTTGGAGAAATACCTAGTAGTACAATTGCTGGGTCATAGGGTAGCTCTGTTTTTCTTTTTTGAGGAACCTCCATACTGTTCTCCAGAGTGACTGCACCAGTTTGCATTCCCACCAGCAATGCAAAAGTTTTCCCCTTTTTTCACATCCTTGCCAACATCTGTTGTTTCCTGAGTTGTTAATTTTAGCCATTTTGACAGGTGTGAGGTGGTATCTCATTGTAGTTTTGATTTGTATTTCCCTGATGATGAGTAATGTTGAGCACCTTTTCATGTGTCTGTTAGCCATCTGGATGTCTCCTTTGCAAAACTGTTCATGTCTTTTGCCCATTTCTTCACTGGATTATTTGTTTTTTGGGTGTTGAGTTTGATAAGTTCTTTATATATTTTGGATTCTAACACTTTATCTGACATGTTGCAAACATCTTAGCCCCTTCAGTAAATTGCCTTTTAGTTTTGTTAATTGCTGCCTTCACTGTGCAGGTTTTTATCTTGATGAGGTCCCAATAGTTCATTTTTGCTTTTGTTTCCCTTGCCTCTAGAGACATGTCTAGTAAGAAGTTGCTGCAACTGAGGTCATAAAAGATTGTTTTCTGTTTTCTCAAGTAGGATTTTGATTGTTTCCTGACTTACATTTAGGTCTTTTATCCATTTTGAGTTCATTTTGGGTATGGTGTAAGAAACTAGTACAGGTTCATTCTTCTATATGTTGCTGTCCAGTTTTCCCAACACCATTTGCTGAAGAGACTTTTTTCCATTGGATATTCTCTACTGCTTTTTCAAAGATTAGTTGGCCATATATTTGTGGGTACATTTCTGGGTTCTATATTCTATTGACGTTTGTGTCTGTTTTGTTCTAGTACCATCCTGTCTTGATAATAACAGCTTTGTAGTACAGCTTGAAGTCTGGAATTGTGATGCCTCCAACTTTGGTTTTCTTTTTAAGGATTGCTTTGGCTATTCGGGGTCTTTTCTAGTTCCATACAAATTTTAGGATTGTGTTTTCCAGCTCTGTGAAGAATGCTGGTGTTATTTGGTAGGGATTTCATTGAACACGTAGATTGCTTTGGGTAGTATCAACATTTTAACAATATTTGTTCTTCCAATCCATGAGCATGGAATGTTTTTCCATTTTTTTGTGTTTCTTCAATTTCCTTAATAAGCTTTCTATAGTTTTCAGTGTATATATCTTTTACCTCTTTGGTTGATTACTCCTGGGTATTTTATGGTTTGGTGCGGTTGTAAATGGGATTGATTCTTTGATTTCTCTTCTACTGTTTCATTATTAGTGTACAGAAATACAATTTATTTCTGTATGTTGATTTTATATCCTGCAACCTTGCTGAATTCACGTATCAGTTCTAGCAGTTTTTTGGTGGAATCTTTTGGGTTTTCCACATAGAGTATCATGTCGTCTACAAAGAGTGAAATTTGACTTTTTCCTTGCCGATATGGATGCCTTTTGTTTCTGTTGTCTGATTGCTAAGGCTAGGACTTCTAACACTATATTGAACAACAATGGTGAGAGTAGATATCCATGTCATGTTACTGACCTTGGGAAAAAGCTCTCAGTTGTTCCCATTGAGGATGATATTAACTGTGGGTCTTTCATAGATGACTTTTATAACCTTAAGGTATGCTCCTTCTATCTTTACTTTCTTGGAGGTTTTTATCAAGAAAGGATGTGTATTTTCTCAAATGCTTTCTTTGCATCTATTGAGAGGATAATGTGATTCTTATCCTTTCTTTTATTAATGTGATGTATCACATTGATTGATTTGTGGATTTTAAACCAGCCCTGAATCCCAGGAATAAGTCCCAGTTGATCATGGTGAATAATTCTTTTAATGTATTGTTGGATTCAATTTGCTGGCATCTTGTTGAGAATTTTTGCATCCATGTTCATCAGAGAAATTGGTCTGTAATTCTCCTTTTTAGTGGAGTCTTTGGTTTTGGAACCAAGGTAATGTTGGCCTCAGAGAAGAAGTTGGAAGTTTTCCTTCTATTTCTATTTTTTGGAACAGCTTCAAAAGAATAGGTATTAACTCTTCTTTAAATGTTTGGTAGAATTCCCCTGGAAAGCCATCCAGCCCTGGACTCTCATTTGTTGGGAGATTTTTGATTGCTGATTCAACTTCTTGACTGGTTATGAATGTGTTCAAATTTTCTATTTCTTCCTGGTTCAGTTTTGGTAGTTTGTATATCTCTAGGAACTTATCCATTTCTTCTAGATTTGTTGGCATATACTTGCTCATAATATTATCTTATTATTGTATGTATTTCTGTGGTGTAGGTTGTGATCATTCCTCATTCATTCATGATTTTGTTCATTTGGGTCCTTTCCTTTTCCTTTTTGATAAATATGGCTAGGGGTTTATCACTTTTGTGAATCATTTCCTAGTTTTGTTTATCTCTTGTACTGTTTTGTTTTTGTTTTTTTGAATTCAATATTATTGATTTCTGCTCTAATCTTTATTTCCCATCTTCTGTTTGTTTGGGGCTTTGTTTGCTGTTCTTTTTATAGCTCCTTTAGGTATAAAGTCAGCTTGTATATTTGAGACCTTCTTCCTTCTTTAGGAAGGCCTGGATTCCTCTCTACTTCCCTCTTATGATGGCCTTTGCTTCATCCCAAAGGTTTTGCACTGTCATGTTTTCATTTTCTTTGGCTCTCATGTACTTTTTTTTTGACGCCTTGAATTTCTTGGTTAACCCATTAATTCTTTAGTAGGATTTTTTTACATCTCCAAGTATTCATGGTCTTTCCAAAGTTTTTCTTGTGGTTGATTTTAGAATTTTATAGCATTATGGTCTTCAAATATTCAAGGTATGATCTTGATCATTTTGAACTTTGTGAGGGCTGATTTGTGATCCAGGATGTAATATATTCTGGAGAATGTTCCATTTGTACTCAAAAACAATGTGTATTCTGCTTTAGCATGAAATGTTCTAGATATATCTGTCAAGCCCATATGGTCCAGTGCACCATTCAAGGCCATTGTTTCCTTGTTGATTTTCTGCTTAGATGATCTGTCCATTGTTGTATGTAGGGTGTTAAAGTCCCCTACTATAATTGTATTATTATCAATGAGTTTTTATGTTTGTCATTAATTGATTTATATATCTGGGTTCTTCCAATTTGGGGGCATAAATATATACTTATTAGATATTCTTGGTGGATAGACCCCTTACATATGATATAATGCCCTTCTTCATCTCTTGTTACAGTATTTGTTCTAAAATCTGGTTTGTCTGATATAAGTATGGCTACTCTGGCTTTCTTTTGACATTCATTAGCATGATAGATGGTTGTCTATCCCTTCACTTTCAATCTGCAGGTGCCTTTAGGTCTAAAATGAGTCTCTTGTAGGAAGCATATAGATATGTCTTTTTTTTTTTTTTAATCTATTCAGATATTCTTTGTCTTTTGACTGGAGCATTTGGTTCATTTACATTTAGAGTCATTATTGAAAGATATGAATTTAGTGCCATTGTGTTGCCTGTAGAGTTTGTGTTTCTGGTGTTGTTCTCTGGTCCTTTCCAGTCTTTGTAGCTTTTGGTCTGTTTTGTTTTGTTTTGTTTTGTTTTGTTTTGTTTTGTTTTGCTTTGCTTTTTCTCTACGCAGAGTCCCTGTTAAAATCTCTTGCAGGGCTGGGTTAGTGGTCACAAACTTCTTTACTTTATGTTTGTCTGGGAAACTCTTTATCTTGCCTTCTATTCTGAATGGTAGCCTTGCTGAATAAAGAATTATTGACTTCATATTTTTCTGATTAAGCACATTGAATATATCCTGCCACTTCTTTCTGGCTTGCCAAGTTTCTGTGGACACATCTGCTGTGAACCTGATCTGTCTCCCCTTTTAGGTTAAGGAATTTTTCTCCCTTGCTTCTTTCAGGATTCTTTCCTTGTCTATGTATTTTGTGAATTTGACTATGATATGCCTTGGTGATGGTCAGTTTCTGTTGAATAATGGGAGTTCTCTGTGCTTCTTTGATTTTGATGTCTGTGTCCTTCCAGGTTAGCAAAGTTTTCAGCTCTAATTTGCTCACATAAACTTTATGCCCCATTTTCTCTCCATCTTCTGGGACTCCTATGATTCAAATGTTACTTCTTTTAAATAAGTCACTGAGTTCTCTAAGTCTTATATTGTGATCTTTTGCCATTGTTTCCCTCTGTTTTCTGCTTCATTCTCCATAATTTTATCTCTGTCTCACTGATTCACTTTTCTGCTTTGTCCACCCTTGCCACCATGGCATCCCATTGAGATTGCATCTTGGTTATAACATTTTTAATTTCAGCCTGACTAGATTTTAGTTCTTTAATCTTCACAGAAAGGGATTCTCTGGTGTCTTCTTTGCTTTTTTCAACCCCAGCTAGTATTCTTATAATTATGGTTTTAAAATCGAGTTGTGATATATTTTAAAAGCCTCCCTGCCATATGGAGGCATTGTGCCCAGTGTTTAAAATACAAAGGAGAACCAGAGAAACCCAGTCCCCATTTTCATGGTACTAATTATCTCATAGAAAACCATTAAAATGGTATAGTCAAGTGATGCTAGAGTCCTGATCTAGGATAATAGATTAAAAGGAAGTTCAGATGTGAAAAGGTTAAGGGAAAAATGCCAGGTTTTGAGAACTGAGTGTGAAAAAAGGAGAGGAATAAAATTGACCATAAAGGAAATTTGAAAGAAAATACTAAAAAAAATTTAATGTTTATTTATTTTTTGAAAGAGAGAGTCAGAGTACAAGTGGGGGAGGGCAGAGAGAGAGGGAGACATAGAATCCAAAGGAGGCCCCAGGCTCTGAGCTGTCAGCACAGAGCCTGACGTGGGGCTCGAACTCATGAACGGTGAGATCATGACCTGAGCTGAAGTCGGTTGCTTAACCGACTGAGCTGCCCAGGCGCCCCTTAAAATAAAATATTTTAAAACATTCTTATTTAAACATTTTGTGACAAATTAGATCTAAATGGATACATCACCCAGGTGCCTTGGTGGCTCAGTTAGTTAAACATTGTACTCTTCATTTTGGCTCATGTCATGGTCTCATAGTTCACAAGACTGAGCCCTGCATCAGGCTATGCATTGATAGTACAGACCCTACTTTGGACTCTCTCCTTCCCTCTCTTTCTACTCCACCCCTACATGTGGGCTCTCTCTCTCTCTATCTTTTATTTAAAAAATAAAAAAATAAATGGACGCATCAGTAACAATTGGCATTATAATTAGGAGATTCTAGAGTCACTCCATTTATATCAGGTCAAAACAGTGACTCTTATAATCAGATTATATTATATACATATTTTTTCTTGAAAAACTCAAAGTACTCTTACCCTACACACACTACTTAGATCAGGAAGTCCATAAAAGAAATAGCACTACTTCTCACTGAGGAAAAACTAAAGGGAAGATCAAGATAAAGGGTGGGAAGACTATCAGAAGAATAAAAACTGTACAAGGGAGTATCCAATACTCTGCTAGTCTATAGACATAAAATCTAAATACAGTTTACACATTTGAATTTTAGTAAATAGAAGGGGATAAATTCAAGGGAATATAAGAACATTGGAAAATTTCACAGAAGAATGAAGACCAGGAAAGTTCATTCTAAAATTCTTAAGGCAGATAAGCATCTGAAAATAATTTATTGCAAGAACCAGAAAAAGGACTGGAAGCTAGTAGGACTGAGAAACATTAATGCCTACAAAGCAACAACATTGGCTCTGAAGCTGGACCACCTGGTCTGGAATCTGGCAATACTACTTGCTAGCTGTGACTTTGAGTAAATTAACGGTAATTAAGAAACTCAATTTACCATGAAGTAATTGATATATGACTTATCGAAATAAAAACTATAGTCTAACTTTATTTCCTTATTGCTATAGCCTGTGAATATTTATATAACTTTTTTGTCTTCTGCCTAAGTATTAACTGACATTACTGTGTAAGATGTACTGTGATACATAATTTTATGATATGAAGAATATTGAGTAGAGATCCTGTCAGAAGTATGAGCAGTAACTTATAATACATTGTGGATGGGTGAATATATTTTGGACAGAACATAGAATGGTTGTATTAAATTAGGCAGAAACAGTTTTAATTATGCAAAGATGTGTGAATATGGATGTTGGGCAGCCAAAGTGGTAAACTGCATCGGGAAATTTTACAAGTGATGTTGGCCAGTAACTGGGCACTGTGGTCTTCTTCCTTCAGTCCTTGGCATCCAGCTTATCGCTATGTGACTAAAACTAAGCCAGTCATGTGGTATCACTTGGAACAGTGAGCCTAGAGTGAATATCCAACTCTGACTCTGGTGTTAGTAACCCAAATAGCAATGGCAGTTTAGCATTCATTCCACCAGTCATGACTTTGACTGCCAGAATTTGGAATACACTGAAAGTGGTGACCCTAGAATCAAAAGCCCTTTGGTGCTGTATTAAGTATCTCATGAAGGTGATTACCCAGCTGTGGCAATCTTTTGTGCCCCATCATAAAAATTGTGTTCTGGAGGTCTTTGGAAGACTTTATTAGGTCCTCAGTTTTTCTCTCTTTCTTTTCATCTGTGAACTTCATGTTATACCTCCAACAATCCATCTTTTAACTATATTAATTGGAATTTATTTCTGTAATTTGCAACTAAGAACCAGGATGACACACTGCATCGAGTAAGAGTAATGTTAGTGGGTTGGTTGCAGGTTGCAGATAAATTTGAAAGTTGCAAAATAACAAAATTGACTATGCAGGAATAAAAGTTACTAGGTCAGTGTTTCCTAACAAGCAAGATAATATTAATGTAGACGTAAACTCAAACACATATGTAAATAGTTTAAGGTCATTTTTTAAATTAAGACTTTTTTTAGACATACAGAGTGTAAAGATTTACATAGAAATGTTATAATTCATAGCATTTAGTACAATTCTAAAATTTACACAGTGTTATAAAGATGAGGAAATGTCTTTTCTAAACATAATGTGACTAAAAGTAACATATTTGCTTTCTCCAAAACTATAATTTGGAAACTTGTAAATGACTTCTTTCTTCCTTCTTACTCTTCTTTGCCTCTGATATCTGATATAAATCCCACAGACTTTATGGCCAGTCTTTTCTACCTGGTACATTGAATGGTTTTCTTTTTCCGATGATGGTCCAAAATTACTAATATTCTTGGGGACTTATCAATTTGGTAATAGCATGCAGTGTAAACCAGTAAAATAAGGATAAACTTGATCCACTTTAACTTTTCTGGGAGTGCTCAGCATCTTCACACTCAGGCAAAGATCTGGTTGTCAGTGCTCACAGTAATTGCATAAATGTGCATTCAGATTAACAGGTTTGTGATGTCAGAACCAATTTTCCTTTACACTCTGAGCAACCTTTATGTGGCTTCTATTTCTATTCTGTTTATCTTTTTAAAATGTATTTATTTTTGAGAGACAGACGGAGTGAGAGCAGGGGAGGGGCAGAGAGAGAGGGAGACACAGAATCTGAAGCAGGCTCCAGGAGCCTGACGCCTGGCCCGAACCCACAAACGGCGAGATCATGACCTGAGCCAAAGTCAGAAGCTCAACCGACTGAGCTACCCAGGTGCCCCATCTGTTTAACTGAGATGCATTCTGTGTTATCCCAATCCCATAATTCTGTTGTTTTGTTTTTTAATTTTAAGATGTCTTTTTATTGTATTGTATTGTAGTATAATTAACATACAATGTTATACTAGTTTCAGGTACAACATATTGATTCAATTCTATACAATACTCAGTGCTCATCATAAGTATAGTCACCATCTGTCACCATACAGCCGCATTATTACAATATTACTGACTATATTCCCTGTGCTGTACTTTTCATCCCCATGACTTATTTATTTTATAACTGTAAGTTTGTCCTTTCTAATCCCTTTTTCTATTTCACTCCCCTACACTCCCCCACCTCTGCTCTGGCAACCATCAATTAATTCTGTGTATTTAAGAGTTTGTTATTAGGTTTGTTTGTTTTGTTTTTTAGATTCCATATGTGAAGGAAATTATATGGTATTTGTTTTTCTCTGATTTATTTTACTTAGCATAATACTTTCTAGGTCCATCTGTGCTATCACAAATGGCAAGATCTCATTCTTTTTTATGGCTCACTAATATTCCATTGTATATATACCACTTCTTTGTCCATTCATCTATTGATGGACACTTGGATTGCTTACCCATCTTGTCTATTGTAAAGAATGCTGCAATAAACATGGGGTACATATATTTTTTGAATTAACATTTTTGTTTTCTTTAGATAAATACCCAGTAGTGGGACTACTAAGTCATATGGTATTCTGTTTTTAATTTGGGGGGTAATCCTCCATACTGTTTTCCACAATGGCTGCACCAATTTACATTTCCACCAATAGTGCATGAGGCTTCTATTTTTTCCACATCCTCACTAGTACTTGTTATTTCTTGCTTTTTTGATTCTAGCCATTGTGACAGGTATAAGGTGATGTCTCATTGTGGTTTTGATTTGCATTTCCCTGCCTAATAGTGATGTTGAGCATCTATTCATGGGTCTGTTGGCCATCTGTATGTCTTCTATGGAAAAAGGTTGTTCAGGTTCTCTGCCCATTTTTAAATAGATTATTTGGGTTATTTTGGTGTTGAGTCATATAAATTCTTTTATATATTTTGGATGTTAACCTTTCATTGGATATACCATTTTCAAATATCTTCTCCCATTCGTTAAGATGCCTTCTTGTTTTATTGATGGTTTCCTTAGCTGTGCAAAAAAAAAAAAAAAAAAAAAAAAAAAAAAAAACTTTATATTTTCATATACTACCAATAGCTTATTTTTGCTTTTGTTTCCTTCAGCTGAGGAAGGAATGATGCGTAGGCTGATGTCAAAGATATTACTACTTAAAATGACCTTTAAAAGTCTTTTTTTTAAAGAACAGTTTAAGGCTCATAGCAAAATTAAGGGGAAGGTATAGAGATTTCACACACACACCTGCCCACACCCATGCATAACCTTCTCCACTATCAACAACCCACTAGAGTAGTACTTTTATTACAGTTGATGAACCTGAATTGATCACATCATGATCACCCAAATTCCATATTTACATTAGGATTCAGTCTTGGTGTTCTCATTCGATCTATTTGGACAAGTGTATAATGATTGTATTCTCCAACATATTATTATAAGAGTAATTTCACTGCCCTAAAAATACCCTCTGACCTGCCTATTTGTCCCTCTTTACCCTCAGATTCCTAGCAACTACTGATCTTTTTACTGTCTCCATAGTTTTGCCCTTTCCAAAATATCATATGGTTGGAATCATACAGTATATAGCCCTTACAGATTAGATTCTTTCATGTAGTAATGCAGTAAATATGTCTTTCCTCTTCCTCCCTGTATTTTCATGCTTTGACAACTCTTTTCTTTTTGGCACTAAATGATATTCTGTTGTCTGGATGTGCCATGTTTACATATCCCTTCATCTACTGCAGGACATCTTGGTCTCTGCTCGATTTTGGCAAATAAAAATAAAGATGCCATAAACCTTCATATGAATATAAGTTTTCAACATCTTTGGGTAAATACTAAGGAGCACAGTTACTTGAATTCGTGGTAAGAGTATGTTTAGTTTTGTGAGAAACTTCAAATTGTCTTCCAAAGTGGCTCTACCATTTTGCATTTCTACCACAATGAATTCTGATAGAGATTCTGTTGCTCCACATCCTCACCATCATTTGCTGTTGTCAGTGTTCTTTTTTGGCCATTTTAATAGGTGTAAAATCGTAGCTCATTATTGTTTTAATTTGCTTTTCCCTGATGACGTATGATGGGGAGCATCTTTTCATTTGCTTATTTGCCATTGTATATCTTCTTTGATGAAGTACCTTTTAAGGTCTTTGGCCATTTGTTAATCAGAGTCTTTGTTTTCTGTTTATTGATTTTAAGAGTTCTTTGCATATTTTGGGTAACAGTCCTTTATCAAATGCATTCTTTGTAAGTATTTTCTCCAAATCTAGAAGTTGTTTTTTCATAAACTTCATATTGTCTCATTTTTGTCTCATTTTTAAATTTTTTAGAGTTTATTTATTTGTTTAGAGAGAGAGACAACATGAGTTGGGGAGAGGCAGAGAGAGAGAGGGAGAGACAGAGAAAATCCCAAGCAGGGTTCACACTGTTAGCACAGAACCTGGTGCAGAGCTCAGATTCATGACACTGTGAGATCATTACCTGAGCCTAAAATGAGAGTTGGACACTTAACTGAGCCACTCAGGTGCCCCTTGATATTGTCTTTCACAGAGCAGTTTTTTAATTGTTATGAAGTCCATCTTATCAACTGTTTCTTTCATGGATTATGCCTTTGCTGCTCTATCTAAAAAGGCATTACCATACCCAAAGGCATCTAAGTTTTCTCCTATGTTAACTAATTTTAATTACTTTTTACAAAGGGTGTAAGGTCTTTGTCTAGATTTTTTTTTTTCATGTAGTTGTTTCAGCAGCATTTGTTGAAAAGATTACCTTTGATCCACTTTATTGCCCTAGTTCCTTTGTCAAAGATGGGTTGACTATATTTATATTGGTCTACTTATTGGACCTCTATTTGTTCCTTTGATCTATTTCTCTAAATTTTTGCCATTACCACACTATATTGATTACTGTAGCCTTATATAGTTGGCTTGAAGTCAGGTACTGCTTGCCTTCAACTTCATTTTTCTCCTTTACTATTATATTGTTTATTTTGGGTCTTTTTCCTCTCCATATAAACTCCATAATTAAATTGTTGATATCCTTAAAATAATTTGCTATGATTTTGATTGAGAATACAGTGAATATATACATTAGGTTGGAAAGAACTGACATCTTGACAACATTGCATTTTCCTATCCATGAACATGGAATATCTCTGCATTTATTTAGTTCTTTGATTTCATTCTTGCGAGTTTTGTAGTTTTCACCATATAGGTCTTGTACATACTTTGTTAGATTTATGTGTACTTCATTTTGAGGGGTGCTAATGTAAATGGTGATGTATTTTTAATTTCAAATTCTATTTGTTTGTTGCTGGTGGTTTACTTTTGTATATCAATCTTTACTTTTGTATATCAATCTTATATTTTGTATCCTTGATGTAATCATTCATTAGTTCCTAGAGTTTTACTGTTTCTTTTGGACTTTTCTCTATAGGCAAACATGTCTTCTATGAAGAAAGACAGTTTTATTTCTTTCTTCTCAATTTATGTACATTTTATTTTGTTTTTTTCCTTTATTGCATTAGCTAGAAATTCCAGGACAGTGCTGTAAAAGGAGGAGTGAGACATTTTTGCTATGTACCTGATTTTAGTGGGAAGGCTTTGTTTCTCACCATTAACTATAATATTACTGGTAGGCTTTTTGTGACTATTCTTTATCAGGTTGAGGGAGTTTCTTCTATTCCCATTTTAATGTGAGTTTTTCTCGTAAATGGGTGTTGGATTTTGTCAAATAACTTTTCTACATCAATTGATTTTTTGTTTTAGTCTGTTAATGTAATAGATTACATTAATTAATTTCTGGTTGTTGAACCAGGCTTACATGCCTGGGATGAATCCCATTTGGTCATGGTGTATAATTCTTCTTAAACATTGTTGAATTTAGTTTGCTAAGTATTTTGTTAAAATTTGTCTATCTATGTTCATGAGTAATGTTGAACTATAACTTTCTTTTAGTGTAATGCCTGGCTGGCCTCATAGAATAAGTTAGTAAATATATATCTTTTGTTTCTATTCTCTAAAAGAGACTGTAGAGAAATGGTACAATTTTTTCATTAAATGTTTGGTTGAATTTTCCAGGAAACCTATCTGGGCCTAATATTTTCTGTTTTGGAAGGTTAACAATTATTTGTTAAATTTCTTTCATAGGTTGACAGCTATTCAGTCTATTTATTCTTGTGTGAGTTTTGCAGAATTTGTCTTTCAAGTAAATGATCCACATGATCTGATTTTCAAAACTGTGGGCATAAAGTTGTTCATGGTATTTTTTTCTATTCTTTAATATTTAAAAGATCTGTAGGAATGTTCCTTCTTTCATTTTTAATATTAGTAGTTTATTTCCTCTCTTTTTTTCTTATATAATCTGGTTAAAACCTTATCAATTTTATTGATTATTTAAAAACCATTGTATTTTGGGTTTGTTTATTTTCTCTGTTGATTTCCTATTTTAAATTTCATTGATTTATACTCTAATATTTTTTTCTTCTGCTTACTTTGGATTGAATTTGCTCTTCTTTTCAAGTTTTCTATTTTAGAAACATAGGTTATTGATTTTATATCTTTCCTCTTTTCTAATATATGCATTCAAAACTATACATTTCTAAGCAGTGCTTTCATTGCATTCCAAAAATTTTTGTAAGTTGTGTTTTTGTTTTCATAGAGTTCAAAATATTCCTTTTAGTCTCCCTTGAAATTTCTAGTTTAACCCCTATGTTATTTAGAAATGTGTTGTTTAATTTCCAACTATTTAGGATTCTCCTCTTTTGTTTCTGTTATTGATTTTTAGTTTAATTCCATAGGGGTCTGAGATTTTTTTGATGTTTGTTTTACTTTTGGTTTTTTTGTTTGCTTGTTTGCTGTGGGTTTTGGGGGGCATTTATTTTGTTTGGTATTTTCTGAGCTTCCTGGAACATGGTTCAGTATCAGACATTAATTTGGTAAAATTCTCAGTTATTATTGTTTGAAATATCTTTTCATTCCTTTTTCTCTTTCTTCTCCTTCTGGCATTCCCATTACTTGTATGTTACACCTTTTGTAGTTATCCCACAGTCATTTGATATTCTGTTCTGGGTTTTTTGTTTTGTTTTGTTTTTTTGGTTTGTTTAGTCTTTTTCTCTTTTCTCTTTGGTTTTAGAAGATTCTATTGATGTATCCTGTATCTCACATTCCTTTCTCATATTCTTTTTCCCATCAAAGACTTTTTTTCATTTCTGTAACATGTTTTTTTAATCTGTCACATTTCTTTTTGGTTCTTAGAGTTTCCATCTGCTGCTTACATTGCCCATTTGTTCTTGCATGCTGTGTACTTTTTCCATGATAGCCCTTGGGATATTAGTCACAGTTTAAAATTTCCACCCTGACATGTCTGGTTCCGATGCTCGCTCTGTCTCTTCAAAGTGTGTCTTTTGCCTTTTGGTATGCCTTGTCATTTTTCCTGATAGCCAGATAAGATGGACTGCTGTAAATACGGCTTAGTAATGTAGTAGGAAGATGCAGGAGAGGGAAGCATTTTATAGTCCTGTGGTTATGTGTCCAGTGAGCTTGTGCCCCTGGATGGTGAATTTCCCAGGTATTTCTCAGTTTTTTTCTCCCCATTAGGTGGCTAGAGTGGGCTGAATTTAGGTATTTCCTTTCCCTCAGGTCAACTAGGCTCTGATATTATGGTAGGTTAGATTCTAGTTAACTAGTTTCCACTAAGGTGGGGCCTTCTAAAGAGTAGTGTGTTTCAAAACCATTTCTTGCCCCTCCTACTGGAAGCACAAGGGGATTTTTCTCCAATATTTACTATGGGAACCTAGTTGAGCTCTTGGGGTAAATCTCACAGTATTTTGGGGATCCCTCTGTGACTGGGTCCCCCTGCACTTGTTAATTTTCAGTGCTGTCTTCACTGAGCCTCCAGCAATTTTCCAATTACAGTTTAGATTTTCCTACTCCAGCACTGGTTTTTCTGGTGTTTTCTGCTTGTGAGCGTCTGCTCCAGTAAGCTGTGACTGCCTCTATTTGCCTATCTATCTCTTCAATTCTGGGGACAGTGACTTGCCCTCTGTTTTCCCTTCTCTTAGGAATCCAAGAGGAGATATTGATTTTTCAGTATGTTTAGTGTTTTACTTGCTTTTAGGATGGAGCAGTGACTTCCAAAACTCATACATGTTAAACTAGAAAGTTATATAAATTTTTAAGAATTCACATAACTTCAATTATTGGATAATTGTCAGTCCCTTCGCTACATTACCTTATGTCAGGATGACCTCTGGAAATCTAGATAAAGCAATTGTTATCAAGCCAGTGAAAAATGATCTGTCTTTTACCAATAAGTTTATTATCATAATGTCTTTTTAATTTTTTCCTGTTATTATCTGTAAAGCAATAAAATGTTAAAGGAATATAACAGTTGGTAAGGGAAGAAAGTGAAATTAAGAACAGAAATTAGATTTCCTATGAGACAAGAAGTTTTGAGATAATTTTCCTTATCTTTATCTTTGATTGACTGACATATGGGTTGGGAGGAAAAACACTTTTGATACTTAGTTATGGGGAAAATAAAGAAATCATGTACTTATTTTTGTGATTTCATATATTATTTATAACTATATCAGTTAATAAAAATTATCATACACTGGTAATATGAATGTATTATATACTATAATAGATTTTTTTAATGTTTATTCATTTTTTTTTCGATAGAGAGAGACAGAGCATGAGTGGGGGAGGGGCAAAGAGAGAGGGGGACACAGAATCTGAAGCAGGCTCCAGGCTCTGAGCTGTCAGCACAGAGCCAGATACAGGGCTCAACTCACGGGCCACAAGATCATGACCTGAACTGAAGTCAGATGCTTAACCAACTGAGCTACCCAGGCGCCCGCCATAATAGATACTGACTAAAATATTTTATAACACAAATTTAAATACTCAATAAGTGATAATTAAAATGCTTTTTAGAATTTCTCAACAGCAGATTTTAGAAAATTATATTTATTGCCATAACAATTATATACTTTTAAAATAAGCTCTCCTTTATTAAAGAGGAGAGGAAAATGGTCTGATATATTCAATGTGCTATAATCCAGTTCTTATTGAAAATATTTAATTTACAGAATCAGCAAAATATGCTTGCTTAAAAAAATCCATTGTCATATGCTAGCCTATTTTCAGAAAAATTCTGGGACACTGTTAACAATAATTCAGAACTCTCATTATAAGAATAATCATCATCAAACGTTATGTACCATCTTCCATAATTACATATACACTTCAGTCTAGACAGTTTATCTATTTCTCTTATAACCAGATTTGTATTACAAGACAAATAGATGATGTCTGTAAAAACAATTTTCTGTTTCCATATGCATTGAAGGACAAAAAGTTTATTCACCGGGGGCGCTTGGGTGGCGCAGTCGGTTAAGCGTCCGACTTCAGCCAGGTCACGATCTCGCGGTCCGTGAGTTTGAGCCCCGCGTCAGGGTCTGGGCTGATGGCTGGGAGCCTGAAGCCTGTTTCCGATTCTGTGTCTCCCTCTCTCTCTGCCCCTCCCCCATTCATGCTCTGTCTCTCTCTGTCCCAAAAATAAATAAACGTTGAAAAAAAAAATTTAAAAAAAGTTTATTCACCGGAAGTTTTAAAATACAATTATGATTCATTTCTTTCAAACAAATAATCACTTTTGATATATTTCAATTTTGAATTTGTTGCCCTTTTTCTATTTTCAGTAGGATTCTAATCATGCTTACATTTGCATAATATCTGTAGCAGTATGTACCATTACATCTGTAATTGTTACACATTATAAGAATGATCTGGGTTTTTTTAAGTTTTTTTTTAAGTTATCTCTACACCTAATGTGGGGCTCAAACAAACCCTGGAGTCAAGAGTCATATGCTTCACCAACTGAGCCAGCCAGGTACCTGAAGCATGATCTGTTTTAAACTAATCTCTTTTTAAACTAATCTCTGTGGATATTAATTATCACTATTACTCTGTGAAAAGTTCTCAACTTATTTTATGAGAAACAAGTGCTCATGTATAAGGAGGCATTTTCCCCCAAATTATCCCTCAGAAATGACGAGGTTACCTGGGGCACCTGGGTGGCTCAGTCAGTTGAGCATCTGACTTTGGCTCAAGTCATGATCTCACGGTTTGTGGGTTCAAGCCCGGCATCGGGCTCTGTGCTGACAGCTCAGAGCCTGGAGCCTGCTTCGGATTCTGTGTCCCTCTCTCTCTCTCTGCTCCTCTCTTGCTCACACACTCTCTCTCTCCCTCTCTCAAAAATAAATAAACATTAAAAAAAAAAGAAATGAAGAGGTTACCTTATTTTTGAAAATTTACCTAGGATCTCATATTATGGGACATTCTTACAATTGTTGATTTAAAACCTTATAATACTGAAAAAAACAAGATACTATCTCAATTAATTCTAGTTTTAGGTTTTTAGGTTACTAGATTGAGTGAGTTATAAAGGAACAAAAGATAACTAATATCAGTCTAATAAATATTACTGAGACTTTTTAAAATATATATAAGTAGAATCCTGAAAACACTTCAGAATATTAGCCACCTCTTCTCAGGTGAGCCATTGGCATGAAGAGAATTGACCATAATTATGAATATGAAAACAGTGAGTTGTGTTAAGGATGTTCATTACTATGGATAAAACAGAATTGCTGAAAGGAGAGGAACAGTTTAATGATGCTATTCAAAAAAGAAGAGGTGGGAGAGAGAGAGTTAGTTAGTATATATCCCTTTTCATATTTTGTCATATTCTCCATGAGACTCCTACCGGAAAACCTGAGAGTAAGAGGGTATGAATCTAGCCCTAACATTATAGAAGAAAGTACAGGAATCTAGGAGGGTGAATATAGAGCAGAAAAACAAACGATAAATACCCCATTATGGCATGTAGCAACGGTATAGTCAATTGTATCTCATGCTACATGAAATGACAGAATACAAAAGAATGTACTCAGACCTAAATGAGCCATGTATGAACTTTGATTCACATTGGTATAGCAGTCCCCATTCAACTGTCTGATGAATCTTGTTGAGTCATAATTATAACGTGGCAGTAAAATTGCCATGCCACCCTTTATGCAAATACTAAGATAATGGAAATGATTTCCTAGAAGTTAGACATAATGATGCCTTGCAATTATTCCTCTGTATACATGAAGTGTTGATGTAAATATTTTTATAATTTTATAAGAAAACAATAGAGATTTTAAAAATTGCTATTTGCTTAGCACTTCCTTGAAATTTTAGGATATTGGAATTGTCCTAAGGTAGGTGGTAAGATGATCCCCCACCCCGTCTTTTTTGTAGAAATACCTTATAACAATTTACTAGACAAATATGGACAGATATTATATACCAAGCCATTAGCTAATGGCTTGGTATATAATTAGCCATTTTTATAAGACAGCACCTTTCATTTGTCAACTCTGATTTTTCCAGCATTAGCAACACAATAATTTATATATCATAAGTGCCTAATAATATCATTAAGTAAACAAATGCATAGATAAATATGCTGTCTGACTTTTCTAAAACTAAACATATTTGAAAGTTTCTGAAGAATAAATATTTCTATGCAACTAGGTGAGAGAGACTTAAGTATAAAAGTAACATGTAGGGGCTCCTGGGTGGTTCAGTTGGTTAAGCATCTGACTTTGGCTCAGGTCATGATCTCGCGGTCCATGAGTTTGAGCTGCGCGTCAGGCTCTGTGCTGACAGCTCAGAGCCTGTAACCTGTTTCAGATTCTGTGCCTCCCTCTCTCTCTGACCCTCCCCCATTTATGTTCTGTCTCTGTCTCAAAAATAAATAAACATTAAAAAATTTTAATGAGTAATATGTATAAAGTAGAATAAAATTTTAGTTATCCTATGCTGCTCTTACCCAGGACCAGGTATGTCCTCAGATTTTATTAGATAACCCGTCATACTAATTTTGTGTGTGGAGAGACAGAGTTTGCTCTAAGCACATATACTGACTGCTAACGCAGCTACAATGTTGGTCATGTCACCTATTTGCATATTAATCCATTTATTAGTTTTATATATCTCATCTTCTAAAAGTTATTATATTTCTCACATATTTCCTCTTAAAGACAGCATATTTTTAGAGCAACATAATATTATTCATGTACCTACTTGCTGAATGTATTTGAATCTATATTCCTAAGTGCATTAGGCATTTATTGCTATGTAATGTTACTCTAAATGTTAATGGCTTAAACAAAAACCACAGATTTGACTAATATCAGGGAAGGTGGTGAAAGAGAAAGCACCAGGAAGTCACCTCTCCACCAACACAATTATACTAGCAGAAACAGTCTGAAGTAACTACTTTTAACTCAGGAGTTTATGTGAACATTTCAGTCTCCAAGGGAGAGCTTGGATGGTTAATTTCTGTCAATTTTATTAATCAGTGTGATGTCAGCTATTTATATCCCACCTCTCTCAGCTATATATCAGGACATGGGGATGTTAGCCATAGATTGATTGTGCATTACTACTTCTGATTGCAGAGGTGTATACAAAGAGATGGGTTTGTCATTCCTGCAATCCTACCACCTGAAGCAGCTTCCAGGAGATTTAAGTTACTGCACCTATTTTTCTGGATATTCCAGCACACTGTCATATATTGGAAAATTTGGAAAGACTACACATGCCTGTGAAAAGATGCAAGCTCAGAAAAGACCTGAAAAGATCTTAAACTTTCACCTCAGGCTGATGCTTAGCACACAGATATCCTAAAATAATAGAACAAAATAATAAGTAAGCAAACCATGGTAAAAGAGAGTGTCTGATTTCCAGATTTACCATGAGATTTGTGTATCCAGTTTTCAATGAAAAATAATGAAGCACACAAAGAAAAAGGGAAGAATAACCCATTCAAAGGAACAAAACAAATCAGCAGAGAATGTCACTAACAAAGCACAGAACTTGGACTTACCAGACAGAGTGTAAACCAACTATATTAAATATGACCAATGAGATAAACAAAGACATGGGGACATGGACTGGATGACTAGACTTGACACTATTGCATCTATCCATCATTGCATGTAGACAGTTGCATGTAGAATGGGGTATGATGTTAGGCAGAACAGCTCACTTAACCCAAGGACAACTCCCAGATAGGATTGAAACTTGAGGGCTGTTAGAATATAGCATTTCTAACATTTAGAAAAATAATTACTTCAGTCAAAAGGAATAAGACTGTGTATCAAGTAGAGGCAAAACTATCTCTACTCACAGATTACATGATTGTATACATGGAACATCCCAAAAACTTACAAGAGAGCTAATAGAGCTAATATATAAATTCATCAAAGTTGCAGTGTGAAAAGTCATTTGTTTCCAAACATCCACAATAAATAATCCAAAATAGAAATTCAAAAAGAAATTCTATTTACATTAGCACCGAAAAGAATTAAATAATTATAAAGAAATAAAACCATGGAAGTGAAAGAAGTGTATATTGAAAACTACAAAATATTCCTGAAAGTGCATATAGAGAAGACTTATAAGGAAGACTTATTAAATAGAAAGACACTTCTGTTTAGGATTGGAAGAGTTCATATTTTTTTTAACGTTTATTTATTTTTGAGGCAGAGAGAGACAGAGCATGAACAGGGGAGGAGCAGAGAGAGAGGGAGACACAGAATCGGAAACAGGCTCCAGGCTCTGAGCTGTCAGCACAGAGCCCGACGCGGGGCTTGAACTCACGGACCATGAGATCATGACCTGAGCCGAAGTTGGACGCTTAACTCACCAAGCCACTCAGGCGTCCCAAGAGTTCATATTTTTAAGAAGTCAGCACTACCCAAAGTGACTTACAGATTTAATATAGTTCCTATCAAAATTCTCACATCTTTGTTTTTGAAAGAAACCAAGGAAAAACCAGTCCCCAAATACATGTGGAATTACAAGTGGCCCTCATTAGCTAAAACAATCTGGAAAAAGAAGAAGACATTGGAGGACTCACACTTCACAATTTCAAAAATTATGACATATTTATGATGATTTTCAAGCATGGTACTGGAATAAAGATAGACATATGAACCAATGGAGTAAACTAGAGAGCCCTGAGTAAACCCTCACATAACGGCCAATTGTTTTTTTATAAGAGCATGAAGACCATTCATTGGTGAAGAACAGTTATTTCACAAATGGTGCTGGCAAAACTAGACATCTGCATGCAAAAGAGTAAAGTTTAACCTTACCTATACCAAATACAAAAATTAAGTTAATACCTAGATGTAAGTGGTGAAACAGTAAAACCTCTAGAAGAAAATATTGGCGAATATCTTCATGATATTTAATTTCGCAATGTCTTCATGGAGATGAAGCACAGTCAACAACAACAAAGAAATAGATAAACTGAGCTTTGTCACAATTAACATTTCTGCATCAAAGATTTCTCTCAAGAAAGCAAAAGGACAATCTAATGATTAAGAGAAAATATTTTCAGATCAAATAAAAATCAGATCAAAAAAATATTTCAGATCAAATAATACCAGAATATATAAAAAGTCCCTAAAACTCAAAGATAAAAGACAAACAACCCAAAAAGAAATGGACAAAAGACTTAGGAGACATTTCTTCAAAGTTGATATATAAGTGGTTAATATGTACATTAAAAGATACGCAACATCAGTAGTTATAGGGAGATACACATCAAAGCCACAACGGGCTACCACTTCACACTACTAGGATGGCTATAATAAATACATAAATCAGAAACATCAGATAACAAACAAGTATTGGGAAAGATACGGACAAATTAGAGCTCTCGTGTATTGCTGTTGAGAATGTAAAAAGGGCGCAGCCATTGTGGAAAATGGTTTGGTAGTTTCACAATGGATTAAGCATACAAGTACCATATGACCTAGCAACTCCACTTGTAGATATATATCCAAAATAATTGAAAGTATGGACTGGAGTAGATATATGTCACCAATGTCATAGCAGCATATTCACAATATCCAAAGATAGAAACATCAACGGATGGATGGAAAACAAGATGTGGCACACACTCCATCAGAATATTATTCAGCCATAAAAAGTAATAAAATTTTGACATATGCTATAACATGGACTTTGCAAGCTATGTACTTAGTGATAGAAGCCATATCCAGAAGTACCAATATATGATTCTACTTACATAAGGTACCTAGCATAGACATATTCATAGAGACAAAGAGTAGAATCATGGTTACTCAGGATTTGGGGGAGAGGGGCATTTGTGTTTAATGGGTACAAACTCTTTTGGAGGACAATGAAAAAAAAATTGGGGGTACAAATAATGGTGATGGTTGTACAACATTGTGAATGTATATAATGCTGCTCAGTTGTACGCTTGTAAATGGTTAAAATGGTAAACATTATGTAAATTTTATCACAATAAAACAACACAAACAACACATATTTATTATCTCCCAGTCTTTGTGGGTCAGGACTCCTGGCCCAGGAAGCTAGGGCTTCTACTTCAGAGTCTTTCACAGGACTACAGTCATCTGAAAGTTCTACTGGAGAATAATCTGATTTCATATTCACACATGTGGCTGTTAGCTAGTTTAGTTATTTGAGGGTTGTTGGATTGAGAGGCTTAGTTCTTCACTGGCCAGTGGTTCATGATTATTTCCTTGCCACATGGGCTTTTTCAACAAGGCCAACTGCTTTATTAGAGCCAGAAAGAAAGGGAGAGTATGCTAGAAAAACAGCAGTCAAAATCCTTTGTAACCTAATCACAGGAGTGATATCTCATCATCTTTGTCATATTATTTTGGTTAAGAGGAAATGACTAAGTCCAGCCCACAGTCAGAGAGAGGGAATTACACAACCCAGCAGGCAGGAGTCACTGGGGGCTGAGAAGTCAGCTTGCTATAATAAGATTATATCAAATGATACCGCAACAGTTGAATAAAAATTATTAATATCCCACTATTGTATCACCATATAGAAGCACATCAAATGCTTCTGAATATTTAGCCACAAGTAGCCAAAGATTTGGATGATAGACTTGAATATTCACCTTCATTCTGTTTTCTTCTGGTACCATAAAACACAGCCACAAAGATAAATATACTTACTTTGATAGTTCCACCATTTCTGTTTGAAATATGAGAGCATTTTGCATGTCAGCTTAGATAAATGACATTTTTTGAAAGATGTTTAAACTATCTGGCCTTCTGAGAATCAGATTGCTTTATTATTGAACATCAATACCTTTCTTCCAACAATTTGACATGCCATTAATTGTGACTGTAAATCTGTGCGAGATCCTTGTAGAATTGTAATTGATGCCCAATGAAATCTAGCTAGTATCTTAAATTGTTTATCAATAAAGTTAATTATGTCTTTGAGTAATATATAAATATATATGAATGTGTATATACATATATATGTATATATAATTTGTGCATATTGACTCAAAATAGATTTAGAAGTAGACAATATTTCTTTAAAAAAAAGTAGTAAATCCTAAAACCCTGCCTTAGTTCTTAATAAAGTAAAACTTCTCATTTTACTTGGTCTCTAAGCTCTGATTAAATTTACTAATTTACTCATATTCCCAGAAGAATGAAAACAGACAGTCTTAACGGCCCACCAAGTACCTATACAGGCTGTAGAATTAATTTATTGAGCGCAAAATGTTGTTTCATTTTCTTTACTAACTGTGACCTTTGGGGCATTTATTTTACTTTGTAGCTCTTATTCTCAGCTTTCTTAGCTGAATTTTGATTGCTGATATTTCCTGCTAGATAAGGAAATCATCCTCATGATTTCTTAGAACAGTGCCCGTTATATCTGTATATAAGTATGACTAGAGACAGAGATATAGAGATGTAGATATGGAGGTATAGAGGAGTTAGTGCTTAAAACAAATATAAAATGTTAAATGTTGCAACAAATATATTTTTATTTGCTGTCTCTCGGCTTCTCATACTGGAAGCTCCAGTTTTGAGCTTGGTCTGCCGACAGGGTGGGGATTCAAAAGGACACGGCAAGTTTGATGCAACACTTGAACTTAGTAACTTCTGGTTTGAAACAGCAACAACAACAACAAAGCATTCTTTCAGGTTAAAATGGTATCTTTTGGATAATCGCTCGATTCAACACTTAAACTTCCTTTCAGGGTTATATCTCTCCTCCTAATCACTCCTCATTTTTTTTTTTTTCTTCCCAGTATAGCTTCTTTAAAATCTCTAACGATAATACGAATCATTACAGTTGTCTCAGGGACAAAATGGTATTTTTCTTTTTTACTGCTCTTCTGATAAGGTAGAGAACTTTCAGGGGCGTCCACATAGTCTCTCTTAATTTTTTTTCCTCATGAGATGGTTCAGGTGTCTATAATGGGAATTCTGCCATTAATGAGTTTGTTCATTCCAGGTATGCATTCAGAAACAAAATGGTAGTGAGTATGCAATATTAATGGTATTCGATGACTTAGCTAATTCAAAGCCTGTGTTTAACAACTTCGAAAAGTTTGGAACTTCCTTTTTATTGCAGAGCCATTCTGGCACTGGTCTTCTGTTTCATGATGGGAAGACTAGGACAAAGACTTATAATACCTAACCGGGAGGATCTCAGGGTCCTGCTTGAGATGACCTAGTCACATTTGTTTTTTTTTTTTTTTTTTCAAGGAATTCCAAATCTATGAAGTGGCCGTGTCATTACAGTTTAGTTCTTAGGGGCACAAACGTTGGGACCAGATTGACTTAAGTAGCATAATGCTCTGTACCTCACAGGTTGGGTAAATTTAGGCAATTACCATTCCAATGAAACCGTTTCTCCTCAGTTAAAGGAGGTCAGGACCAAGGCTTACTTCCCAGGTTTGTTGTGAACATTAAACACAGTGAAGAAGGATGCCTGGCTGGCTCAGTCCTTGGATCATGTGACTTGATCTCAGGGGTGTGAGTTTGAGTCTCACGTTGGACGTCGAGATTACTTAAAAATAAAATCTTTTTTTAAAAAAAAGTTAAGAAACTGGGGTGCCTGGTTGGCTCAGTCGGTAAATCATCCGACTTCAGCTCAGGTCATGAACTCACATTTCATGAGTTTGAGCCCCTTGTCGGGTTCTGTGCTGACAGCCCAGAGCCTGGAGCCTGCTTTGGATTCTGTGTCTCCTTCTCTCTCTGTTCCTCCCCTGCTCGCTCGCTCTCTCTCTCTCTCTCTCAAAAAAAAAAAAAAAAAAAAAAAAGGATTATTTTTTTTTTTAAGTTAACAAGCTATATATCTTAAAGTGAGGATATTAAAGCAAGCCAATTCCTGAGAGGGATAGAACTCCTCTGAGTGTTGATTTTGATTTGAGAATCTTCAGTGACTGTCAAACATCATACTACTCTGTGGTCTAGAGCTTTTTTACCCATATATCCTTCACTTGGGGTCTGACTTCCTTTGAGGTCTGATGATTATCCAAGCTTCTTCAGGGTCTCTCTTGATTTGTTCTCACAAGCATTTTAACCAAACAAAATCCTCACACTTTATTTGGCTTTATATTTGCTTCTCAGGAGGTATGAAGCAAAGGACTTATCATTTGAGTTAACCAGGAAGCTGACTCTGAGATGGAGATTAGCATATAATAAGTTTATCAGGGAGTATTCTTGAAATCTTTATCTGTCAGAAGAATAAAGGGAACATAACTGGGGAGAGGAAGTATTTGAGTTGCATGGCAGTATCATTAAATGAGTTAGCAGACCTCATGAGGAGTTCCATATGTCAGATGGCTCTTTTAAAATGTCCCCGTTTGGGGGCACCTGGGTGGCTTAGTGGGTTAAGCATCTGACTCTTGATTTTGGCTCAGGTCATGATCTTTGGCTCAGGGTCAGTGAGTGCAAGCCCCACTTGGGGCTCTGTGCTTGGCATGGAGCCTGCTTGAGATTCTCTCCCTCTCTCTTTGCCCCTCTCTCATGTGCAGATTTCTCTCCCTGCCTCTCTCAGGGGGAAAAAAAATAGTCCTAGTTTGGGACTAGGTGGCTAGACTTGACATCTTCACATTTGTCAGTCATCAAATGCAGACAGTCCTTGGGAATGGGGTGTGACTTTAGGCAAACAGCTTTCTTTAACCAAGGACAATTCCCAGATGGGGTTGAAACCTGAGGGCTGTTAGAATATAACATTTAAAAACAATTCCTTTGATATTAACAGTGGAAAAAGACTGTGTATCAAAATGGTTTCAAAATGAACTCTTCCCCAAACTCTGGAAATTCACAAAGAACTTGCAACAATGCGAGGAGCACCGATTCAAGAAAACTGGCTAAATCCTGACAAAAACTGTGAACTTTGAGGCATTTTAAATGGTCTTACTTCTATTACTCCCTCCAGCTCCACAGTAGCCTTTAAACCCACAGTCTCACAATCAAAGTAGCAGTGAAAGCCAGCATCCTAGTAGCCACTAGAGAGGCAAAATGAATTTGGAGCTGCTTCTCAAAAACCCATCTCCTAATATTTGTCATTGTTTTATCTGTCTTTCAATTGACTGGAAACCCTCACACATACACAGGACTTACCTTTTATTTGACCTGACTTAGAGCTTGCTCACTTCAAACAGCCTGTCCAACAGGTGTTTGCACAAAACAACCAGCAAACCAGCGATATATATATATATACATATATATATACATATATATGTATGTATATATATATATTACATTTACAATCACAAATACATATATATATATATATATATATTACAATTACATGTAATATATATATATATATTACAATTACACTTGCAAGGGGCAATTATAACAGTTGGGCAAATGACTTAAAAGGAAAATCTAGTGAAGGAGATGTTCACGGCAGGGGTGGGTTGAAAATCTGGGGCATATTCCTGGGAATTTGGAAGGCAACATGCCTGTGCCGGGCTGGTGTGCTCATCCAGGAAAGACCTGAGATGGTTCTACCTCTCTCACGCCTGCCTGGGCTCAAGGCTCTTGAAAGCAGCGGTAAAGACTAAGGTAAAGTTATAAATGCCTACAGGAGCATTGAAAACACAGAGTCCTTTGTCAAAAGCTAGGAGACTTACTGGTTCGAGGCACTCAGGAAGATCTTTGTCAACTTATTAACTGACAACTAGGCTAACTGAGCTGAAACTCCAGTAGCCACAGGTGACAAAGAACATAGACTTTACAAAATTACTTCATAAAAGTTACTAAATAGACAACAGCAACAACAAAGCCTGGGAAGGGATATGAAACTAATTTCCAGAGTTGACATATTATATTGTTTAAAATGAAAAGTTTGCAACAACAAAAATATAAGACATCCAATAAAAAAAAAGAAAATATGACCTCTATGTGGAGTAAAAGAGCAGTTCAATAGACACTGTCCCTCAGGAGTCCCGATTTGGACATTTCTAAACAAAAACTTTGAATCTGCTAATTAAAATAGTTTCAGGAGGATGTTATAGGGGACCCTGAACAGAACAATGTCATCAGGAAAAAACCAATAATATATACATAAAATTTAGAATTTAGTTCATATTAATGTATCAATATTGGTTCATTATTTGTGAAAAATACACCATGATAACATAGGATGTTTTTTTTTTTTTTTGATAACATAGGATGTTAACAGTGCATCAAACTGGGTGTAGGATATATTGGAACTCTCCCTGTCATGGTTGCAATTTTACCTTGAATCTAAAACACTTCTGAAATTTAAAAGTGAATTTAAATATAAACATATTTAATATATATATTGCTGCCAGCAGAAACCGTTAAAATGATTAGTGATTAACATCATTAAGTATTAAATGAATTAAGTATTTATTTCTATTATGTTTCTATTGGCAGTAATAGTCTTCATGGTTTGCTGACTTGAAAATCTCTGATCTCTACCTGTACTTTTATTTAACACATAGTTAGGTTAGGTTTAAGGGTCAGCAATTATTTATATTTTGTGTAAGTTCACTCTTTGTCCAATGGCTATTGCATTAAAGGTAATCCAGATGGATATCCACATCTTACAATGTTATTTGTTGAGGACTTTGGCTCTGCCATTCTTAATTATGTTCTTCTGTACATGGGTTTTTTTTATTATGAATGTGATGTGCAGTCACTTTTTAACAATATTTTTGTGGTGAGATAATTTTATTTATTCTGTTAATATTGCTAATAACATTAATTGATTTTCAGTTTGTTCAATCAGACTTAACGTTTCACGAATTATACTTTCTAAATGTCACTGGCTTCAGTTTGCCATTAATTTTTTTTTTTTTAACATCTCCCATCTTGTGTAATAGTTCCCTGATTTTCTTTTCTTTTATTAATTGTCTGATTTTGGAAAATGACAATATTGTTCTCAAAATTATCTGCTCAGAGATACTTCTTCTTTCTCTATTTTCTGAAAAGTTGTACAGAATTGATGTGATTTCATCCTTACGTGTGTCAGAGAATTTAGCTGTGACATGATTGGGGCTTGGGTTCTTTGTTTGGTTGGTTGATTTTTGTTGTTTTTACTGTTATGGGGAGTTTTTATTGAAATATAATTCATTTTCTAGACATGGGTGATTTGGATTTTCTATCTCTTCTTGTGTTAGGTTCAGTAATTTGTTAAGAAATTTGTCAAATTCTTTAAATTGTTGAAAATTTTGGTAAAAAGTTGTTCTTACTATTCGTTATACAGTGCCCCTCTTTCACTCCTGATGTAAATAATGCATATTTTATATTTTCATCTCATAGATTTTCATCTGTTGTGTTTTAGCTTTAATATTTTGGGTCAGAATATCTTTAACATAAGTTTTCATTTCTTTTTCTGGCCATGATTTACTGTAAGTATACTGTTTATTTTGAAGTACATGGGAATTGTCTCTATATAGTTCAATTATTGCTTATCTATTTAATTCGGTTGGAGTCAATGAAGAAATTATAATTATAGTTCTTTTCAATTTAGAGAGACTTGTTTTATGGTCCAGCATATTATGAACCTTGCTGAATGTCTCATTTTCATTTAAAATATTTGAAATCCTGATGTCCTTGAGTTTGGTGCTCTATAAATGTAAATTAGGTCATTGTGGTTGATATTTTGTCATGGCTTCTCTATAATTAATGATTTCTTTTCTACCTATTTATCAGTTACTGAAAGAGGAGATTTTAAATCCTAAATATAATTGGTAATACATATATGTGTCAATTGTCGCTTCCTACATTTTGAAGACCTATTATTGTAAGGATATGCGTTTCCAGTTATATTCAGAATGCACATTTAGATAATTATGTTTCCCTCTGAGTTGACCTCATTTTTTATTGTAAAATCTTCTTTACACTTGGTAATATATTCTCACTCTGATGTCTACTTCGTCTTATATTTAGTCATTCCAGCTTGGTTGTGATTAGTATTTGAATATTGCATCCCTTTCCTTTGCATACACTTTTTATCTATTTTGTCTATGTTTAAAGTAGGTGTCTTATAGGTAGCATATACCTGAATCTTGTGTTTTTATTAGTGTTTAAAACAATAATATTTAGTGTAATTATCAACATGTTTTAACTTATATGAACCACCTTACTTTTTAAAATCTATCTAGTCTTTGTTCCATTTTTCCTGTTTAGCTGTTTTCTTCTGGATTAAATGAGTAATGTCTAGACTTCCGTATTATATCCGTTATTAACTTCCAAATATATTTAGAAATTAAATTTGCTTTAAAAAGAGCAGTGGTTTCAATTAAGAAAGAGTGGAGGGGTCACCTGGGTGGCGCAGTGGGTTAAGCATCTGACTTTGGCTCAGCTTATGGTCTCGAGGTTCATGAGTTCAAACCCTGAAATGGGCTTTCTGCTGTCAGCACAGAGCCTACTTCAGATCCTCTGTCTCTCCCTCTCTCTCTGTCACTCCCCCGCTCTGTCAAAAATAAATAAACATTAAAAAAAAAAGGAAAGATTGGAGAAACTGAAAATGATATTGTGATATTGTTTGGTTCAATGTCTTGCCTAATGAGATGATGGCAAAGCCAAAACTGAAATAGAAGTATTTTGAATTCTATGTCATTGCTTTACTACTGAAATGATCTGCTTTATAAGAAAGCAAATTAATGGAATGTAAATACAATGTTCTTCTGTAATTGATTATAAAGTTTTCTTCCATCTCAGAAAAAATATGTACAGAGATGCTAACTAAATGTCACTTAAGCATGAAATCTCTCATTTACATAAAAATATTTTTTTATCAGTAAGGACTATATTAAGTCCTGGTAAAATGGAAGCAAACAGGGGCACCTGGGTGGCTCAGTTGGTTAAGCTTCCTACTCCTGCTCAGGTCATGCTCTCATCGTTTGTGGGTTCAAGCCCCGTGTTGGGCTCTGTGCTGACAACTCAGAGCCTGGAGCCTCTTCGGATTCTGGGTTTCCTTCTCTCTCTGCCCCTCCCCGAGTCGTGCTCTGTTTCACTCTGTCTGTCAAAAATAAATGTAATAAAAAAATTTTTTAAAAAATGGAAGCAAACATCAGGAAGCAATTTCTACCCTCATGATATTCACATTCTTTCAGAAATGGAGACACACAATAAAGGCATAAAATAAAAATGCAATATAATTTCAAGTATAAATGTTCTATGAACACCAAAGTGGGATAAATGAGATGATGAGGGGCATGTGATGATGAGGGGTAGTCAGCTTCTAGTGGAAATATTTATTAGGAATATGGTAAAGATAATTTATATATGCTAAAATTAAACTGTACCAGAAAAATACAATATCCTTTCAAGTAACCTAAATTCTAAAAATATATTTACAAAACTCTGTTGGATCATCTGGAGTGAATCACAGTATATTATTTGATTATATTTTAATGAGTTTCTAATCCAGAGATTTTAGGATTTTACATACTTTAATATAATTTAATTAAGCAGACTATACTTTGGGTCTTTAACTCTTCACATACTAAAGTATATGTTTTATATTTTAATAATATTTATTGAAACTATTTTATGAATATAGTGTATGTTATAAATTTCAAATTAGCAATTTCTGATATTACATATTACAAACATTAATTAAATGCCTTTATTAAAGGTAAAATTTCATATTGTGCCATAAGACCAAACAATAAATTATTAATCTCCTATGAAAAGCATTAAAACCTTTAGATTCCAGGTCCTCTACAACTTAATTTTTTTTTTCTTTGTAATGCTCTTAGAGCAAGGTCGAATAGATTCTACAGATAGTCTTCTTGGTCTTGAGAATAAGATGTGGAATGGGATTCTATAATTATAGGTAAACTCTGGAATTCTTATGGGTTCCAAACAGAGCTAAAATGCTAGGATCATTTAGTTAATACACTATAGTATAGTATAGTATAAATCATTATGTAATATAATATAATTAATATAACCTGCGCCTGAGCAGAAATCCTCAAGATATTTATGTCAAACTGGATTTCTCTGTAAGTGACCATTTTCCTAGAACTTCCCATATTGATCCTAGGTTTAGGTGCCGTCAATCATCCTGTGAACTCTGCAGCTCTGTCCCTGCTCCCACTTATTTGCAGATGACTTCAGTATTACCATTTCTGTAAGACCTTTTGCACAGAGGCTGTTTTGGTAATATATGCCATGAAGGCATATTATGATAATGGATATTCTGAAAGAATGTTCAAATAGTCTGACATAAAAAAAGGTTGAACAGATGCTTCAGGGACTTTTTACTTTGACTTGTTATGTATTAATTGGTCACTATTCTCCTACATTTGATAAAGCATGATAAGTACCCCCAAAATATCAAGGTAATCATTTTTGTGCTTCCTATAAATACAAGCTTTGTGGATAAGGATAACTGAACAATGAGGACAGGGTAAAGGCAGAGAAGTATTTTATTATAGGCCACTTCAAAGATAGTTTGTACTGCCCATAATAGCAAGTTTAAATGCTCCTGCCTGAGTCTGCTGTTAGCAGTTGCACTGTTACATACATTATGCATGGCATTTGACTATTCATAGAAAAGAAAAGGCACTATATTCCATTAGTGGTTTCCTATGAGTGTAGGTCTACAAATTACTGGTGATGTTTATAGGCTGATGTGTTGCTCTTTTGCATATTTATGATGCTCCTGTCACATTCATTATTAATATGAATGTAATGTGAGGTGGTAGAGATCAATATGATTCCTATCAATTTCAGATTCTGGGTTTGTGATTAAAATTCTTTTTTTTTTTTTTTTTTCAACATTTATTTATTTTTGGGACAGAGAGAGACAGAGCATGAACGGGGGAGGGGCAGAGAGAGAGGGAGACACAGAATCGGAAACAGGCTCCAGGCTCTGAGCCATCAGCCCAGAGCCTGATGCGGGGCTCGAACTCACGGAAGGCGAGATCGTGACCTGGCTGAAGTCGGACGCTTAACCGACTGCGCCACCCAGGCGCCCCTGTGATTAAAATTCTTATGCAAATATGGTGGTGTATGTATATGCTACATTTATGAATGATTATAAAAAACCCTTGTACTTTGTCTTATATTGTAACTATATACTAAAAGTGGAAAAAGATACCCCCAAATAAAGTAAATGCTGTTATTTCTGAAATCAGTCCACGATGACACTGTATAATGGCTGGCTATTTTGATCCAGAATCACTCATGGACATTTTCTAGAAAGACCAGCATATGATTTATCTCCAGAATTGAGGATCTGGTTTTGGGGTAAATATTTCCAAAAGAGAGAGTTTTATAGGATGCAGATTTAAGCAGTTTTCTGGAGTCTGAGAAGTTTATCTTTCCCTTTATTGTGTCTGATTATAAAAGATTTTTATGTCACATGCTTCTACATGATTGGTCCCTCAAGAAAGCTTAAAATCCTCAAGTAGGTAAGAACAAAATACATCTTACATTGTCATGGTGCCTATCAAAAATTAGATTGGGGACATTTTAGTCTCCCATTCTCAGGAATTTATAAATTCTCATAATGTAAATGAATTATTAAAGATGTCACTTTCAGCTTTGACAGTGCAGATATAATTAGACCATAAATGCTAGATAAAATTCTTGTTTAAGTAAAGGAAAGAAAAAAAAAGTGGAGCAGAGGGTGGAAATAAAAAAAATACCATATGTTTGAAGGCACTGGAGAAGAGTCAGTACTCAAGAGGCCAACATTCAAGAAGAACAAAATACACTGAAGTGACGTGTATATTTGCAGGCATTTTTGTCTCTTGGGATTTCTGTTCATCAGAAATCAGTAACCTTGGATTTATGGCAGTCTTTCTGAGTTACCAAGGAAGGAAAGACTTAGCAAAACCAAGATCTCAAATAAAAGTCAACTACAGTTGATTTCAGGATACAAGCTGGTTTAAATGTTTGAAAATCATCATTCACCTCACTGCTTAGGAGACTAAATGAGAAGAATTATATTTGATGCACAAAATATATTTGATAAAATTTAGTACTCAACCATGGGTTAAGAAGACAAAATAAAAATAAGCCATATAAAAAATCTAGATAGCCATGAATAGTAGAGGTCATCCTTTATTTAATAAATAAATATATATAACAAATACCATTATAGAAAGTAGTATGGTGTAATCTTGCCCCAGGAAATTATAGAAGTCTGTTTTTTTAACACTATTTTTTGTGTTGTTCTGTCAAGAAAACTAAATACAAGTATGAGAAAAAGAGAAGGAGAAGTAAAACTGTCTTAACATGAGGCATTATTGTTTACATAGAAAATTCAAAGAATATGCATGTAAACTATTACAACTATTAAATAAATTTAGCATAGTCATTGGATACAATGCCCATATAAAATTTTAAATTTTTATACATCAGCAACAAGCTATTAGAAAATGAAATGCAAAAATACATTTTAATAGCATTAAATTATCAAATATGTAATTATCAAGTGTAATTTAAAATAAAACTCCTAGGGATTATTTGTTTATTTTTCCCCTGATGAAATTGACAAAATGAATCTAAGATTTATATGAAAAAGCAAAGTACTAAGAATAGTAAAGACACTTTTATGAGGAAAGGCAAAATTGAATGACTTGCATTGTTAGACTTATTTTCAATTTATAATTATTAAAACAGTGTCAGGGCACCTGGGTGGCTCAGTCAGTTAAGCGCCTGACTCTTGATTTTGGTTCAGGTCATGAGCTCATGGTTCCTGAGATACAGCCTCTCTGCTGACGGTGTGGAGCCTGCTTGGGATTCTCTCTCTCCCTCTCTTTCTTTCTGCCCCTCCCCTGCTCATGTGAACATGTCCGTGCGTGCTGGATCTCTCTCTCTCAAAATAGATAAAAAAGCAAACAAAAGTGTCATTGAAATAAGAATTAAAAAGCAGACAGATGGAAGAGAATAAAAAGTAGATACAAATCTACTTATATAGTAACTTAACTTATAACAATAATTTCCACTGTGTGTATGCTGAATATTCAGATGGGGAAAAAAATGAACCTTGACTTCTATCTTATACCATACATAAAAAAATCAATTCCAGTTCCTAAATGGAAAGAGAAAATAATTTTCCAACAGAAATAATAGAAGAATATCTTGCACTCTCTTTGGAATAAGCACTTTCTTTAAGATTAAAAATAATAAAACAGCAAAAAATTAATAACAAAGGAAAATATATTGATAAATTGGGTCTTATTAAAATTCAGAACTGGGACGCCTGGGTGGCTCAGTTGGTTGAGCGTCTGACTTTGGTTCAGGTCGTGATCTCACAGTTCATGGGTTCGAGCCCCACGTCAGTCTCTGTGCTGACAGCTCAGAGCCTGGAACCTGCTTCGGATTCTGTGTCTCCCTCTTTCTCTGCCCCTCCCCTGCTTATGCTCTGTCTCTCCCTCTTTCTCAAAAATAAATAAACATAAAAAAATAAAATAAAATTCAGAACTTAAGTTTATAAAATATGTCACAAAAGAGTAAAGATGGAAACAGAGAATAAGAGAATATGTTTAGGACATATATCTCGGACCGAAGATTCATATACATTAATATATAAAGATTATTATATATCAATGAGAAAAGACAGATGATGTAATAGGAAATTGACCAGAAAATGCTTTTACAACTAAGCATACTAAAAGATATTCAGCATTGTTGGTCATAACCACACCTATTTATTTATCTCCTCCCAAATTATTTAACAGGAAGAAAAAAAACTGAATACAAACTGTTGGTGAAAATAGTGTGATTGGAATTACATATATTGTTGGTACGATATTTTACATATATTGTCATAAATTGCCATTACCACTTTAAAAAATAATGTGCTAAATGTATGTATATCCTCTAATGAAGCAATTCCACATCTACATATATACATTATATATGTATACATTTACACCAAAAGAAATGTATAAAATTATTTATTTAAAGCAGTCTTATTTGTAAGACTGCCAAACTGGGAGTAACTCAGATTCCATCAACAATAGAATGTGTAAATAATTTGTGATATTTCATATATAATATGCTCTAGTAATCTGAATTAATAAATTCTTGCTATGCACAACAGCAAGAATGAATCTCACAAGTCATGCCACATGCAACAACATAGATGAATTTAAATTATAATCTTCAGTGAAAGAATACAGAATCGAATATATGGTGTATGATTTCAATAATATAAAGTTCAAAACTGAGGAAAACTAATCTTTGCTGATGGAATTCAGAATAATGGTACTGTTAGGGCATGAGGTCAAGGGGCACAAGAAATGTCTCTGGTTTCCATGGTAATTTTCTTTATTGTGATGTGAGTGCTCACACACTTGTGTTCTCATTGTGAAAATTCAAGAAGCTATATACATATCATGCATACATTTTCCATTCTGCACGCTGTATTTCAGTAAAATATTTTTTAAACATTGTTTTGGGGAAATTGTTGCTTTTCAAATAATGGCTGTATTTGTCTTAAATGACACATTTAAAACCAACAAGTTTTATTTATGACATAAAATTGTTTCTATATTCACTGTCATACCATGGCATTCACTTCTGAGTAAGACATTGGAAAAAGAAATGGGATATGCACATTTTTCTTGTCTTCATCCAAATATCAGCCCATATTTATGGGAGGAAGATTTTGTAATATAAATCATAATAAATACATTTTAGAAATGAAGAAATTTTTATTATGCATTTCAACAAAAAGAATGGGAGAATAAACTATCCCTCACTTCTGTCAAAGCTATACTCCTGCTTCAAAGTTTATTTAAAATGTTAAATATTAAATGTAGTTTCTCTAAGATCTCCAGTGAAAACTAATGTTACCTTCTTCTGTTATTCCAGCATACTTTTGCTTGGTTTCTGTCTGCTTATTATGATACATGTGTAATTCTGCTTTGCATCACACTGATTTGTTTCAGTACCTTTTACCTCACTGCATGATTGCTATATGTAAAATAATAACATGTGCAAAGGTGAATAATGTGAAGCTTCTGTCCCCTCAATGTTTATTCTAAAGGAAAAACATACACATTGAATTTTATATTGCAATGGAAATTTAAAATAAGTACTGCCATAGGAATGGAAGAAAGATACATTTGGACAAAATGCATCATAGGGAAACAAGTCTTGTGAGGGAGAGAGGGTTCGAACCAGATTCAGGTGTGTAGTAAGTTGTTTCTTTGTTATTTTATTTAGTCAATTATTTAAGATTTATTGAGTGTTTCCACATGCTGGGAACTGAGATAGATGCTGAAAATATACAAATGAACAAGATGTAGTCTCTACCCTAGAGAAGTTTAGAGTTTTATGGTAGAAATCCACGCCTGCTTTGATGTATAGTCACAGCAGAGTGGAATGCATATATAAGAGTTATGTGTAAAGTGCTCTGATAACACAGAGGAAGGAGAAATAGTGGCTCCGTGGTCAGTAGACATAAAACAACATCAATATTTTTTTCCCAACTTTACCACATACAAAAGCACTGCACGAGGTGTTTTTCATACATCAGTTCTCTCATTTGTGCTTAGGCTAAACTTTGCTAGTAGGCATTATTACTGGATTTAATGGATGAGGAAACCAAGGGACAAAAAGTCAAACTAGCTTGCCTAAGGACACACAATTAATAATTCCATATCCAGGATTAAGCTATAATAATCCTATTTCAAAGCTATGAAAATACAGTCTTAACCTTTAATCATAGCATCCCTGTGAACATACCGTCCTGTGATACTTTTGAACTTTCAGGCATTAAGGACAAGTACTGAAAACACTTAACAAGCCTCTGTTTCACTGAATGCACAGACAAGACTCAAAATTTTTCTCAACAAAGACCTACAGCCACTACTAATCTACCAGAGCTATGTTGTGTTGTAATTTCCTCCTCAGAGAAGTCTTCAGAGAAAGATCAACTCTGAGCACATGTTAGGTAGGTGGAGAGGTAATAAGGGGGATGAGGCCGGGAATAGTCCTCGCAAGCCATGGAGAACAGCAGATGGAAAACATAAATGACTAAGAGAATCTGGTTTATTCATGGGATTGCAAGCACAGTAGCGTTAGAAACTCTAGCAAAAGATATATAAAGAGAGAAAGTGAAAAATGATCCTGAGTAAGACTTGAACAGACATGGATGTGGGTGAAAGGAATTTTGCATAAATTCATAACTAATCAGTTAATTAATTAGTGGGACCAAACATATAACAGTGAACAATACTGTGACACTGTAAACTTAAAACTAATAGTATATGCAAGCAAAGAATCACATGAGTAAATAATACTGTGCACATGACATGTGTTTAATGCATATTTATTGGCTAGATTTTAGAAAGATTTTGTGAAATATTTGTTGACATATAAATGTAAAAAAACTCAACATGTTTACTTCATTTAATATTATTTGAGGTTTGTTTTCCTTTTCATGAGACAAGGGAATATACATGTGCTGTGCACAGCATATGCTAATGTTTGCAGGAATTTTTGTTTCTTCTGTTGAATTTCATTATTAATCGTTATAATTAGTAACAATGAAATTTAGAAACGTAATCTTGTATGCAGTCTCCACTTTTACAGTGCATCTCTGCTTGATTTTTGCATCTGAGATTAACATAGACGGTTACTAAATTTAAGAGTCAGAAAATATTGCTTATAAATCTTAATTTGTTCCATGTTTTGTGCATTTATTAAGTGTGGAGAATTTTAGGACAGCACTGCTATTTTGTTGTAGAAATCTTAACTTAAAATTTGATGTCTAAAGGAGCATCAAAGCATGTTTAGTGGTCCTTCACTTGCTGGATATCTGAATGTGTGATGCAGAGTGTCACAACCAAAAATGAAAGGGACTTCCATTGCTGGAAAAAGGCTTTCACTTTGAATGTCTGCCACAAAACATCTAACACTCTTTCACACTAAATATGGGCAATTGTCGACGTTACTTTTGCTCATGCATGAATTACAGAAAAGAAAACAAAATTGAACAAAAGGCAATAATTGTATCTCTAAACTGAATCAAAGACAATGAACCTCAATTAGCCATATGATACAGAATGTTGAAAAGCATGTAAAGAAAATCTGCAGGAATTCCCAAAGTCTAATTTTAGCTGGTAACTTTCATGCACTTTCCAATAGAACTATTTAATCAGAAATAATGAAAATTAATGACTATGGGACAGCACTTCATTTTGAAAGAGGTTTAGGGAAGTTAACACACTGTTATATGGACTTAGCTCTAAAATAGGCTTCTGGGTCACTGGTGAGCCAGTTCAAATATGGATCTACTGTGCTGATTAGTCATGAGTCATGTGTCTGCAATTACAAGGGTTGTGATTTGGGTATTCTTTGAAGACATTGCTATATAAACCAGCTGTCTGTTAAAAGCTTTTATCCAAGATGTGGGAGTCAGTTCAACAGTGCAGAAACTCCTCATTTCATTAAGAAAAAAATAACAATACATATTTGTGAAGGGATATGTTAATGTCTGAATATCTACATAGGTTTCTACAGTAGACATTTTAATAAAATAATATTGTTCAGATTTCAAATAGCCTCTTTGATGTTTCTAGTACAGGTTTTTCAAACAAAAAATTAATTTCTATAACTACTTCATTTTTCTCTACTTATTTTTTTAATAGGTCTTCTGCTTTGGACATTTTCTTCTGTCTCTGGATGACATCATCCACTGCCAGCCTCTCAATTTTCACCTACTCTCTGTCTCTCTCTCTCTCTCTCTCTCTCTCTCTCTGTCTGTCTTTGAGGGTATCTGAAGTCTACTTTTTTAGCAAAATTCCACTATCAGTTCAGTATAGTTAAGTATGTTCATCATGTAGTACATTAGATCTCTAGAATTATCCATCCTATATGACTGCAACTTTGCACAATTTGACCAACATCTCCCCATTTACCCCACCTGCTGCCATTGAGATCTCTTCTTCTATGTATTAGACATTTTTAGATTTCATATATAAGTGAGATCATACATTCTTTTTCTTTCACTTAGCATATTTCACTTGGCATAATGTTCTCCAGGTCCATCCATGTGATCACAAATGGCAGGATCTTCTTTTCTAAGACCGAATAGTATTCTACTCTATACATATACCACACTATGTATTTATTCATCTGTTGATAGACATGTAAGTGAACTTTCATCAATGTCAAAACATCTATCATAAAGATGTTTTAGCAAGTTATTATTAAAATGCTTGAAACTTAAAAAAGGAAAATTAGCAAAGGAATGGAAGATGTAAGAACTAAATTAAAATTTTAGAAATGAAAATGTAATAAAAATTTTTTTAATCAATGAATTGGCTCAAAAGCAGAGAGAAGTGTACAGAGAAGTGACTCAACCCAAAGAAATAAAAGCAGAAATTACCCAATTAAACAACAGTAAGATTATAAACCTCAAAAAGTCAGCAGAGTCTCAGGAAGATGTGGGACTATAATACATAGTTATTGACTTGTCATTAGAGTCCTGGAAAAATAGGAGAAAACTCTGGGGCTGAAAATGTATTTGAATAAATAATGGCCTCAGAACTTCTGAAATTTAGCAACAGCATAATCTTACAGATTCAAGAAGATGAACAAATACCAAACACACCAAGACACAGTTCTGAAAACTAAACACCAAGAAAAAAGTTTGAAAGTATTAACAGTGAAACAATATCTTACGTGTGGGGGAAAATAATTTGAATGGCATCAACTTTCTCACAAGAAACCATTGCAGTCAGAAGAAACTGGCACACCATTTTTCAAGTGCTGAAAGAAAGGAACTGTCAATCTAGAATTCTATATCCAGGAAAATATTCAGGAATGAAGGAATCACTGCATTGTCAGAGAAGGAAAACTAAGAGAACATGTTGCCAGCTGACCTAAACTTACTCTTTACTGTATATTTCCCAATCAGAGAATCAACTCTTTCATCATCTCCATCTAGAGGACCAAGTACAGGGGACCTCATTTTTTATTTCTGAAAAAAATTCTGGCAGTATAAAATATGTTGAAATTCAAAAGACTATCTTCTTAAGAACATTTTCCTTTCTCACCATTGCCAGGAATAACTCTACACTCGATGTTGCTTTTAATTGTTTCCTCTCACCACCCCCCTCCCCCGGGCTATATTTAAATAGTTTTGGAGAAAAAGGGTAGTATTGATTCATATGTTTATTTATTTAGTAATAATTAAGACCTCATTGTAATACCAACACAATATTAGGTACCAAATAAATATAGTTGAAATGGAGAAAAAGATCCTGAACTCTAGGGAATAGGGTGAATTTTTCCAAAAATAAAAGGAGAAAGATAACCAGAGAATAATTTAAGACTATTTAAATGCTTTGCTGTTTTCCTGGCCAAAAAACCCAATATTGCAATATATTAAAAATGAACAAATTGTTTTTCCTCTAATATATGAATTTTCATTAATCAGTTAAATAATAAAAACTGGGATTAGTAATATGCAGGCTAAAATTTTCACTTAAATATTTTCTGTCTTCACAACAAGCACTATCTTTTGCTCCAATTTCCAAGTTTGATCTCTTGTGCCTTTTGTTTACATAGTGTTTTAACTTAATGAATTGATTCTCTAAAAGCACAATAGGATATTATATATTATCATCATCTCTTTAAAATTTAAATAATTAATATATCATGGAGGAGATTATATGGTTAGCTCGGTGTTTTTGTTTGTTTAGCAAAGAATGAGAGAGGGAGACTGCAAGCAGGGGAGAGGGGCAGAGAGAGAGAATCTCAAGCAGGCTCTATGCTTGGCATGTAGCTGCTGTGGGGCTCGAGCCCACATTCCTGGGATCATGACCTGAACTGAAATCAAGAGTCAGAGGCCCAACCTGATTGAGCCACCAAGGCACCCCAATAGTTAGGTAGTTTTAATTTTGTTTCCCAAGTATAGCATAGTTTTTATAACTTGTGCTTCAAACAGAAACTAGTTTCCATTCTCATTTAACAATTTAAAATGCTTATATTAATTTAAAGAATGTTTGAAAAGACTTTTAATTTTAGGAAAGGGAATAGATGGAAGTATGATCACGTTTGATTCTATTAGAGTGATGTGAAATTGAGTCTTGTAGAACCATTTCAGTTTATGGCAAAAAGCATTTGACCACAGAGGAAAGGCTTAGATAACAGCACTCTCAGTCTTTTTTTTTTTTTTTTTTTTTTTAAATACATGTTCTCTGCTGTTAAATGCCTAGTATTCCCAAAGGTAAATAGTAAAGCACTTCCCTATTTTCAGAAAGCAAACATTTTAGATCTCTAATCTTGGAGAAATTGCACAATGATTTAATCTTCAAACTAAATTCTCTACAACACAGGCATTTGAAAATACATGTTTGACGTGATTTTATCAGGATATTAGGGTTTTTATTGTAATGTTTGGTGATTAATTGTGTTATATATAAAAGCTAATAAGATAAGTAAAGTTTATAATGAAACCATTTGAAAGAAGGGTTTCTCTTTATAAATGAACAAACTTTATGTAAGGCTTCCTTCTTTATTCTGTAGATATTTAACTCGGTGAATCCAACAAACAATAAATTCTGATTTTTTCATTTTTAAACTAAACTAACCTCCTTCTCCAGATATATGGTTTGGACTGTTTGAGAAAATCCAAGGGAAATATTAGGCTCATTATATTACAGAATTAAACTTTAATTATATAGACCTTTGAGGCCAAAGACAACTTGACATTGAAACTTATGTTTGGCTGGTAAATTCTTATTTAAATATCTTGAGATACTCAACACTTATTCAGATAAATAAAAGAATAAAAAGCTACGGGTATTTAAATATATAAAAGAGAATCATGTTTTAATCCAGTGTTTGAAATCATTGTAAAGCCGAACTCTGTTAAAAATTGTAATGACTCTGTAAAAAGGTCGGATTAATTTTTAGGTACCATTTATATTTAATCTTAGTTATCTCAAGACATACTTTGGTGATATTCTCTGTCAATAAATAGTTATAAGTGGAGAAATTATATAATTTGTTGCAAACCAGCAAGATTTTGAAGGATTTTAAATTTAATACAAAGAAACTACTCAACACACAAACCGTGGTAGAGAAAAGGTACTGTGGAAAGCCATCAAAGAAGGATGCGTCTGAAAGTTTAAAATGTCTAATTTCACAGCAGAATACCGAGACAAAATCCCCTGGGAGAAAGGAAGGCAAAAATCTTCCTTTTGAAACTGCCAGCTGTTGTGTAAATTCAGTAGGTTTCAAAGTGACTGAACTAAGCTGGGAAGCACATGAGGGCAGAGTGTTTACTCAGCCTTGAAAAGGCAGAGCTATATGTCAGAGATCCTAACATTTGTCATAGAAAAGTTTGGAAGAAAGCATGTTTCAGGTTAAGAAAAGACAATCTACAACCTCAGCTACTACTGTAAGTAGAAACTCAACTCCTGGTAGAAACTCTCGAGTTAGAATTTGAAAATGAGGAAATATATTTTGATATCAGGCATTAGCCCAGAAATTAATGGTGCTAAATGTAGTTCTGCTCTGTTTAATGCATTGATATATTTCTAGGCAATTGATGCATGCAAGAGATGGGATATTGGGGAAAGTGCAAATTATAAGGTTTAGCTGACATTTTAGCTTAAGTTCTACTCTTGGTCTTAGCTGTCTGCTACATAAGACACCAATATTAAACCACAAATCAGATAAGATACAACATGATTAACTGTATTTTATTCATATTTAGCTGTAATATCTTAGGCATGTTACTAAATGTCTTTGAACCTCAGTTTCCTACATGAAATAAATATTATCATGTAATCCTTACAAAGCTGTTTTAATAACTAAATGTATTACCTTTTATACTTCAGAGAACTCACAGGAACTTGGAACATAGTTATTACATATAATTGATTATGAACTAGTAATCATATGCTTTTAATAACTACTTCCATAGTTATTTCCCTTTGAATAGGTCCAACTCTTTTGTCATTCTTTCACAGAAAAGCTACACATCTATGTGTATTTCTTGCTTGCTTTTATGCTGTGACACATTTTCTGTCATGGTGTAAATTCAAGGTGTTAAGTGTTTTTCTACCATTTGGCTGCCTTTTATTCTACTTGGGTTTCTAATTTGAAACATAAGTGATCCCTGCTTAAAGTTCTTTTTTCCACAAATGGCCCTTATACTTTGGATAAATTGTAATCTGAAATTTTGCTCCACACTGATTTCCTCTGGGGTTTTCGATAATACCCTCTAAAAAAAATCACTCACTGTAGTTTATCTCCAAACTGTAATGCTACCACATACTGCCTCATTCCAAGACTTTATCTCAGTTTGTAACTTATTCCCTTATTTTAATAAAAATTCTTGACTCTTATTTGGGAATGTTGTATGGAAAAATCCATATGTCTAATCTTTGGCAAATTTTCATCTTGTCGTAAAGTTATTGCAAGTTCAATAGAATCTGAATGTATAATAGTCCGAATATTTCTTTCTTTTATAAATAATACATCCATCTGTAAGCCAAGTTTTTTAGTATATTACAGGGAGTAAGTTTTTGAATTAAAAAGAGATAATCTGGAATTATTAAACATCGCTTATCAACAATTCTGACCCTTCTCTGTGCTTTCAAGAGACTGAACTCTGTTTAGTGGATGCACCTGGCAATAACAATACATTATAAATGCTCTAAAAGCAGACATAAGTAAAACAACCTAAACCACATCCATCGTTAATAATTGATGTTTATTCATCATTGACAAGTATTGATTATAGGCTTAAAAGGAAGTTCTTTGTATATTGACATGGAAACCTTTGCCTTGCTTTAAAGTAGCCCCCCGCCCCCCATCCACGGGGTATATGTTCCAAGACCCCCAGTGGATACCCAGAATGACTGATAGTACCAAACCTATATATACTATGTTTTTCCTATACATACATACAGATGATAAAGTTTAATTTATAAATTAGGCACAGTAAGAGGTTAACAACAGTAGCTAATAATAAAGTAGAACAGTCATAACAGTATATTATTAAAAAAGCTGTGTGAATGTGGTCTCTCTGTCGAAATATCTTATTGTACTATACTCACCATCCTTATGATAAGATGAGATGAGATGATAAAATGCCTATGTGATGAGATGAAGTGAGGTGAATGACATAGGCATTTGTCAAGAAGGTATTGACCTTCTGACTATATTTCAAAAGGAGGATCATCTGCTTTTGGACCATGGTTAACCACATCTAACTGAAACTGTGGATAAGAGGAGACTACCCCATAGACAACTTCAAGCATCATGAACTTAATGAAAGTGTGTCATAATTCTTTAAAAAATTAAGTAGCCATTATAGAAACAAGATGCAGTTTTTTATAGAATAAAACAAGTTACCCCTGAAGAGATGACACAAAAGAATCCTCTTGGGATTTTCTTAAAAGCTTGGGCTGCTGTTACTAATGACACACTTAACATTGAGAACTGTTTTATTCTAGAGACTTTAAATATGTGTATCTTACATTTTTAGATATTAAGTGAAAACTGAATTTTATCAAATGTTCAAAATACCAATCATGCTGTTTGAAATATGTTTATTTCATTTGTTTTGTTCATGACTCCAAACATTGTTGCATTGTGTAACAGAACAGGGCCAAAATACACTAATGGAAAAATGTGATCATGCAAATATAATCACATATATAAATACATCATCACATTTACCAATGGAATAGTGGGGCTACTGTGAGGTGGTCTCTATGTTTACTGTGGCTTCCTGATGTGGGAAATCACACAAATAATGAGAGCAGAGAGAGTTATAAAGGAGAACAAACTAGGACAAACACATTTGTGTCATAGAAGAAACCCTAAACTGGGGCATATTTAACAATTATAATTACATTCTAATATTGAAAGCTATCAGTGATTATCTTATGACACTTGACTTTTCACAATGCCTGTTATTTCCTACCTGTTAAATTAGTGATAGTAAAAATTTGTCATAACTCTCCAACAGGATGTCATGAATACTAAATGGCAAAATAGACATGGAAATTGTAAAATGTCAGGAAAAAAAAAACAGTAAAAGGCAGGGTCTTGTTATTTCTCTAGAACTAAGATAGAGAGGATATGATGGACAATGACAAGTATAGGAAAATTGAATCAAAGCAATTATAAAACTGGTTTTGATATCATGTGACTGTAGTCATCAATAGTTTTGAATGTCAAGCTACTGAGATCAAGTCTTTGGTTGAATATAAATGAGAATATTTAAACCAAATTGTTTCATTATCAGTAATGTATCCTACTTGGAGCATAAGCTAAAGACTAATAAATTATATGTATCTTTTTACTATTCACCTACTTTTTTCTGTGAATGTATAAAATGTGTCATCTTTTTTTTTTTTTTTTTTTTTTTTTTTTTTAACGTTTTTATTTATTTTTGGGACAGAGAGAGACAGAGCATGAACGGGGGAGGGGCATAGAGAGAGGGAGACACAGAATCGGAAACAGGCTCCAGGCTCCGAGCCACCAGCCCAGAGCCCGACGCGGGGCTCGAACTCACGGACCGCGAGATCGTGACCTGGCTGAAGTCGGACGCTTAACCGACTGCGCCACCCAGGCGCCCCTGTGTCATCTTTTTTAAGTGAAAAATCTCATGCCATGCTCTATGTTCATAGTGTCAGCAAATTTATATCAACTCACATTTGCATATGCTAATATACACGTTGCATATAGAAACATAGTAAGTACAGTCAGACATATTTGTCATACTGCTTTTGTGGGATTGTGGTACAGTGAAAAGTCAATAGAGTTTGAAATGAGGAAGGTATCCATTTATATTTTAGCTCTGATGCTTCCTAATGGTTTAATTTTAGATTTCACTTATTATCATTACCTAATTGACACCTAATTCACAAACTGTTAAGAATTTAAAATGAAAAGATGAAAGTGAAAACATTTAGCCTAATGCCTGGCATATGTTAATTGCTCAGTAGAGATCAGTTCTAACAAGTCAACTATTTCTCCTTAAGACTTTCCTATCTGTAGTTATGACATGGTAAATGTTATTTAACAAACAAACAGCATATTAAAGTTTAAAAACTTTTTTTCATTTATTTCTCACAATGGACCTTTTACAAGTTGAATATTTTCAGGTACTATAAAAGACAATACAACTCTAACTGGCTTAAGCTATGAATGAGTTTTATTGTCTCAGTGATTAAGACATTCAGATATAGAATGGAGTTTTGGCCTGGTTTGATCAGATGTCTAGTTTTATTTATATGTGATTGTCTTAGCTCTGCTCATCTTAGTTCCTCAAAATCACATCCCTCAACATGGAAAAATGGCTGCCATCGTTTGTAGTTTCATGTGTGCATTTTACATGGTCTAAGGAGAGTTTCTGTGTCTCAGAATTCCCAGAAAAAAGTATTGAGCTTGGCACTAATAGGCCTCCCCTGTAGAGCAGAGAAATTCTGTCTGATTGGCTAAAATTTGAACTTCCTGAATTTCTGTGATAGAATTAGAATGCTCCTATTGGCTTAGAGTCTAATACAGGAGCTAGGAATAGGATAAATCCTAACCAAACTAAATGTCTAGAGCATAATGGAATGAAGGCTGATGTAACAATCATAATGTTCAAGTAGGAGCTTGTGGAACACGTAGGAAAAATTCTGCCTAATTCCTTATCTGTAGCATCATGGTAGAGGAATACTTCAGTTAAGAACTGAAGGAGAACTTCCATATGATCAATGTAGTTGCCTCTTCAAATCTTGAGTTTGAATGATACATTCAAGTTAATATAAAAACAGTCTTGAAAAAAATTTTAGTAAAGCTTATTTTGGATCTCTTGCTTCTGACTGCAAAGAGTTCTTACCTATTGACTATGGATCACTAGGTCTCATGAAAAGTATAGAGCTATTCTAAGATATTCAGCAATCTATCTAAATATTAAACATTATTATATGCTGAATAAATAGAGTAGCTATTATCACATAAATTATTGTCATTATAAATAGGTCTTCATTCTAAAAAACTGGTAACTATTGCACTGTTATATGCAACAATTCAGATGAAATATTTTCAAAATGTTGACTGGAAGCTAATTCCAAATTCTTTTCTCATGACACATTTTTATTAGTGCACAGTTATATACATTAAATTTTCAAACAGAAATTATGGTGTGCTTACATGTACTATATCAGTTACAATTACGAGTAAAAACCAATATTTATGTGATCTAAATGTTCATGGACTTTAAATTGCACTAAGCATATTTTATTACATTCACAACTGGAAATATTGGGAGCACTGTTATAATCTGTTGTTTAAGGACAGGAAAGAGAATATAAGTTATCAGAATTTTATTATTATCTGGTTGAGGCAAAAACCTTAGTCTAAAATTATTGAAAGATGGTGGGAATGCAAACTGGTGCAGCCACTCAGGAGAACAGTATAGAGGTCTCTCAGAAAATTAAAAATAGAACTACCCTACGACCCAGGAATTGCACTACTAGGTATTTATCCAAAGGATATAATGCTGATATAAAGCTGACTCAAAGGGGCACATGCACCCAATGTTTATAGTAGCACTATCCACAGTAGCCAAATTATGGAAAGAGCCCAAATGTCCATTAACTGGTGAATGGGTAAAGATGATGTGGTGTATATACGTGTGTGTGTGTGTGTGTGTGTGTGTGTGTGTGTGTGTACAGAAGAATATACACACACACACACATATATATATATATATATGTATATATATATATATATATATGAAAAGGAATGAAATCTTCCAATTGGCAATAACGTGGATGGCACTAGAGTGTATGATGCCAAGCAAAATAAGTCAGTAAGAAAAAGACAGATATATGATTTCACTAATATGTGGAATTTGAGAAACTCAACAGATGAACATAGAGGAAGGAAAGGAAAATAAGATTAAAGCAGAGAGGGAGGCAAACCATAAGAGACTCTTAAATACATAGAACAAACTGAGGATTTCTGGAGGGGTGTTGGGTGGGGGGATGGGATAAATGGGTGATGGGAATGAAGGAGGACACTTGTTGGGATGAGCACTAGGTCTTATATGTAAGTGATGGATTGCTAGATTCTACTCCTGAAACCATTATTGCACTATATGTTAATTAAGTTGGATTTAAATAAGATAAAAAGTAAAAATAAATTAAAAATTGCAAACTGTCCCACACACCCAAAAATAAAATTATTAAAAGAGTATTCTTACAATAATTTTAAAGATAGATATAATCCCAGCAAGGGAAATTAATAATGATTGCAGTTAATATATGACTATCCACTCATATATAACATTACTATTATCTTTCAGTCTTACTTCCCTTTGTTAATACTGATTTTTAATGTCAAAATTGGCGGGAATAAAATATCAGATTAGTTATCTATTGAGGTTAACATATTGTTCCAAGATTTAGTAGTTGAAGACAACATACATTTATTATCTCATAGTTTCTGTGTGTCAGAAAGCTGGACATAACTTCCTGGTTTCCACAGGTACATGGTCTATCATAAAGCTGTATTCAAACTGTCCACCAAAGCTACAGCTTCCTCTGAAAGCTCAATTTTGGGGTGTCCGCTTCCAAGTTCATTTGTATGGTTGGCAACAGGCCTCACTCTCTATATATGAGTTTTTCCACAAGGCTGTTTCACAATATGGCAGCTGACATCTCCAGAGTCATCAGAGAGTGAGAGTAAGAGAATGAGAGAGAATACCCAAGAAACAATCCATATTATTTTTATAACCTAATCTTGAAATTTACATCCCACCATTTTCACTGTATTCTATTTGTTAGAGTGAGTCTGTGGGTCTAATTCATGAATTAGGAAATGAAATTTTACAGGCTATGAATCCCAGGAAGTCTAAATCTTTGAGGATCTTCTTAGAGGATACTTAACACAATCTACCCTCTGGCCCTCAATGATTCGCCTCCATGACATGTGCAAAATACACCCACACTTTCCTAAAGGTCCCAAAATCTAATTTAATTACAAAATTAACTCAAAATCTAGAATCTCATCACATAGGTCATGTCCACATATGAATGAAGCTTCTCCTATGTAATTCCTATGTAATGGTACCTCTTCATGTACCATTTGTTGGTTTTTATCTGAAGACCTACAAAATTAAATAGGTAAGTCATCTGTATTTTTCACATACAACTATAGTGGTCATGTAACATTGGCATTTCTGTTAAAAGGGGGAAAATGAGTGGCACAAAGTAGCCCTTCGTTCGTAACAATTCTAAAATTCAGTTAGGAAAGTTTCTTAATTAGGTCTCAAGGTCTGGGACTAATACTGCTACTCTGGCTCTAGTCTATACTCTCTTTACTTTTGGCTGCACCCTCTACATCATACTTATTTTAATATTAAAATCACCAAATGTTTGCAGCTGAGCAGCTATCCCAGTCTGCTTCCTGTCAGTAGAACTCTGGGGCTCCAGAGGTTGTTTCTCATTCTGTACCTTCCCAATCAACCTCGATCCAAACTGGTAATGTCTCTCTACATATAACTCTTAAAAACACTTGAGAATCCCCTGAGAATCTTTTTGTGGTTTATGGCAGTAAACAAAAGCCATGTTCAAAATCTCTTCCAGATAAGCCAAAATCCAGAGAGCTGACACCACCAAATGCTGGTGAGGAAGTGGAGCAACAGGAACTCTCATTCATTCCTGGTCTGAACACAAAATGGTACAGCAACTTTGGAAGACAGTTTGGTAGTTTCTTACAAAACTAAGCATAGTCATATCTTATGATCCAGCAGTTGCAATTTATAGAATTTACACAAAAGAGTTGAAAACTTATGTAAACATGAAAATCTGCACACTGGTGTTTATAACAGTTTTGTTTGTAATTGCCAAACCTGGAAGCAACCGAGATGTTGTTCAGTAGGTACATGGATAAACTGTGGTATATCCAAAAACTGGAATATTATTTAGTGCTAAAAAAAATGAGCTATCAAGCCTTGAAAAGACACGGAGGTAACTTAAATGCATGTTACTAAGTGAAAGAAGCCAATATGAAAAGGCCACATAATGTATGATTCCAATTATGTAACATTCTTGAAAAGGCAAAACTATGGAGAAAGTAAAATAGTCACCATTTTCTAGAGATTGGAAGGAGGGAGGGATAAATACATAAAGCACAGAGGATTTTTAGGGCAGTGAAACTACTCTGTATGACACCATGTTGGTGTATATATGCCATTATATATTTGTCCAAACCTATATAAGGTACAATACCAGGAATAAACCCTGATGTAAATAATGGACTCTGGGTGATAATAATGTGTCAGTGTAGCTTTATCAATTATAACAAATATACCACTATGGTGGGGATATTAATAGTAGGGAATAACATGCATGTGTGGAGGCAGAGAGTATAACGGAAATCCCTGTATCTTCCTCTCAATATTTCTGTGAACATAAAACTGGTCTAAAAACGTGTATTAAAATTTTTAAATAGAGGGTGATATGATGTAATGAAGATAGCTAATTCATATGGCAAATTTGTGATTATTTAGTTAACTATCTTGTTTTCAAAAAGATTTTCAATTGTATTCAAAATGTGGCTACTGTTTGAATTTCCTCTGTTAAAAGTATAATACAAATTTGTTAGTTGAAATATTTCTAGAACAATTTTTGATTAGGATCTTAAACACACACACACACACACACACACACACACACACACACTTAATTGTCCATACTAGGCAGCTTTGATAGTGAAATAATCAATATTTAATAATGGCAATGAATTATGCATAATATATATTAGTATTATGATATATATTATAGCTATAGCCTTCTCTCTGCTTCCATAATTCATTTTTTGTTCATCCAACTCAAATAAAAATAGCTTTAGTACTTGTGATTGAATTGTAGGGCACATATAAATTATTAAATTACTTTTTATATTAAGTAATTTAAAAACTTTTCTTGTGTGTAGCCTGTTTAAACAAAAGCCTCTTTTGTTTAAAAATAGTAAAATTTAAGTCTAACTTAAGAAAAATAAATTACTAATGGAGGCTTATAAAGGGATATTGGATATTCTTTAGTAGAAAAATAGGTGCATTTGGACCACGAGGACAGCTAATCTGAATTTAAAATTTACTGGTGTTCTATTTTTTCCATCTCTTTTATTTGCTCATATCAACCCATCAGCTTCATCCTTTCCTAATACATCCGGGATTACCTCCATACACCAAGACACATAGTCCCTGAGAACTCCTAATTTTCACTCTGGTAGCTGATAGTTATTGCTGTGTAACTAGTCACCCAAAACTTAGTGGTATAAAACAACGATGATCTACTTCAGGGGTCAGGAAACTTTTTCTGGAAAGAGCTATATACTAAATACTTTAGGTTTTGTAGGCCATAATGTCTCTGTTGCAACTAGGCAACACTACATGTCACTGTAGTGTTAAAGCAGCCATAGACAATACATAAACAGATGAATGCGCTGTGTTTCAATAATTATAGAAACAGGCAACAATCCAAATCCAACAAACTGGATTTGGTATCCTGCCATGGTTTTCCAACCTCTAATTAATTAGCTTATGATTTTGACCATCAGCAGTTATTTTACTGTACTTAATTGAGAAGTTCTTGGGTTTTTTTTTTCCCCCCTCTAATCTCATTTGGGTATCATCATGTATCTTCAGTGAGCTTTAGGTCAGCCAGGGAAGTTCTGAACTCTGCTTCTGGTGATTTGTTGGTTTGCTGTTGCCTAGAGGAACTTGATTCTCTTCTACATGCTTTCTCATCATCCAACGGGCTATCCAGGTTTGCTTTCATGGAGGCAGAAATACAGTAAAGGGGGCAGAAATGTGCTGGGGCTCTTTAGTCCTGGGATCATAATGTCAAACCATCAATTCCTCCACATTATATTTGCTAACGAAAGTCATAAGGCCAGCTTAATCCATTTATTCTTATAATGTCTTTTTTCTGAGACAGAGAGGGACAGACCATGAGTGCGGGAGGGGCAGAGAGAAAGGGAGACACAGAATCCAAGTGGGCTCCAGGCTCTGAACTGTCAGCACAGAGACCGATGTGGGACTCAAACTCACGAACTGTGAGATCATGACCTGAGCTGAAGTCGGTCGCTCAACCGACTGAGCCACCCAGGCGCGCCTCTTTCTTTTCTTATTGGAAAGTAAGATTGCAAAAAAAAAAAAAAAAAAAAAAAAAAAAAAAAAAAAAAAGTTATTATAAGGAGGGATGATGGTTTCTGGCCATTTTAAAAATCAACATGTCACATCTCCTATGGCTCTCATCTCCACTAGAATAGGAATAATTGTTTTCTTCCAATAACTTAGATCTCTGTCGGATGGAGTGTAGATCATATAGTTATTTTTGAACCAATCAGCCAAGTCCAGTGGATGATATACAGATTGTTTGGAGGCTAATTAACTAGCCCTCTTGGTGGTGAATATATATTGTCCATATCTAATTATAAAGCACAACAAATATATCCTTTGCGAAAATCAGCAGCCAGCTTGAAATTGTAATGACCAAACTTATAGTCTTTGTTCTATTGAACTTCTTGATCATTTGATGCTTACCCCTCTCTCTTATACTCTTAATACCCTTGATGTCTTAAACTCCATCCTCATTTGTCACATTTATTCTTTTCCAATAATTCCATCTCTCTACCCAAATCTGTAATATTAGTATTTTTCACAGTGTCTTGATCAACCTACTCTTTTTGTCACCTAAATACATACTCTCCTGGGAAGTACTCTTCCGCCTTTCTAACTTCAACAACCATCTGTATGGTTGTCACCATGTCTTAATTTACAACTCAGCTTCAAATTTATATGATAGGGATTCAGTAAATATACATTGAATACATGAATAAATGATTGAAGAAGGTATAGGTAGTAAAGTGCTCTGTAAATCCCAAGGCTTGGACAAGCAACAGTTGTTATCATGTACGATGATGCAGCCAGGATTATAGTTCTATACACCTCTGGAAGGACTTAATCCATGTCTACCCTTCATACTTGTGCAGGCCTATCTTTGTCATCTAAATGACTCTGGTCAATCATTTTATATTCTTGCGTGGTATGAAATATTAATGTTTATAAATTAATTACTTTGTTAAGGAACTTATTTTTTTTTCTTTTTCTTTTGTGCTTTACCCAGATATTGACACTAATTTGTTTTTATTGCATTTTGCTAAGGATAAAGTAGTCTTGATTGGCAGTTTTACCATTAGGAGGAGATAGGGTCCCTACCTCAACCTGTATTAGGATTAATTGGAAAGAATTTATGCTTGTAGAACATCTGGTTCAACAGAGATTTCAAATGCAGAGTAGGAAAATGAAGAGTAGGGTACCTACCCCAATCTGTATTAGGATTAATTGGAAAGAATTTATGCTTGTAGAATTTCCAGTTCAACAGAGATTTCAAATGCAGAGTAGGAAGACAAGACAATTTTGCTTGACTCTTTCCTGTTCTAAGTAAGGCAGCATGAGGACTTTTATTGTTAAATGTTCCCAGAGCATCTGTACTATTCCTGCTTCTCTTAATAAACTTTGGAAAACACCTGCCTGGGAATATATTGGTTTGTTGTTTGTTTGCTTTGGAATTTTGCCTTTTTATTATGTGCGTGAAATACATTGTCAATAGTTTGTTTATTGAGTGACTTTAGCAAATTCAGCCAAATTTAAAATAATCAAAACTGCTATTTTCTAAGAGCAAGTAGATTTAAAATCTGTTGCCCCTGTTTGCCAAATGTTGAAGTATCAAAATGTTCCCAGTGGATAGCACCACTTAATACACTTTAGGAGCATTATATATACATGGATCATTTATAATCCATTTTTGGAAGTTGGACTAATCTTAAATGGGTCATCCCACCATTGTTATATAGTGGTAAGAACTTTTTTCTGGGCAAGACAAAAAACATCTGAAAATATTTTTTAAAATCTCTCATCATTGGAAATATGTCACATGGAAACTAGTTACAGGCAAGGTTACCAGATGAAAGCATTTAGTCATTCTACTAGTAATAAGGAAATTAAATTTATGGGCTAATAACTTGTGATGTGCCATTTTAAATATATGAAAAATGTTCCTATGCCTCTGACATACTGTGCAAAAGAGTTATATTATTTAAAATCACCATCTTAGAGCTGAAAACAGGAAAGAAAAGTCAGGTGTGAATTTCCTTTTGTTCAACTTTTCATTAAAACTAAGTGTTTGTTATGATATTAAATTTTAAGGCAGAATTCCACAGATTATACTCCTTACATTGTGAAATGAAAGTAAACCATAGAAATTTGCCGATATCCACAAGATATCTATGAAAAGGAGTTTTAGTTTGAATTGAAGGCTAGGAGATTGATGGCAGTTAATAGTTGAAAAAAAAAGAGCAAGCAACTCCCTTTTCTTGCTTTTCCCTTAATCAAAATTAATGGTCTAAACTGTAGGAATATTTCACAACATTATGTCAATAGGCAGAATATAAATGGATTTTATTCTTTTCTGTCAAGAAAAAGTAGCAAAAGTAACTTTGTTTTTAAAAGACTATGGCTTTGAGACTCACTTATAAATTAAAAAATATAGCTAGGGGTTTGATATCATGGTTTTACTAAAAAGAAAACTCATTGGGCTTCATAATAAAATATGATAGCATTAAGCTATCACTCCTCAATCCATGAACCATTTGGCCCAGAAGTGTACAATGTGATTTTGTACTGAATTTGTGCACAGTAGGGGGGAATTATCAATATACCTGTCAGAATTAATGTCATCTTATTTTAATGACATTTCAAGAACTTTCTATGGTTAACATATTAAATCATATTAAATATGCTAGCTCATTTAATCCTTACATCAAGTTGACAAATGTTTATGCCATTTTACACAGGAAGACACAAACTTTGAAGAAACTGATATTGTTATATAACTAAAAAGTTTCACAACAAAATATAAATCCATACACCCTGAATACATTGTCTTGAGCCATTATGCTGTATGTTTTTTTTCCTTTCTGGAAAATGGCACTTGCCATTAGGGCAAATGGTTTCTAAAATGATAGAGTTCTAATACTAGCTATAAAAATAGAGAAAGAAACCAAGCATGACCTTAGTACTCCCCTTAACATCAGGCTACGGAGTGTGCCTCAATAACCATTAATAAGCCAAAGGGATTTTAATACAGAAAACTCCAAAACAATCTCCTTAACTGCATATTTGACATTGACATTTCCAACCAGATACCTAATAACCATCTCAAACTAAACCCATACAAAAATAGCTATCTTGATTCATTCACCCTCTATCCCAATATTCTTTCTCACCTATGCTTTCTGTTCTTAGAAAATGATTACATTATTCATGTAAGTTCCCAGGAGACAAGGAGTGTTGAAAAAAATAATCTCTTTCTGGGAAACTGCACCCCAGTAAGATGACACTAAGAAAGAGGATAAATCTTTGGTAGAAAGCAAGCTTTCTCTGGACACTTTTCACTCTGGCTAACAAAAATCAACATGCAGATATTCCCCACACCCAGAACACCCTCACAGTCTTTCCCAAACAAATATTCCACAGTCCTATGGAGTTATTTAATTTTAATGGAGTTTTATTCAGCTCAAAGATCAAGAAGTCCAATGTGTGCTTCTTTCCTTCATTTTTAAATGCAGCTGCACGCAATCTGGTGTTCTGTTAATGAAAAATCAGTTTATTTGTCTCTGTAGTCCCCATTACAGGCACACATATACTAGTTCCCATGACTGCAGCAAACGCTTTTATTAGGAGGTGACCCTCGACCTATTAAAACCCACAGCATCGCAGTGACAAACTCCTGCAGGTGAATCCTGCTTTTATGGCATTGATAAAGTTCCTGGTGAACCCCTTGATTCTGCTTTCTAAGGGGAATTCCTTCCTCTATTGTCCATGTTTCAGGCTCAACAGTCTGAGGGGTTCCTTTGTCTATTTTCCTCCCTAGACATGTCTGATGAACCCAATTCTGGAGGCTAACTGTTCTTTCAAAGTTGGGGATCCAAGGGTTGTTTTAAGATTCAAATACTCAAAGCATTTTCAGGTCAGTAATTTATTTGACTACACAATTTCCTTAAAAACTTAGTGGGTTTGAAATCTATTTATTTCTAGTTGGCTCAATCAGCCAATAACCACACTAAAAATCCTGTCCAGGGGCGCCTGGGTGGCGCAGTCGGTTAAGCATCCAGCTTCAGCCAGGTCACGATCTCGCGGTCCGTGAGTTCGAGCCCCGTGTCAGGCTCTGGGCTGATGGCTCAGAGCCTGGAGCCTGTTTCTGATTCTGTGTCTCCCTCTCTCTCTGACCCTCCCCCGTTCATGCTCTGTCTCTCTCTGTCCCAAAAATAAATAAACGTTGAAAAAAAAAATAAAAAAAAAATCCTGTCCATATGAAACTTCTAAAACTGATTTATTTCTCTGTTTTTAACTTCCTTGATTATTTGTCTCAAAAAAAAAAAAAAAAAATGGATAGCTTGAGGCCTCCCTGGAAGACCATGTTTGGATGAGAAAGACCCCACTCTTAATCTAATCTTGTAAGTGTAGATCTTAATGGACCTTGACCATCCAAATTATATTTCAGTCACATCTCTTACTTTTGAGGCCTAGAAGTAGTTGACTTTTCAAATATTGGAGGCCCCAAGATTTTGGATTCTTTTTATTAATTTACATTATTTGCTCAGAAACTTGATCAGTCTCGTTTGAGCTCATGTCTTTCCTCTAATAACTGGATGAACTCAACTAGTTATAGCAAATGAATGATCCAGTTTTCTGTTTCTTAATGTTTTCCCACGCAGCACTAGCCTTAGAAGGAAACCTGGTCAATTTTGAATCTCTCAACCTTTTACCAATGAAGAGTTTCTGTCTCCAAATTTCCAGCTCTGTTATTAGTGTCGTCTCTGCCCGGTGAAAAACGTCTAACTGATGTTCTTTTTTTTTTTTTTAAGGATTTTTTAATTGTCAGTGTTAAAACAGCATCTACTTTAGTTAACAATACCTGCATTATTTAGAATAAAATTAGCAACTTTATCAACAAAAACAAAATCAAAATTATAGTAAGCTACTGCATTTCGTAGCTGTTAACCTGATTTGGCATTGATGTATGTCAAACATCCAAACTTATTTATGGTGGTAATTTATCCAGATGGATATTAGAAAAATATTGACTATGTTGGCTTAAATAGATGAATAAAGGGGAAGTTACATTGAGAATAGCATGCCAATAGTAGAAATAAAAGTCCATGGATATTGGTACATACATTTATAGTCACTGATTTCAATTAATGATTTTATTATTAAAAACACTGCACTAAAGCATTTTGTAAGTTAGTAAGGAAAAAACTATTAAGGGTGAATATTCAAAAGGAAGAAAAGTGACAGAAAAGAAGAAAACTAAAATAAACTACAAGATTGTTAATAAGATAGCAGGATGAATCTGTAACCCGGATGACATTACTTCTGTAACATCTCTTTAGTAATAGAGCAATAGTGTTTTTGAATTCATAAAATACTCAGCAGGTAAACCAATTATTTTGATGACTGTATGTTGAATGCCTTTCTTTCTTTGGGTGTGATTACAACAGTTTCCTCAAAACTTAAAATAAGCTTTTATACATCTGATATTTCTTAATGTATGTGCTCAGTATGTTTCTACCAATATTATTTTAAATAACAAAAGAGATTGTATTTAAGTTTTAAACACACTTTAAGTTTTTAGTGTACTCCATGTTTTCCTCGAAAAAGAAAAGCAAACAAAACATCAAATAAACATAAAAAAGAAAAAAAAAACTTTATATAAAAGGAAACATTAATTTTGGGAGCAAATGTGTATATGTTACATTTTTGAGACAAAACCTTAACAAAGTTAATTATTTATCTCTCGAAAACAATGGAATGGTTAGGTAAATGATAATATATCACTTGATACAATAGTATTCGGGCAGTGTAAATAATGTGTCTTACTATATTTAACCATGTGCATGATTGAAATATAATATTAAAATGAAGAGTGTAGGATAAAATATGTATACGTATTTATACATAAAAGTATACATAGCATATAGCATTATATATTTTAATTATATATTAGATATTTTAAAATATACATATATAATATATATAGTACAATATATATACTATGCATAGTGTATATTTTATCATGTTATAATAAGTGATATATAATACATATAATACACTTCTATGATAAAGAACAGAGAAGGCATTGTGTATGTGCATGTAGGCATATGTATATTGCATATGTGTGCACATTTACCTGTGATGTTTGAGATCAATGGAATGTTGACTCATTTTATTTTTTTATCTTTTAACTTCTGTATTATTTTATAATGAGTTTTTAAAGTTAGGCCAGCAAAAAAAAATATTCACACATAATTCAATTCAGTGCAATTATTTTTTTTCCTGTTTATGACTTGAAGATAAATAGGAGAATGAAGGAGAATACTCAGCACTTAGCAAGTGATTGTAGTTCTGGACATTTAAACTTGAACAAGTAAGTGTATGGGAGTTGCATTGGGAACTGGGCCCATTTATGTTATGCCAAGCATCATGTTAAGCAGTTACCCTTTCTATCTAAATCTATCTTTTTTGTTTCCATATGTACATAATTTTTATTTTGTACCTTAAGAATTATTCAGAAGTAGAAGTCTTTTTGCAATCCTTTCTCTTTTAATGTTTTAATTTTTAATAGAAACAGTGCATGCATACATAGTTTCACAAAAAAAAATGAAATAGTGAAACAGAAATATAATGAAAAGTGGTAAATCCCTGTCTATACTTTTTAACTAAGTTCTCCAGGCCTGAGGCAAAACCTTTTATATTTATCTGGTATCTGTTTAGTGTTTACCTCCTTTTCTCCTTAATAATATGCTTTTATTACTACTTCTTGACTTGATAACATGAGGGCTTACCTTGATATGGCTGTATCACTATTTTTAAATTGCTCTTTGGCTCCCCTGTTCACTTTAGTAGTATAACCCCTAAATCTGCCTCTCCCCTTCCCTTCCCTTCCCTTCTCTTCCCTTCCCTTCCCTTCCCTTCCTTATTTGAGGCACAATGTTGCATTAGTTTCAGATGTACAATTTAATGATTTGACAAGTGTATACATTATTCTATGTTCACCACAATTGTAGCTACCAGCTGCCCCATTAATTGCTATTACAATATCATTGACTGTATTCCTTCACTCTGCTTTTTATTCCTGTGACTTACTCAATGCATTTTGCCCAACCCCCTACCTCCTTCCTCCCCTCTGGAAACCATCAATTTGTTCTCTGTATGTATAGTTCTGATTCTCTTTTTGTTTGTTTATTTTTTTAGTTCCTCTTTTAAGTGGAATCATGTGGTATTTGTCTTGCTCAGTCTGACCTATTTCACTTAGCATAATAAACCACCACGTGAAATTGATTTTATGATCTCAATATTACAAACCAGAAAACTATACATTAACATACTTGTCCAAAGTTGACTAACTGATAAGAGGCTGGCTAGGATTTTTAAATTTAATTCTGTCTATGACTAAAAACCATGTGTTGTCCTTGAGGATCTGAAACTATAGTTGTAGTTAAGTAGAAAGACAAATAAAAATACTTTATTTGTCACAATACTTTGTGACTAATATCAAAACCAAATAACAGGCAAAGATGTATGGAGTGCAGATTAAAAGGCAGTCAGTTCTGGAGTAAATGGATCAATGATTGTTGGGGGAAAAAGGCAGAGAAATACTATTTGATCTGGGTCTTCAAAGCCAGGATGAGTAAAAGGTTTCAGCAAACAGATAAGTGAGGGCAGTAAGACAACCAGGCAGCATCAAAAGCATCCACAGAGACATATGAATGTAGGAATGGCTTTATTCATAGATTAGTGCAGAGCCTGACACAGGAGTCGATCCCATGCACCACAAGATCACGACCTGAGCCGAAATCAAGAATCAGATGCTTAACCGACCGAGCCACCCATGTGCCCCTGAATTCATGTTTTTAAATTCTATTTTTAAATCTGCCTATCACAAACAAGTATCAAAAGCAAGTATCTTAATTTTTCCATGGACTTCTTTTTTAATACAATTTGAAAAATTTAAATACATGAATAAATTTAGTAATAAATACTACAAGGTTGGTTTAAAAAAAATTTTAAAATAAAAATTAAGTCATGGGAAAATTTTGAAATACCTCACCAAAATGTTATGATTTTGTGACCATAATTGTTTATATATGTAGGAAAAGAAAATGTGAGTGATGTGTGTATGTGTGTCTTTTCATCCAATTTGGGGCCTGTACTTCACGCCCTACAGCTGTTCCAGAAACCTTTCTATGTGTATTACAAAACTCACAGTAGCTCTTGTAGTATTAAATAATCTATAAGATTACAGAGGGAAAATTAATCCTCCATTTGTTTATAGGAAGAAAATTTTATTTTAAAATATGGAAATATTTGGATAGAATCTCTTTGAATTATTTTATTTTATTTCATGTAAAATAGAAGCACTTTGCAGTGAATAAAAATATACTGGAGTAAAATAAAACATATTTCATTTAAGTTTTTTTTCCTATTGTGAATTTTTTTCATTAAACAATGCTAATTTTCTCAGCTATGTTAAAGTGTTACTATTCACATAGCTTTTTATTCTAAAAATTTCTATTTATAGTAAAAATGAAAGTTCTACCATACAAATAATGTGATTCTCATATTAAGCAGTAACATGTAGTTAAAAACTAAATTTAATATGGAAAGAGATGAGTAGTGTTTTGGTTTTGTTTCTATAAGGGTAATGAAAACTTCAGCACTGTCTTTAATCAGGATACACAGATTAAAATTTTGAACTTCATAGCAATGTAACAGCTAAGATAATTATTGCAACTTTAGTACTGACTCAGTTTTTAAAGGACTTGACCCTAAAATCATATTTATTTTCAATTCCTATTTAATGAGTACATTTAGAATTTATTGCTTAATTGCATCACACATCAATGCATTTTGCATTTTGATTAGGTAAGAGTTTTATGTGATTCTCTGGATCATTCGATTAGACATCCATGGAAAAACTAAACCACACACATTAGTCTCAGAAAAGGCAAAACTTTTATTTTCTGTTATTGTGATTATAAAATTAGCTTGCTGCCTTTGCAGAGACTTTTTTTTATGTCTAGCATTGTACCATCTAGAATAATTTTAGAATGTTTCCTCACTTAATTATATTTCTCAATTATTTATATCAGTATAATTGTTATCAATATAATTGATATACATAATATGAATCTATATATTATATATATTATGATATAAATAATTGATGTTACTCATTAATTCTAACTCACCAATCCTTAGTATGAGGGTTCAGTGACTCATCGAATATTATAATAAGGTCTTCTGAGAGTTCAAGAAGATTGTTAATCTCATCTTCAACATTTGAGATGTGGATAGATAGATATGAATAATTTGATATCATATTAAAATTATGTGATTAAATCTAAATATAATTATTACTCATGTATTTAAGTATTATGGTATAGTAAAACCACAATTATATATTTTTACATATGATCATATGCATATCAATATCTATTATCCATATAAAACCATATCTATGTATTATATCTTCCTGCCTTTAACAAAATATCACCCACTGTTTCTGTTATTTTGATTGTTTGAGCCCTGATATGGACATTTCTGAGAAAATGTAATATAGTCCCTGAGCAGAATTCACAATTATCTACACAGAAGAATATGATTCCCACAGTTTATATGAAAATGAGTGTATCCAGGATGCTTATGCTTTTTAGTGAGAAAACATAATTAAAGTTAAAAAATGTATACCTCACAGTTTTCATTTCTCTACCATGAAAATTTGTTAAGGAAAAGAGGCGGCTTATGAAAACCTAAAAGTGATGCTATAATCTCTACTCTCAGCTTTTTTGAAGTTCCTCTCAAACATACTTTTCAGATATAAATTCATATTTTTAGATCTTTAAACAAAAATACTATGTGTCTATCCCCTTTTCTTATGGACCTGTGACATAATCAGGTTAAACAAGTAGCACTTTATATTAAATACAAAGCGGGGACTCTCATTTCCCAGCTGTATTGCTCTTATAACAGATATGAAACACATCATAAAGACCATAATGTGAGGACCCAGGCTGTTCCATTCTGAATTTCCTTTTTGTTTTAGCAACAGGGCAGAATGTTCACTGTTATGAGATATCACATGAACACATTATCTTAAAAAAAATTACTCAAATAATCCCATTAAGAATAAATTAGACTACGTGGATCCAGTACTCACAATGAAATTCATTCTAGTAGAATTTAGAAAACTCCAGGCTATTTCAGATTTTTATTCTCCATTCATTTTTTTTTTCTTATAACGTTTTTCTTCACACCATAGTAAACATTTAAAAAAAAGAAAAAAGAGTTCCCTGGGTGGCTCAGTCAGTTAAGTGTCTGACCTTTGGTCTCAGCTGAGGTCTTGATCTCAGGGTCGTGAGTTCAAGCCGGGCATTGGGCTCTGTGCTGGGCATGGAACCTATTAAAAAAAAAAAAAAAGAAAGAAAAGAAAAAAAAGTTACAGGGTTATGTGGGACATTTTAAAAATCACATTTTTCAAGTGAATGCCTATTTTTAATATTGCGCCACAAATCCTTGTGTTCCAGTTTTTCTATCAGAAAGTAGCTTTTTTTGTTATTTCATTGTTTGCTGGTCTTTTGTGGCACCTTTGTGGTAGTGGAGGGATATAATTAGAGAACACAGCAATAGAAAATCACTAATGGGAGTCTTTGCAACTGTCAGCAGTGTTTCGCTTTTCACATGAGGATGGCTTTGTTAATTGGATTAAGTCTGCCTCTAACTGTAGTTTCAGCAAAAGCATCAGTTAAAGGAGGCACTGCCCTGTCACAGCTGGGTTGTGTGCTAGGAGGTGAAGCACACAGTTAATAAGAGTCGTTTAAAGCACAGCCTATGTGCATAATTAACCATGCCTATTTTCTTGATTAAAAATCTGCTTCTCAAGGATAATTGTTCAACTGAATCTTCAGGGATATCTGGAGTAACTACCTACAGTATTTGAACTGGAGGCGGATTATAGGTGTCACCCAGTGTTTTAGTTATTAGGCAACAGAATTGCAGCTGATTTTACAGGCTTTAAAAGGAGTGTGAATGCCGAGTTGTAGTGATAGTGGATGGCAGAGAACTAGTCTCATTTAGAATATTCGTAGTAATGAAGTACATGCAGGATCAAGAGAATACAGAGGAAATACCTGCTAGATGTGGAATCTATTCGTGAGCTAATTTTGCTTATTTGAATAATTTAATGATATTTACTGGAACAGAGAGTTATCTACCAATATCATGATGTCTATTTAAAAACGTTCAGGGGCATCTGGGTGGCACACTCGGTTAAACATCCGCCTCTTGATCTTGGCTCAGGTCATGATCTCACAGTTCGTGAGGTCAAAGCTGCATTGGGCTCTGCGGCTGATGGCGCAGAGCTGCTTGGGATTCTGTCTCTGGTTCTTTCTGCCCCTTCCCCACTTGTGCTATCTCTCTCTCTCTCTCAAATTAAATAAATAAACTTACCTTTTTTTTTCAGACTACATCAGCAGGATCTTTGCATCTACTTGGGGCCAAGTGACCCAATTTTAGCCAGTGAAATGTAAACAGAGATTCTGGCCACTAAAATGTCCCTGAGTACCTTCCAAAGATCTTTTTCTTTGGTCACTAGCTTGTGGGATGCCATTGCCAGTGGAATATGCTGAAGCCCTGCAGAATAAGCAGACCCTTCGCTAGAATGGAACTAGGTCCCAAATGGCTGCATGGAGCAGACAGTCTCACCATCACAACTGATCCACATTACAGCCTGTATGGAGTCAGAAATAAAACCTGGTTATATATCAGATTAGTGGAAGGAGAAAATGCTGAAGAATTTGATAGTTAATGTAGTTTGAAATCTCCTTTGTACCTTGGGAGATACTATAGTTTTTGCCCCTGCAGTTAGCCGAGAATTGTGAGGCTTCCTATGTAGAGTAAAAATCCCATTTTAATTTACATGGTTCCTACCTCCACTGTAGTCAGTTGTAAAGGAGTTAGCACCCTGGGTAAGTGCACAATAACTTAACTGGATAATGCAGGGCCCTGGACATAGCAAGATCACTAGTAATGCAAGCATTGTAGCCTCTGCCTTGTTTTCACCTTTAGGATGGTTTGCTTGCTGGTGTTTATGCTCAGGCTCAATATTTGCCAGCATCAGCACATATGAATTCAAGAAATGGGCATCCATCTCTTCCCTACCCATTTCTTCTTTCATCCATCATATGCTTTTACTCCAGTACATCTCCTAGTATCAGAATGAGGAAAACTCCAGTTTATTCCAATTATCAACCTTTGGGGATATTAGGAGACACAAATGTTAGCATAAGCTGTCAAGCCAGTTTACCCCCTGAGGCCTGTACCCCCCTGAAGCTCCAAGCAAGATACCATTGGTTAGCATGGTTTCCTTACTTAAGGGAGTGAGCGGTGTGCTACAATTAAATAGCTCTTAATATATATGATTATTTTTACACTAGAATCTTCTCTTATTTAAACTTAAGAAATAAATATATAGCAATTCATGACTATTAAATTCACAAACTTTATGAACCATTGTCAGTTATGCCACTTGGGGTAATGCATTTAGAAAAGATTATACAAACTGAATTGGATGAGAGCATTGAGAAAGATATATGAGGTCATTTGTCAAAGTCCTATTAGAATGAATGATTTTTAAAGAAGTGTCCTTTGTAGCCTTTCTATTTCTGTATCCTTTTAGCTACAATGAGTGACTATTATAAAATTTTTATAAAGAATCTTTTCCTTGATTCCTCTCCTCTGTGCTTAAGGAAGATGTACAATGTTGTACGGAAAGCCAGTGTTTTACAGAGAAAGAGAGGACGTTTAGGTAGGAGTGACAAGAGTCCATCTGTCTCTTATTACTTTCCTGCTCTTGGACTATTCCCTTACCCTCCCAGTGGCTTGGTGCATCTGTGCTGGATAATCTCTAAGTTCACTCCCAGATCCTTTATGAAATGCGGGGAACAAGAGGAGACTTGATCAGTCACCCAGCTCTTCTGAATTATTATTTTACTGTTTTACTTCAAATACCACTGTCTCTACATTCTCACTCCTGTTTCAAATATCCCAAATCCTCAAGAAATTTTTAGTTCGCTTAAACCCCCAACCTTCTACCAAGGTTGTAATGACACATTCCTTTCGATGGGAGGAGGACAGAATGAGAGCAGCACCAGCAAAATGTCTCCATCTTTCACTCAGTGGTTCACTGTAGAAGAGGCTTAGCTATTTTTCATCTTTGAATCACCAGTTTATTATCTAGAGTTCTTACAGAGGGTCAGAAGTCTAATACAGGTCTCACCAGGCTGAAATCAAGGCTTGCTAGGTTGTGTTTCATTCTAGAGACTTCAGGGGAGATTTGATTCCTCTGTTCTTTCAGGTTGTTGGTAGAATTCAGTTTCCTTGCTTATTCAAGTTGTTGGCAACTGTAGGGCCACCGTTTTCTTGGCTCATGGCTTTGGTTCTCGTGTCTTTTCTCTCTGACCCACTCTTCTGCCTCTTTCTTCTTCTTTTAAGGATCATATCATAATTTGGGTCAATTTATATAATCCTTCATAATCTCCCCATCTCAAGTTCTTTAACCTGACAAGTCTCTTTTGCCATATGAAGTTGACATATTTTCAGGTTGCTGGGATCAGGTCATGGACATTGTTGGGAGGCCATTATCCTGTGCACAACAGATATTTATTTATTTACTTATTATTTCTATTTTTTTAAACATTTATTAATTTTTGAGAGACAGAGAGTGAGCGAGGGAGGGGCAGAGAGGGAGGGAGACACAGCATCCAAAGCAGGCTCTAGGCTCCAAGCTGTCAGCACAGAGCCCGACACGGGGCTCAAACCCACAAACCGCGAGATCATGATCTGAGCCTAAATGGGGCGCTCAACTGACAGATCCACTCAGGCACCCCCACAACAGGTATTTATTATGAAAAGTAACTTGCACATTACGAGTTGAACTTTAATTTAAAGATTAAGGAGGAAGGGGTGGCTGGGTGGCTCAGTTGGTTAAGCGTTCCACTTCAACTCAGGTCATGATCTCATGGTTCCTGGGTTCGAGCTCCAATGCCATGCTGTGCTGACAGCTCAGAGCCTGGAGCCTGCTTCGGATTTGGTGGCTCCTGCTCTCTCTGCCCCTCCCCCCAACTCTCACAAAATGAATAAATGTTAGAAATTTTTAAAATAAAGATTAATGGGAAATAATATCTTATCTATTTAGAATGCCTAAAATTTATTCTAGGTCATTTAGAAATATTGTGAAAGTCTACATATTCTTATTTAGTGTCCATAGTACAGTAATTAACAAAGATTTTAATATTTAACAAAGATATTTTATGCAGCTAGAAGTTACTTTCAATCTGCTTAGAAAATGCCTTTTTACTGAGAAAATTTAAGAAGACTAAAGAAGTCAATTCTGTTTTAAATCATTGGCTTCACTTTTTAAAAGGAAATATGTCTGTGGTATGTTTTGATGACTAACTTTTGATTCCAAAAAGTATAAATTTTTTACAGAAGATATAAATACTCATAAAGCCCTGAACTAATGTCCTTTAAGTCAGCTGTTGCAGATGTATTATCCTAAGACCATGACTTCTAATTTGGAAAGTTCTGTGCATGCAGCAATTTTACAGGGACTTGCCAATCTATTTCACTATATTTTTTTATCTTTGCTCTTTCCCTTTCTGCTGTCTCTAGTAGTTTGTTTAATTTTAAAGTTCCTGAATTATTTTCATTTTAAAAAGTAGGGCCTGGAACTGCATACTATAATGGACCAAGATTATATATATGTGTGTGTATGTGTGTTTGTGTATATATATATATATATATTTTATATTTTTAAATGTCATAGTTTCAACTTAACTATAAGAAAATGGCTTTTATATGCCTATTATTTAACTTAGAGTATGCCAAAAGTACATGAACTTGTATATTGTTAAAGAGCAAATTAATAGAAATATATTTTCAATTATATTTCATAATTAATTGAATGAGAGAATATTTGATCCTGTAAGCGTGAAGGTTAAAGAATTTTGGAAGTGAACCACAAGAATCATTTACCATGTTGTTACCAAGCTAACACCAACTAGCTATAATATCATTAAATAATTTAGTTGCATTTTAGTGTATATAGCTTGGTCCTTGATTTTATAGCAGAGGTGCTTAATCATAGCAATTGGGAGACATAAAAATAAACTAATTCCCTTAAACCTAATAAATATGTTTACTATGATAGTTAGGAAGGCAAAAAAGAATAAAACACATTTCTTGAGTATAAGAAAACATTAAAATTGAAAGAGATATTTGTGAGGATGATGTTTCTGGAAAATGAAAAGACATACCGAGTCTCCAACTTTGTATTTCATTCTTATACTAAAAATACATTACTATATGCCAACTAGACCTCTCAGACATCTGTAGAAGACTATACCCAAAACAGCAGAATATGTATTCTTAACAAGTGCATGCAGCATATTTTCCAGGAGAGATGATATGCTAGGACATAAAAACTTCAATAAATTTAAAAAGAATAAAATTATACAAATTATGTTCTCTGAGCACAATGTAGTGAAATTAGAAATTAATATCAAAAGAACTGGAAAATTCCAAATATGTAGAAATTAAATAATACATTTCTAAATGCCAATGGATCAATAGGAAATCACAAGGGAAACTAGAAAATGATTTGAAATTCAGAGAAAGACACAATATACCCAAACTTATGGAATTCAGCTAGAGCATGTTTAAAGGGAAATATATAGCTGTAAATGTCTACATTAATTAAGAAAAAAGATCTTAAATCAATAACCTAATTTCCATATTAATATACTGAAATACAGGAATATACTAAACCCACAGGAAGTACAACAAAGGAAATAATAAGGATTTGAATGTAAATTAATGAATTATAACTAATAAAAAAATTTTAAAGCCCAACAATTGGTTCTTTGAAAATGTCAACAAAATCAACAAGCTTTTAGCTAGACTGACCAAGAGGAAAAAAAGACTCAAATTATTAAAATTAAGAATGAACAGGAGGACATTACCACTGGTGTTGCAACAATAAAAAAATAAATATGAGAGAATGTTATGAGCAACTAAATGCCAAGGAGTTGGATAATTTAGATGCAGTGGATAGATTCCTAGAAAGACAAAGTATAGGAAAAGAAAACAAAACAAAACAAAAAAAACAAACAAAAAACCCCAAAAGAACAAAAAACTACCCACAATGAAAATTCTAGGTGCAGATGTTTCAATTGATGAGTTGTACCAAATATACAAAGAATAATTTACACTAATCTTTCACAAACTCTTTCAAACAACAGAAGAGAAGGGAATATCTCCCAACTTACTTCATGAGGCAAGTATTACCCTGATAACAAAATCAGGCGAAGATAACTCAAGAAAAGCACAGACCAATATATTTTATGAATATAGACACAGATATTCAACAAATACTAAGAAACTGAACAACAATATATGAAAATAATTATACAAGATGGACAAGTGAGATTTATCCAAGGAATATGATTGTTTTAACACCTGAAAAATCAAGTATTATGATACACCAGATAGTTTCCTAAGGCTGCTATAGCAAATCACCACAGACTTGATGATTTAAACATATAGATAAATATATGTGTATATCTATATAGATATATACATACATACATACACACATATATAATTTATTTAATAATTTATTAAATTAAATAATTAAATTAAATAGTAATTATTTAGTAAATATTTATTTACTTAAATTGATTTAAATATATATAAATATATACATACATGCATATAAATAATGTATTTAAATTTTATTTATTTCTGCTCTTTTCTGTACTGCTCCTTCTTTGTACTTTTATTTATTAAATTGGAAACTTAAATATATATACATATATTATTATTTAAAATATTTTCTACTTTTCTATTTTTATAGATAACCCATGGGTTATTTATAGATGTACTGTTTAATTTTTAAATATTTAACAATTTTCCAGATAACTTTCTGTTAATTACATTCTAAGAATATACTTTGCATGAATCGAAATCTTTCAAATTTGTTGTGTTGTCTTTGTTTTATAGCTTTGCAAATGTCCCATGTGCCTCGGAAAAGAATATATATCCTGCTTTTGTGGGATGGAGACTACTATAGTCTTACTGATATTCTGCGATCCATTACTGAGAGTTCCCACTACACTTATGCTTTTGCCTCTTTGTTTCACTATTTCGTTTGTTTCCCACGTGTAGTCTGAAGTTCATTTGTTCAAGCCGTAAGTAATCTGGGGATTGTTACATCTTACTGGTAAAGTGAACACTTTATCATTTTATAATATTTATCCTGTGTAATCTTCCTTTTTCTGAAGTGTATATTTTTTCTAATGGTTATATAGCCATGTCAGTTTTCTCTAGATTGGTGTCTACATAATATTTTTCCCATTATTTTATTTTGACCTACGTATTCTCCATCTTTGAAGTGGGTTTATTGTTGCCAGAATAAAACTAGGGCCCTCTTTATAATCCAATCAGTCAATTACTGTCTTTGAATTGGTAAATTCAGAGTGTTTACATTTAATGTAATAATTGATAAAGCTGGATTAAAATCTATCCTTTTAGCTCTGTTGTTTACTTTGATCATTTTTTTCTTTGATGGGTTAGTTTTTGATTGAATATTTTTATGATTTAACTTTTATCTCTTGTATTCACTTATTTAAATTTTGTTACTAATTTCCCTTTGGTATATATCTAATTTCATCTTTTTCCTTTTTTTATTATAAATTTTTTAAAGTTTCTTTATTTTGAGAGAGAAAGAGAGAGGGAGAGAGAGAATTCCAAGCAGGCTTCATGCTGTCAGCACAGAGCTGTCATGCAGGGCTGGAACTCAGGAACTAATTAAATTAAATAGTAATTATTTAGTTACTTTGCCTGAGATCATGACCTGAGCTGAGATCAAGGTCGGACGCTTAACCAACTGAGTCACCCAGGCACCCCTAATTTCATCTTTTTCAAATAATATTAAACTGCTCCAAAAATATCAAATACTCCAAATATTGTCTTTTGACACATAGATTATCATAAAGATCTGCCGTGTTTCTTCAGATCTCAGTCATGATAAAGGATTGGAGAAAGGGAAGAGCAGCTACAGAGATTGCCAACGCACAAAGCCTTAAAATTATAGTTCCCTCAGGGCAGAGATGAATACCCAATGCTTCTGGGAAAATTAAATAGAAAAGTACCCTCTATCTGCTCTTTTCTAATTTGATTCAATCCAGGGAACTGCTGTACTATTATTTATTTTAGTTTTTTATAATTTTCCTAATAAGTGCTGTGCTATATAATTTTATCATGTTCTATAATCTCATCATCTCGAAACTCCTGCATGTCAAGAATGAAAATAGCATATCATTCTTAGTCTGTAAAGGGATTGAGTCTATTTTTTCTCTTTCCAAATTGTACTTGTAAATGTTAAATCAAATTTTAGTAATCATAACTAGACAAAAATCTTGAATGTAGAAAATGTGGAATTTACAAACCTTAGATATAAAACTCTTTCAATCGGGGCACCTGGGTGGCTGAGTCGGTTAAGCGTCCGACTTCGGCTCAGGTCATGATCTCAGTGCGAGCCCCTCGTTGGGCTCTGTGCTAACAGCTCAGAGCCTGCATCCTGCTTCAGATTCTGTACCTCCCTCTCTCTCTCTCTGACCTTTCCCCACTCACGCTGTCTCTCTCCTTCAAAATAAATAAACACTAAAAAAATTTTAAAGAAATACATTCGTACTGCATCACAGGAAGAGCTGAGGGAAAAAAAAAAACAAACATGAGTATATGAGATATCAACTATGTGCCAGGCTCTATACAAAACATTATTGATACAGAGATAAATTAGAATCCTAATTAGAATTAGAATCCTAATCCTCAGGAAACATGAAGCTTTTTTGTCATAATAAAGATTATTGCTTCTAAAAACAATAAGAGCTCTATAATACTATTTATGTTTCTATTAGTGTAAAATTATAGATACACTTGTAAACATATAATTGGCTCTTTCAACAGCAAAAGTTTACTAATAGATATTCTGTAGCAGTAGAAAATGGAATACAAAATGATCACCTCATGCTCAGTGTTGAGATTAGACCTGTTTACACTAGTGATTTTATATTTTTTATTGTATTAACCTGACATCAACCTGCTCCTAATCAGTCATTCACTCAGTCACTTATTTACACATTGGCAGCAATGTTGATTGAATATATAGCCAATTATTATTCAGTTAATTCTGTTCATTAGATTGTGTTTGTAAATACTACGTAAGTGTTCTATATAAATATATCTGAATATTTGCACAGGATTGTTTTCAAGATGATATAGGGATTCTCTACTGCAAGAAGCGATATCTCCTGTGTTAGAAAAATCTAGATTCGCTTTCCTTTTTTTAAAAAATGTAACTTATCGTCAAATTGGTTTCCATACAACACCCAGTGCTCATCCCAACAAGTGCCTTCATCCATGCCCATCATCCACTTTCCGCTTTCCCCCACCCTCCTAGATTCACTCTCCTATTAGAGGGAGAGATCAAAGGAAAAGACAAAATTTTAGGGTACAATTTTAGCAAGGATTTCTGGTCAGTATCAACTACTCTTCCAGTCAATGTTAACATCGTGCTTTAAAGAAGGGGCCTCATCTGAAGCTGGGGGACACAAATAAAATCCAGCTCCTGAGGACTAAAATTTTGTAATACAAGGCAGATTAACTGTCCCTTATCAACTGGGTCAGTATCCAGGACAGGGATGTAATTATAGTTGGGCACAGGAAAGTAAACCACTAACTGGAGTAGACAAATAGTCATTTGTAATTGACCATCTACAGTGGAGGTTGAAAGAATCTCTCTGCTTCAGTATGTGTTATGAATTTAGAAGTTGGAATTGAATAGTGACTTCATGGCCAAAACCAATTTCAGATTCAAGCCAGAAGTAGTGCTGATTAAAATAGAAAATAAATGCGTTAGAGTTTATAATTTAAGAAGGTGGTAGTTTTTATTTGTTAATAACTTACAAGTTTCTAGGATCAGTATGCATGTGTGGGTGTATGTGTGTACATTTAATGTGTGTGTGTGTGTGTGTGTGTACAATAGTCCTTTGAGTTAAATATTTTCTTGTTATAAATAAAAAATGAGTCTCAAAAAGCTTAAGTAAATTTAAATGTTGCAAGCATAATAAGTAGTAGAGTCTCTTTCTTTTGTAATTATTCAATACGAAATGATATACACATTTGTCTGAATATCAGCATAAATCCATTGTACATTTAAAGGCTTATGGGGCACCTGGGTGGCTCAGTCGGTTAAGCGTCCGACCTCAGCTCAGGTCATGATTTTGCGGTCCGTGAGTTCAAGCCCCGCGTCGGGCTCTGTGCTGACTGCTCAGAGCCTGGAGCCTGTTTCAGATTCTGTGTCTCCCTCTCTCTTTGACCCTCCCCCGTTCATGCTCTGTCTCTCTCTGTCTCAAAAATAAATAAACATTAAAAAAATTAAAAATAAAAGGCTTATGTCTGACACTTTTCAGTAATTTCTTCCTATCCTATTATAAGTTGCTAACTGACATTGTGTACGATTCAGGTAACTTCCATATATCCAACCAATTAACTCATTTAAAATGCATTTATGCAACACATATTCTTTGCCAGGACTTCTACTGCTCATTTGCTTTTTTCTCATTAATTATAAACCAGGTCCAAGTGGCATTTGTATGCTCTGCCCTTCTACCCTGGGAAAGAAAAAGAAAATGTCAATAAAATTAGACGTTTGTTTAAGTAGAATTTGTCCACTTATAGGATAATTATATCTTTCTTCATATTAAATCAATATACTCTTTCGTGGGATCTAGTACTTTGACCAACATTTTCAGAAACCCACATGCTAGGTATCAGTGTGATTTGCTTCCAAATTTTTGTCCTTTCCTTCAAAAGCTCACAAATAACTTGGATACCTAAGCACTTTGAAAAATTCTATCTTAATAGTTTTAATGATGAAATGAGCATTTACTTATTTAATGTAATTGCTTATTTAATTCTCTTTGATATCTGTTTAAATTGTTCCATTGACATATCCTTGAGATTAACTCTCCTTTGATAAGACATTGCCCGAAAAATTCTCAGAACTGTATTTTATCACAGAAGCAGAACAAAGACTGCCCTGCTTCCTCCTCTAATCATGTCTCTGTCTGAGATTGCTCATAAAAAACACTTCCACAAAAATTGGTGGTCAGGGAAATAATCTCTGGGAAAAAATGTGGCAAAATATACTTCTGCAGGTATTTTTTCTCAATTTCTTTATTTAACTTGAATAAATGGGCTATAAACAGTGGAAGGAATTTTTTTTATCTTACTCAAGTACATGTTTAATAAATTCACATCTTATATGTATTACTGTGTGATATTTGTTTATATCAGAATTTTATTATGCATCTTTTTTTTGCACAAACTTATGAAGACTGGTTAATTTTTAGTTATCTGTATCAATGAAGTTGATCAATGAGCTGAATAAACCTCAGCAGAAATAATCAAGAACCTATGCTAGTTGTGGCAGAGAAGGTTGCCAACAAAATAATCATTTTTTTTAGAAAAAAAAAGTATAAATTGGAACATATAATTCCTCTCTAAAAAGCCCTCTGTGCTTTCTGGTTATATGTAAAAACAAATCCACACTTCTTAATATGTCCAATTGAGTCTGGGAAGTCTGACCCCTTCACACTCTCGTCTGTTGCCTTCTCAAACTTGGTACACGCTGGACTCAGCAGTCCATTTTCTGTTCAGGGAGCATGCCAAATTCTTTAAGGACCTTCACCCATTTAATTTCCCGTATCTGGTGTAGTCTAGACAAGTGCACTTGTCAGTGGATGGACTGCTTACCAGTTAGCAAATAATATTTCATAAATCAACAAACGATTAAGTTATTTGAATATAAAGCAAGCACTTAACTAGGCTCAGCTGTTTGTTTTGTTTTGTATTATATTGTATTGTTTTATCCTTAGCGACACTTTCTCAATGAAATGCTTTGATTTATCTCTTCCAGAATAATAAGTTGAGAAAATGTGTTCTGGATGTTTTGCCTTCTCTTTTTCACTCCTATCTAACACATTCATGTCTATCTGACACAGAAACCAGCTTTTTATATCTTTGGATTACTCCTCCTTCAAGTCTTAGCTTAAGGGTAGTCTCATCAGGGAGAATTTGCTGGCCACCAAGCTAAAATAAGTTGCTTGGCCCCTTCTGTATTTTCTATCAAGACATCTTATTAAATTTCTGTATAACAATAACCTTAACTTACAACTTTTTATTTATTAGTTGCTTACTTGGTTTCTATTGCCCCCCTCCAGCCCCGCCCCCCCCAAACTGTGAATTTAATTAAAGACCTATGCCATTTTTGTGCATTATGCTTAGTGTCTGGAATAAAGTATTCAATATTTAAATAAAAATTTATACATATATGTTTGGCTGTGTATTTAAATGGTTAATGAGAAACAAGTCTCTCTTCTGGATTCTTTTGCTTCAGCTCATTGAGCCATGGCTCAACGTCCTAGAAAATATCTTGGGGGTTATTAGTAGTTGTCTTTGATTTTCTGGAGAAGTTATTTGAAGAAATAATTGATATTACAAATTTATGCTTTGACTCAAACCACAGCTTCAGATTCTATCTTCCTAGACCTTCTAATTTGGGTGATATAACTGTCATATGTGTGTTACTGTAGTGTGTGTACTCCTGTATCACGGAAAGTGCTATTCCACACTGAATTTATCTGTTTACATGTTGTATCCTCCATTGGGCAATATATATATTGCTAAAGAATAAGGAATTTTGTAATGGTCTTTGTAGTCCCACTGTTTCTTCTTCGGATTTGGAACCATGTACTAACCATATTACGTGAAGTCTGTTTAAAAGTAACCTCTAGGAAGACCTTTCTTGCTCATTGTTCTCCCATTACAACATGGAATCTTTGAAAGCTGGGGATAAATTGGATTTGCCTCTTTATTACCAGCTACTACCTCAGTCTGGGCAATATTACAGGGCACCTACCCTTTCTGTGCATTCTGGAATAAAACGAGTAATGTTAAAGAATTGGAAGGGGCCTGTGAGATGATTTAATCATCCCTTTCCATCAGAGACGAGGAAATGCTCTAAAAGGTAGTATAATTGTTCAAGATCACAAAGCCATTTGATGTCAAAAATATGATTAGATTGGTTCTCCTGCAGTCAATTTATGGATTTTGTTATCATCCAGTGTACTTTCTAGGTGGATGATTTAGCTGCAACTCCTCTAACCTCAGGCAGCCACAACCTGAACAAAAGAGAGGAGCTGTTGAGTCTCTGAAAAGGATGAAGTAAGCCCAAAGACTGCATATGAATTAAGGGCAAAAGCTTTCTTGGGATTCTGACATCAGTGTATTTCTTCCTTCCCCTTGGGCTGTGAATACACTCGGAGGCTTGAATAAAATCATAGAGGGAGAAAAAGACTTCTACATCCTAAAGCATTCTCTACCTTGAGAATGTTGATGTTTTATATTATGTTTGAATATTTTTCTTTAAAAAAGAAAAAAAAAACTTATCTCCCTTAGACAGGCTGACATTTAGCCAAAAGTAATTTTCAACGGTCCCCTGGTTTTAGCCTGTGAAGAGTGATTATACAAAGATAGTCCGACAGTGCCTGTAAGGTTCATGAGTCAAGCTCCTTATTTTTCTCATCCACTCTATGGACACTGATACTTTGTTGAGCTAAACTTAAGAAAGAATATCGCATTTCCACCAAGGTACACAGGACTAGAGCATTCATGTGCAGTGGAGAGTGAGGCCATTCTGTCTTAAGTCACATTTCTCTTGGTTCCCTTGTCACCTGGTGACGTGGAAAGGCAAACTTGATCTCAGAATGCAAAAGGATAGTGAAACGATAATGAGATGTGTTCAAGAAAAATAGAACAATAAATATTTTTGTCTTAGAAATAGTGTCAATTCTTTCAACTTGCTGAAGAGGAAACAAAGCCAGCAGAAAGTAAAACTATTGTTTTTAACTTTGTTTCTAAATCTGGGCTTTCTACTAGTGAGAACTTCTTACAGATTCCCAAACGTGCTAGCAAAGTGTCATCCTGGCTTTGCTCAAACTGCTACATATGTCAGAAATGCACCCAAATCCTGACCCCTCTCCGGTCCACATCCTCAGTATGCAATCCATCATTAAAACGTAGAAATGGTAGGAAATGACAGTGCTCTCAATGGATTAGGATGAACGATGCCTAAGCAAGGCAGAGTTCATGGAAGAAAAAGTCAGGACAGAGCAGTAGAACAGAAATCAGGTAAGCCGGAAAGAAAGAGCAATCAAATCAGCTAACAGAAATATTTTGTTAAATTAAAAATAAAAAAAATATTTATAAGTAATGTCAATAGAAATGGAAGTCAGATAATTTAGGGTAAAATTTTCAAGTCAAATTCTGTAATTGTTTGAGTTCACATTCTATTTCTTCAAAAAGTTATTTTAGGGAATAAATAACTTTCTTGTTTTAGGAACTATTACAGTTAGAAGGCCTGATGCTTAAAGTAAATATTTTCTCTTCGATGCTGTGTGTTAATCCAAAGTAAGAAGATGGATATTGTGAATGAGTTCAATTCACAGCGATGGTCCTAAGGCGATGTTCTAAGTGTATCTCTTCACTTCATCACAGTGGCTTTGTTAAGAAATTGCATCTTTCATAGAAACAACAATTGGAACAATTAATTAGTTTCAATTTTAATTAAACGATAATCTCATTTAGCTCTGATTAAATTACAGCAGCTAGATAAATCCAGACAGCAACATTTAGCTAATTTAATTAGGGATGGCATTGCTTCTCTGTGTTTCCCTTCTAAATGACTAGTAGTTGGGTGCTGGGGTTTCCTTACACAAGATTCAGCACTTTTATTCGATAGGCACATGTAAACAATAAGTAAATTCAAACTAAATTATATCACACTTTCTTTTTCCGTTTTTAAAAATATTTTACGATATGTGGCAAATAATTGTCTTTTTCTCTGTTAGAATGCAAGACAACCCTCAACAAAAGTTGATTAGTTTTCTCAAGAAGTAAATTTCTAATTATTTTGAGATAGCAAGGGTTAAATTTCACTGTAGAAAGCCTAATCTTCCCTATCTCCACTATTTTTCAAAAATTATCTCACTTGGATTGATTTTCAGTCTTTTAGTTCAATACTTGCATCGTACTTTTCTTATTTTCTCTCCAGTTTTATTCTCTCTCTAGTTTTATGTGCCTAAAAAGATTGAATTTCCAAGTGGTTATACGCTGTGATTCAACTTTAAAATTTCTGACTTCCTTAGAAAATTGTGTATCAGGGCTTAAATTTTCACAAATAACAGTAATTGGAATAAAATGGATATTAATTTTCTTTCACAGAACAAATAAATCCAGGGATAGGCATCACAGGTCCAGGGTAGCAGCTGTTAAGGAAAAAGAAACCTGCTGGACAAGATGAACAAATAAAAGTCAATTTTGTTCCAAGAGTATTACAACAGGGGAGAGATACTGAACTCAATTCTACTGAAACAAAACCAGGAAAGTTTTGAAGAGCAAGATGGGGGGGATTGTGGGCTACCTGTTGATTAACTGGCCACACACAAAGGAAAAGTAAACTTTATCCTATCTCATGACAAAGGCAGTTTTACAATCCAGAACAAGAAACCCACTGCAGTTAGGCTCCTTTCCTTCCACCGAGACTGGGAATGAGGGGTACTCTCTTCCTACCATGTTTATATTTCAGAGAGATGCTTCCTAGTTCCTTGAGAAAGACATTCCCTGACTCATGTAAGTGGCAAGAAGAGACTCGTATACATCTTAGTGGGACAGAGAAATAATTTGCAATTACATGTTTGAGACAGGAAAGAAACATGTCTACAGTTGTCAATTGAGGGGAATGTTAAGGCCTTCTTGGCTACAGTTTCAAGGGCATTTAGGGCTGAGGCCTCTATAGTCCTCTCTGTCTTCTCCAGCTCCAGCCATTATATCTAGATTTGAAAACAAACAAACAAACAAACAAAACCCTGATGAATTTAACATACAGTGCAGTGGTCAAGACTGAGTCTTGTGTCATGTCTATCCGTAATAAAGCCAGAAAAGTAGTTTGTATTCTTTTGTTTATTTGTTTTCCAAATCTGGGCATATTGCCACTTCAACAAAACTGGTGTAAGTTGGGTAAGGTAAGTAAAATTAATTTATTACGAAAAATAATAAAACAGTTTGATTTGAGGATTTTTTTTTACATCACACTATATGGTGTTTTCCCAGGTAGCAATTAGAAATAATTACATTTTTCTTCTCAGTTGAGCCTTTTCTGTACATTATTAAAACTTGAGTTAAGGACTACCCGGGAACTTGTTACTGAATGTTCTTTGCGCTCTCACTCTGTTGCTTTCCTGCTGTCTTAACATCTTTGGCCTTCCAGATTCAAAGGGCTTTATTTTGCATTAAACACCATGAGATATCTCTAGATACCATTGTTAAGTTTACTTTCGAGTTGCGTTTGTTTTTTAGGGACTAGTTTATCCCCTTTCTTCTGCTCCAAGACACTCATAGTGATTTTCAAGGACGCTTTGTGGACAGAAATGAGAGTTGAGTCTGGTTTGAAGAAAAATACCTCTTTCTGTGTAGTGATACATTTAATGAGGTTCTCCAGATTAGTCACTAAATCAGCTTACCCACTGCAAATTCAGACTGTTAAGTTTGCAGGCATAATTCTGGAGCAGGGGGACCTGACAGATTGACTAACAGGACTTTTCTTTGTGGGTGGGAATATAGGCAAAACAGCCCATTTTTGATAGAGGAAAATAACGTTCAAATATGAAATGTATATATAAATAACTCTTTAAAAGACTGTTGGGGAACATGAAATGATATCTGAAATAATGACAAAGAAAGCATATTCTGTTTTGGAATAAGGATATTCAGTATGGAATTTGGAATATAAAAGTTATTAGTTCACTGTAAATTGATATATGAATTTAAAGCAATCCTAATAAAAAAGGCAATAGAAAAAAAATACCCCAAATATGTGTCTCTGTCCTCATCTATTCCACCTTTTAGCATCATTGTGACTGTTTTGTGAAGGTGACTCCTCCTTTTTAAAGAATTTCTGTTTAATTTCAACATCATACTCCTAATCAGGATTTCATCCTGTCTCACTAGCTTATTCTTAGTCATATTAGCTATTTTTCTTTCTCTGCTAACGTAAGTGCTAGACTAGACTCTAGGCCCTCTAAATATTTTGCATACAACTTCCCCCTGTATTATATAGTGTGTGTGCGTGTGCGTGTGTGTGTATATAATAGTAATATATGTACAGATCTATCACCTATCGATCTATCATATATCTAATCTATCATCTATCTATTTATCTTCATTTCAGTAATGAGCGCTCTCTCTAATCTGGTTCCTTCCCATTCTCTCATTTTCTTCTTTTTGTAGAGTACTACTCCCTGAAATCACCTTTACTTATTTTATAACACACTGTCTTCTAAATTAAAGAGTAAGCTTCATGATTATAAGCCTGTTGCAAATCAGAACCTGACTCATACCAAGTACTCAACATGTTTTGAGTGAATGAATTCTGAATGCATGTAAGCTCTCTGGAGTTGTAGAAATTCCTTTTAATATTTTAATTTTTCAATTTTATTTATATCCAAGTGAGTTAACACATAGTGTAATGATTTCAGGAATAGAATTTAGTGATTCATCACTTACATGATGTTCTTATCCCAACAAGTGCCCTCCTTAATGCCCATCACCCATTTAGCCCATCCTCCCACACAACACCCCTCCAGCAACCCTGTTTGTTCTCTGTATTTAAGTGTCTCTTATGGCTTGCCTCCATCTCTGTTTTAATCTTATTTTTCCTTTCCTTACCCTATGTTCATCAGTTGTGTTGCTCAAATTACACATATGAGTGAAATCATATGATGCTTATCCTTCTCTGACTCATTTATGTTAGCATGATACCCATTAGTTCCATCCACATTGTTGCAAATGCAAGATTTCATTCTTTTGGATTGCCAAGTAACATTCTCTCTCTCTCTTTCTCTCTCTCTTTCTCTCTCTCTCATCTATCTATCTACACACTCATTATACACACACACACACACACACACACACACACACACACACACATCTTCTTTATCCATTCATCACTCAATGGACATTTGGGCTCTTTCCATACTTTGCTTATTGTTGATAGTTCTGTTATAAACATTGGGGTGCATGTGTCCCTTTGAATCAGCATTTTTGTATCCTTTGGATAAATACCTTGTAGTGAAATTGCTGGGTCATAAGGTAATTCTATTTTTTATGTTTTTGAGGGACCTCCTTACTGTTTTCCAGAGTGGCTGCACCAGTTTGCATTCCCACCAGAAGTGCAAAAGTATTCCTCTTTCTCCATATCCTCACCAACATCTGTTGTTTCCTAAGTTGTTAATTTTAGCCTTTCTGACAGATGTGAGGTGGTATCTAATTGTGGTTTTGATTTGTATTTCCCTGATGATGAGTGATGTTGAGCAACTTTGCATGTCTGTTAGCCATCTGGACGTCTCCTTTGAAAAGTGTCTGTTCATGTCTTTTGCCATTTCTTCGCTGGATTATTTGTTTTTGGAGTGGCGATATTGAGTTTGATAAGCTCTTTGTAGATTTTGGATGCTAATCTTTTATCCAATATGTCATTTGCAAATGTCTTCTCCCATTCCGTCAATTACCTTTTAGTTTCGTTTCCTTTGCTGTGCAGAAGGTTTTTATCTTGATGAGGTCCCAATAGTTCATTTTTGCTCTTGTTTCCCTTGCCTCTGGAGACATGTCCAGTAAGAAGTTACTGCAGCCGAGGTCAAAGAGGTTGTTATCTGTTTTCTGCTCTAGGATTTGCTGGTTTTCTATCTCACATTTAGGTCTTTCATCCATTTTGAGTTTATTTTTGTGTATATGTCAGAAAGTGATCCAGGTTCATTCTTCTGCATGCCACTGTCCAGGTTTCCCAACACCATTTGCTGAAGAGGCTGTCTTTTTTTCCCTTGGATCTTCTTTCCTGTTTTGTCAAAGATTAGTTGGGCATACATTTGTGGGTCCATTTCTGATGTGTTCCATTGATCTATGTGTCTGTTTTTGTGCCATTACCCTACTATCTTGATGACTAAAGCCTTGTAATACAGCTTAAAGTCTGGGATTGTGATGCCTCCAGCTTTGGTTTTCTTTTTTAACATTACTTGGGATTTGGGGTGTTTTCTGGTTCCATACAAATTTCAGAATTGTTTGTTCTAGCTCTGTGAAGAATGCTGGTGCTATTTTGATAGGGATTGCATTGAATATGCAGATTGCTTTGGGTAGTATCGACATTTTAACAATATTTGTTCTTCTAATCTGTGAGCATGGAATGTTTTCCCATTTCTTTGTGTCTTCTTTAATTTCTTTCATAAGCTTTCTATAGTTTTCAGCATATAGATCTTTTACCTCTTTGATTAAGTTTTCTCCTAGGTATTTTATGGTTTTAGGTACAATTGTAAATGTAGAAATGCCTATCTTTTTAATATAAACTTTTTTTTAATAGTTTGTTTGCCTGTGTTTATTTGATTATGTATGTAAACAGAGGGAAGTAGTATTAGCTTCGTGACACTGATGGTAAATTTAGGATTCAAAGGACTTGGGATTTTCTTGAAGTGACACAGCTTATAGCAAGACCAGAATTAGATCTCTATACTGTGTTGCACAAGGTGGAACATATCAACAAGAATTCCATTAATAGATTTGATAATACCCACAACAATTACATGACAATAACCCTTAGTTCAAGTTAAAATGCTAAACTCTAGGACCAGGAATAATTCTTGCTTGCCTTTCTAGGTGCCAAGTTGACCCAAGAGCCAAGGGAAAACTATAGTACATATGCTGGATTATATAGTGGGCCTCACTGAAGAGATACCAAGGGATTTAATTTCGAGAAATTAGAAACAAGCCATTGCCATTGTAACTTCACCCTTTTGGCCTACCCTCATTTTTTGAACTATTTCAATTGGTCTGAATCAAGCTTACCAGTTAGGCTTCCTGGTTTATTTGAACAAAAAGCCTCCCTCTCTCTTTTCTTCTCTTTGTCTCTCTCTTAAAAGGAACTTAATATTTCCCCTTGGATTTAATAGGCCACTGCAGGAATTAAAATTAGGTTGCTGTGGTGGATAAAAATTTAGGCCAATAATTTTGTCCAGTTACATTTTTTACAAGAGCTATCTATTGTCAGAGGAATACTTTCTGGAATTATAAACTCCTATGTTCTTGTGAGACTTTATATGCAATCTTTATTTGAAGATATGAGCTCTGCCATAACTATTAGAGTTGCCTAGAATGACAGATTAAACACTATGACTATTAAGGTAAATTATGCTAGTTTGACCACAGTGCAAAAGAACATTATTTCTGGAGACAATCTTTCTGCATCATAAAAATCAAATTCTTTCATTAGACCCAAAGCCACTTGTAGTTGTTAATATGCAATTACAATTTCATGAAATTTGAAGTGTACAATTAATTACCATTTTAATATTTGATCTTGCCTTCCTGTTTTATATTATAAAAGTATTATTGAAGCCTTTTCTCTAGGTACAACACATATTAGGAATCTTGAAAATGATACCACTTAAGTGGAAACATGGCAAGTGTCATTGCCAAAATTGAAGGTCCAGAACAATGTTAAATTAGTACAATATTTACAGAAGTATCAGCAGGAGTGGTGTGAGAGCCACTTATCTTTTAACCAACAAGGGGGCTTAGGCTTAGATTTCATGCTCTCACCATCCTCCTCAGCATAATTGGAATGTGATTTAGAGGGTGATAAACGTGTATCCAAAAAATGCATGTAATTGAGGAATGGAAACAGATTTCAGAAATACATGGCTTAATTGATGTCCTGAGGAACTAGAACAGCTGGGGCCCTACTTCATTATTCTACTTCTTCACACTGGGAGAGAGGAGCATAAGAAGCTTTTTCTAGCTGCCAAAACACCCACTATCTTCTTTCCCTATTTGTAACCATAGTCATGTTTTCTCAGGTATACCCTCAGAATTTGTGAATAATCATCTGTTCCTGAAAGAAGTGGCAATTCATTGAAGAAGCAAGGAGATTTTGCAGGAGGCATGTTGAATTTCAGCCCAAATTAAAAAGCACTGATGTGTCTTCTGAAGTGAAATTTCAGCCACCACAGACAGAAAATTCCTGGATTAACTGCACATTAGTGTATTTTTTACATGTGCTGATATTCAAATTAATATCTAGATTGACACATGGTGTCAGAGTGAAAACAGAAGAGGACAGGCAAGGTGCTGCTACTCTCACATAATAAATGTGTAAAACCACTCAAGATATCATTTAGAAAGAATTCACACATAAAAAATGCAGACCGAGGCAGAACATAGCTATTGTTTTAATGGATGACAAAGCTATCCAAGTTCATATATTTCTTACAAATTTGTATCCAAATCTATTGCCTTAGTCTCCCAAAATAACTTAAGGGTTTCTCTCTCTCTCTCTCTCTCTCTCTCTCTCTCTCTCTGTGTGTGTGTGTGTGTGTGTTTTAATTAACCTTGTAGGTTGATGGGGGGTGGGAGGGAGGAGAGGGTGGGTGATGGGTATTGAGGAGGGCACCTTTTGGGATGAGCACTGGGTGTTGTATGGAAACCAATTTGACAATAAATTTCATATATAAATAAAAAAAATTAATTAACCTTGTAAAGAGAAACATGGATATTTCAGCTATGTCACTTTAGGGTTTATCTGAAACATTAATTTGATAACAGTAATTAGCTTGTTTAAAAAACAGAGTTCCTACATTTGAAAGGGAATAAAAAAAGAAATGGCACAAAAATAAATGCTGAAATTCTGTTACAAAGGGAGATAATGGAAGGGGATAAAAAGTGGGTTCTTGTGCCTTATTCTGTAAATTTCACAAATTATAGAAATAAAGCTATTTATTGACCACAAAATGTACGGTGGGTTGAATAGTGTCCCCCCAAATTCACGTGCATCTGTAACCTTAGAATTTGACTTTTTTGAAAACAGACTTCGTAGAAGTAATTAGAATGAGGTCATATTAGATTATATTGGGCTGGAAATCCAGTGACTGTGTCCTCATAAGAGGAGAGATACAAGATGCACGCTGGAAAGAAGTCCTCATGATAATGCAGACAGAGATCAGTGATGCAGCTACAAGCAAAGGAATGCCAGAAGCTAGGAGAGAGTTTTGAAATAATTTTCCCCCGATCCTCCAGAAGGTATCAGCTTCGCGGATGGACACCTTAGCTTCACACTTCTCTCCTCCAGCACTGTAAGAGAATATAAATTCTTCTTGATTTCAATTACCAATTTTGTAGTACTTTGTTATGGCAGCCCTAAGGAAACTGACATGTTAGTTAAAAAATAACATGGTACATAATTCACGAAAGTGAGAATTGATGGAGGAGGCTGGGCCTCATTTTTCTATGCATGATTGTTTGATAAGAGCAGTGTGTGCTAATCCTTGGCATGGGCAGGATGTTCTGGTGTGTGTTAATTCTCCCAATGTTATCTTGAGACAGGAGACTGCCTTCCTCCCCCTTAAAAAAAAGTGTCAGCAAAGTGGAATAAAATTATACCAAAAATAACAAGAAAAATGTTCACTTGAGATGATTCTGTATGTTTTGGCATGAAATATAGGATAATTTGTTGACGCTGGAGTTCAATATCCTATATACTAAATTGAATACCAACTGGAATAAAGAGCTATAGACACAAAAATTGAACAACAAATGAATAAAGTAAAAATTGACATATTTTATGATATTAGAGAAAGGAAGAAACCCAAAACATAAGAAAAGGGTCTTTTTTTCCTGCTACATTAGATTAATCAAAGTTGTAAACTTTTTCAAGAAAATGTACACTATGATGTGATTTAACTCAAACTGCAACCTGTCACCCACCCGTGTTTTGCTCTTCATATAACATATCAATTATGAATAACAGAACACTAATTCTGTTTCAGGGCATCATTCATTTACCAGTTACTCTTTTTGCCTAATTAGTACACCCAGGGATGATTCACACTGTTGATTTGGTCCCAAATTGCCTAGATTGTTCTATCTTTAAACTTTTGGTAATCTAATGATATTTAATGACTTCTTGAACTTCATTCAGTATGATGTATTGCTATAACTTATTCTTTTTAGTTTCTAAAATTTTTAAATATAAATATGACAGAATCAGTTCTTTGTTGCTAACATTCCCAAAATTCAGAGCTAATGCTTTTTATAAACTTTTGTATATTACAATCATTTGAATGTGTATTTTGTGCTGGTCTCAGCCTATCGATAACCCGTGTTGTGGCTTGACTGCCCTTGTGGCTTGTATTGTTATTGCAAGATACCTTCAGCAATAAGCATCAGGAAACTTTGAAAGAGGCAAGGTTTATTAATTACAACTTCTAAAAATGACATGATACAGCTGGGGCCAAGCAGTGAGGTCATGGGTAAAGAGAGATTGAGAGTGTGGGCCTGAGTTCTGCTTCTATTGGGGTCAAGGGTGGGGGATCTAGGGTTTGGAGAGCTCATTCTTTATTGGCGAAATTAAAACAGAAGAGCAGGAATTTAAAGTGCAAGAAGAGAAAACAAAACAAACAAACAAAAACAAGTGTCCTAACTGGTCAGTTACCTAAAGAGCCTGGTGGGGGATGGGGCTGGAGAGCCCTGTGTCTTTATCTAGTCCTTGGCAGACAGTGTGTTTGGTCAAGATAGCCTTACATGGAAGAAAAACCAGCTTTCAGGGCTTATACTAAAATATGTCATAAAAACTGTGAATCGCCTCCTGAGGAAGAATGCACATAGTCCTACACACAAACACACACACCCACACACAAACACACATTTACATACGTGGGTTTTGTACTATTTTAAACTACTCATGGTCTTCCTGGAATTCATCCTTAAATACTCGAAACTCTGATCTTAAGAATCACTGCAAATAGGGGCACCCGGGTGGCTCAGTCAGTTAAGCTTCCGACTTCAGCTCAGGTCATGATCTCACAGTTCACGAGTTTGAGCCCCACATTGGGCTCTGTGCTGACAGCTCAGAGTCTGGAGCCTGCTTCAGACTGTGTGTGTGTGTCTCTCTCTCTCTGCCCCTCCCCCAGTCCACACTGTTTCTCTTTCTCTCAAAACTAAAAATAAACATTAAAAAAAAAAAGAATCACTGCAAAGTTTTCTCCAAAACGCACTCAATTCTGTGTTGTCTATGAAGCACCCACATAAAACTAAAAAGACATCATTATTAATATTAAAATATTTAAATAATACATACTTTCTAAGATCAAATGCTTTTTTCCATTTGTTAATACAGCAGTCTGTAGGATATCTATGCAAAAAAATTCTGAAAAAGTCATATATATTTTTCAAAATACCTTTTTCCTCCATGGTCATTAGTATCTGTATACTACAAGCTACTGCAAACACAGTTCTTGCATTTACTTTCCAAAGTAGTTTTTCATTTATTCAATTGAATGACATTATTTCATAAAAATGTTTCCACAAACATCTATCCGTATAATGTCAGTGATAATGTTCTGGTATTTCACTGCCTCTATGCATTTATTTTGCGTTTCAAATGTTTGACTTATTAAAAGTAAAAATGCACACAGTGGATGAAAATCATTGTAGGAGGTTTTACTTCCTTTTGGAATCATTATTCCCTGTTTGGACCCATTCTTGAAAAATATTAAGTTCTCAAAAATATATGCTTAATAAAACTTAGATAAGGAATTCTATTTCCCTTAGTACATTAACAAATACTTTCAAATTTGTAAACTTAATTTTTTCCACTTATATGAATAGAGAAGGCAAATCTGTGCCTTCCAAGATTGATTTATATATTAAGATAGTTTATGTAATAGCATTTAACAAATTTCTTAGCATATAGGAAAAACTTAATTAGACTTCCCCTTCTTTTCTCTTAAATCTATTCAGTCTATGAGTGTGAATTATGTTGTGAATTATTTATGTATGATTGGTATTTAAAAGCCCTGACTAAAAAAAAAAAATTGAATTTGCCAAATGATAAATGTTTGGTGATGGTTTATTCTACTATGTTGGAACTAAATTTAATTTATAAAACATCAATTAGGCACAATTTTACTATTTTATTAAATCTCAACTGTTATTTCAAACTTAGTGCTAGTTTTATAAGGGGACTTTGGTAAACATAGAAAATACCAAAAAGAAGTTAAAAATTACCTTTATTCACTGTCTCACTCATTCCTTGACTAACAGGCACATAAAATTAAAGCCCTATCTTCCCCTTACCCAATTTCATTTCCAACAGTTCAGACTTTTAAACACAATCTCACGTGTGTGATAGGTGGAAGAATAAATTTTCACTGAAAAAGCATTTTACCATTGTACTAGATATCTTTCTTGTCTCACCAAAACCATCCCATACTTCTCAGCTTCGATCTGCGTCCTGGATGCTTTCCTTGCTCTCTGCCTTTCACTTTGGTTCCTTCTGTTGAAGGCACTAGCAGAACTTAAGAAGATGGGAAGGAAATAACATCAGGGTATTTGTTACCCAGGCTCCTTTCACTGGGTTCCCGTGCACAGGCTTTATTTTTCCAGGGGAGACAACAGCTCTTTCAGCTGTCAATTCCATAAAACTAGGTCTCTGGGTTCAGAGGCTGCTCCTTTCCCTTGTGATTTCAGGCTGAGTGGTGTCACAGTTTTCTGTTGTCACCAGCCTTGGTGTGCTGTGCCTTCCTTTCCCTGAACCCTTTGTCAATAGTTTGTTCTTGTTAAACTCTTCTCAATTTTATAACATTGAGTGCCCTGGCATCACCACTGTGTTGTGTGCATCTAGACTGGTACATCTAGGTGTACATCCATTCATTCATTCACTTGTTTCTGTATACATGAGTACCTCCCCATTAAAATGGGAATATGGGTTGGGTTTCTTTAAATCCAAACTCTGGGATGTACATATCTCACTGGTGTTCTAGAATCAGCTGGGTTTTTATACTTCCAGGATGTTGGGCCTGCTATTCTAAACAGCTGAAAGGCTGCTGTTACCACACTCTTATAGTCATCAATAATATATAGGAATATCTCCTTTCTATATTCTTTTAGACATTCATTAGACTTTTCTTTTCTTTTGTATTTTATTATTTTATTTTTGAGAGAGAACACACATGACCAGGGATGAGGGGAAGAGAGAGAGAGAGAGAGAGAGAGAGAGAGCAAGAGACCCAAGCAGGTTTCACACTCAGTTTGAGCCTGATGTGGGGCTTGAGCCCACAACCTTGGGATTATGACCTGAGCCAAAATCAAGAGTCAGACACTCAACCAACTGAGCCACCTAGGTGTCCCAGAATTCACTTTTCTTTCTAAGTCCTATAATTGCTCTATGTAAAAATGTATAGATTTTCATGACTAACATATCCCACTGTGTTAGGAATATTTGATATTTGATTTGTGTCAATACCACAATTGTGTATTTGGTCATGGGAAGGTGTCTGTTGATCCTGATTTTATGAATGAGAAGTTAGAGAGCTAATTAGGACTGAGGAGGCAAATTGGTTTATAGTTTGTTGAGCTTTGAACTTTAGCTGATAAAGCATTTCAGAGCCATTTTTCTGTTTTTGGAGGTCTGGGGTCCAAGGTCAATCATCTCCTCATAATATGTAGACCATTCCAGAAAAAGTATCATCTCAGTAGGAGGTCTAACTGCACATCATCATCCATGTTGTTCTCACTTCTGTGCCTTGATAGACATGTGAAATGCAAAAGACTAATTTAAAATATTACAAATAATTTTGTAGGAAATATGCCTCCATGCAATTTAACTCTATTTTTCATTTTTTGGTCTTGAGGAAAGCAGTTGGCATGTGTCTTGTTTAGCAGGCTGAACAACATGAGCAAAGACAAATTTTTGTATTCTGCTTCTGTAAATTGATACACAATCCCAGTATCTTTGTTTGGAGAAAGATGAACAAAGAAAGTATCAGAAATATTGAAGGCAAGGGTAAGAAAGGTTACTGGGAGGCATCTACATGCCTTTTCATAGTTCTCATTAGAATATAGGATGAGGAGAGATAAAAAAAAAAAAAGAAGATGGCAGCGTAGGAGGATGCTGGGATCACCTCGTCCTGCTGATTGTTTAGATTCCACCCACAATTGCCTAAATAACCCAGAAAACTGCCAGAAGACTAGCAGAACAGACTCTCTGGAGCCAAGCATAGACAAGAGGCCCGCGGAAGAGGGTAGGAAGGGCGAGAGGAGGTGCGTGCTACATGAACTGGTGGGAGGGAGCTTGGGCGGTGGAAGGGCACCCCCCCCCAGGGAAGCATAGCCCCTTGCAAAGTGGCTGGACTCTGTGATTTCTAACAGCCAGTGGTACTTAACATCTGGAATGTTAAGTCAACAGCTGTGCTCTCGGAGAGCAGGGAGGGCAAGAGGATGCTGGGAGGGAAGGTTGTTGAACCCTGGAAGACAGAGCTCAGCTCTGAGGGGGAACAAAGGTGCCTGAAAGCTCCATTTCCCTCTCCCATCCCCAGCAGAAATTCCAAAGGGAGCCAGTTCCCGTCCCCGAAATTGCTTGCACCTCGCAAACACCCAACAGTGTGTTTCTGTGGATCCATCCCTCCCATGGGCCTGACTTCCTCCCAGTGCTGCAGGGCCCCCCCTGCAAGGGACTACCAACAGCAAAGCGAGCTAAGCCTGCACCTCCCACCCCTGTGCACCTTGAGGATCCACACTGTCTAATACACCCTTGGCGAGATCCCATCGAAGCAACACCTCAAGCCTGGCAGTATGCAAGCAGCCCATACAGGGACCACATCACTCCACAGTGAGTCCTGCCCCTGGGAGAGGGGAAGATAAGGTACACACCAGTCTGACTGTGGCCCCAGCGGGGTGCTGGGGGAGATACCAGGTCTGACTGCAGCCCCCCCCACCAATACAAGTTACTCCAGACAGCATACGGGAAGTGCCCTGCAGTTTGGAGCCACTGTAGGGACTAACCAAATGAGGAAACAGGAAATTTCACCTCAAAAGAAACTCCAGGAAGTAGAGACTGCTAATGAATTGATCAAACACGATTTAAGCAATATAATGGAACAAGAATTTAGAATAATAGTCATAAAATTATCACTGGGCTTGAAAAAGCATAGAGGACAGCAGAGAATCTATTGCTACAGAGATCAAGGGACTAGGAAATAGTCATGAGGAGCTAAAAATGCTATAAATGAGGTGCAAAATAAAATGGAGGTGACCACAGCTCAGCTTGAAGAGGCAGAGGAGAGAATAGGTGAATTAGAAGATAAAATTATGGAAAAAAGGAAGCTGAGAAAAAAAGAGAAACAAAAATTCAGGAGTATGAGGGGAGAATTAGAGAACAAAGTGATGTAATCAAACAGAACAATATCCGAATCATAGGAATTCCAGAAGAGAAGAGTGAGAGAAAAGGGCGGAAGGTGTACTTGAACAAATCATAGCTGGGAACCTGATCTGGGGAAGGAAAAAGGCATTGAAATCCAACAGGCACCGAGAACTCCCTTCATATGTAATTTGAATCAATCTTCTGCACGACATATCATAGAGAAACTGGCAAAATACAAGGATAAAGAGAAAATTCTGAAAGCAGCTAGGGATAAACATGCTATAACCTACAAAGGGAGACCCATAAGACTAGTAGCAGACCTATCTACTGAAACTTGGCAGGCCAGAAAGGAATGTCAGGAAATCTTCAATGTGATAAACAGAAAAAAAATGCAGCCAAGAATCCTTTATCCAGCAAGTTTGTCATTCAGAATAGAAGGAGAGATAAAGGAATTCCCAAACAAACAAAAACTGAAGGAATTCAAAACTGCTAAACCAGCCCTATAAGAGATAATAAGGGTGATTCTATGAGTGAAATGTTGCAAGGACCACAAAGTACCAGAGACATCACTACAGGCATGAAACCTACAGACATCACAATGACTCTAAACCCATATCTTTCTATAATAACACTGAATGTAAATGGACTAAATTCGCCAACCAAAAGACATAGGGTATCAGAATGGATAAAAAAACAAGACCGATCTATTTGCTGTCTACAAGAGGCTCATTTTAGACCTGAGGACACCTTCAGATTGAGAGTGAGGGGATGGAGAACTATTTATTATGCCACTGGAAGTCAAAAGAAAGCTGGAGTAGCCATACTTATATCAGACAAACTAGACTTTAAATTAAAGGCTGTAACAAGAGATGAAGAAGGGCATTATATAATAATCACAGGGTCTATCCACCAGGAAGAGCTAACAATTATAAATGTCTATGTGCCGAATACAGGAGCCCCCAAATATATAAAACAAGTACTCACAAACATAAGCAACCTTACTGATAAGAATGTGGTAATGGCAGGGGACTTTAACACTCCACTTACAGAAATGGATAGATCATCTAGACACACGGTCAATAAAGAAACAAGGGCCCTGAATGATACATTGGATCAGATGGACTTGACAGATATATTTAGAACTCTGTACCCAAAGCAACAGAATATACTTTTTTCTTGAGTGCACATGGAACATTCTCCAAGGTAGATCACATACTGGGTCACAAAACAGCCCTTCATAAGTATACAAGAATTGAAATCATACCATGCATACTTTCAGACCACAATGCTATGAAGCTTGAAATCAAACATAGGAAAAAGTCTGGAAAACCTCCAAAAGCATGGAGGTTAAAGAACACCCTACTAAAGAATGAATGGGTCAACCAGGAAATTAGAGAACACATTAAAAAGTATATGGAAACAAATGAAAATGAAAATACAACAATCCAAATGCTTTGGGATGCAGCGAAGGCAGTCCTGAGAGGAAAATACATTGCAATCCATGCCTATCTCAAAAAACAAGGAAGATCCCAAATACAAAAATCTAAAGGAAATAGAAGCTGAACAGCAAAGACACCCCAAACCCAACAGAGGAAGAGAAAGAATAAAGATCAGAGCAGAAATAAACAATATAGAATCTAAAAAAGCTGTAGAGCAGATCAATGAAACCAAGAGTTGGTTTTTTGAAAAAATAAACAAAATTGATAAACCTCTAGCCAGGCTTCTCAAAAAGAAAAGGGAGAGGACCCAAATAGATAAAATCATGAATGAAAATGGAATTATGACAACCAGTCCCTCAGAAATACAAGCAATTTTCAGGGAATACTATGATAAATTACATGCCAACAAACTGGACAATGTGGCAGAAACGGAAAAATTCTTAAACACCCACACACTTCCAAAACTCAAACGGGAGAAATAGAAAATTTGAACAGACCTGTAATCAGCAAAGAAATTGAATCAGTTATCAAAAATCTCCCATGAAATAAGAGTCCAGGGCCATATGGCTTCCCTGGGGAATTCTACCAGACATTTAAAGCAGAGATAATGCCTATGCTTCTCAAGCTGTTCCAAACAATATTAAGGGAAGAAAACTTCCAGACTCATTCTATGAAGCCAGCATTACTTTGATTCCCAAACCAGACAGAAAACCAGCAAAAAAAGAGAACTACAGGCCAATATCCCTGATCAATATGGATGCAAAAATTCTCAATAAGATACTAGCAAATGAATTCAACAGCTTATAAAAATAATTATTCACCATAATCAAGTAGGATTCATTCCTGAGCTGCAGGGCTGGTTCAATATTCACAAATCAATTAATGTGATACATCACATTAATAAAAGAAAAGAACCATATGATCCTGTCAATCGATGCATTTAACAAAATTCATCCTTTCTTAATAGAAACCCTCCAGGGGCGCCTGGGTGGCTCAGTTGTTTAAGCGTCCAACTTCAGCTCAGGTCACGATCTTGTGGTCCGTGAGTTTGAGCACTGCGTCAGGCTCTGGGCTGATGGCTCAGAGCCTGGAGTCTGCTTCCGATTCTATGTCTCCCTCTCTCTCTACCCCTCCCCCGTTCATGCTCTGTCTCTCTCTGTCTCAAAAATAAATTTTAAAAAAAGTTACAAAAAATTAAAAAAAAATAGAAACCCTCGAGAAAGTTGGGGTAGAAGGAACATACTTAAACATCATAAAAGCCATTTATGAAAAGCCCACAGCTAATATCATCCACAATGAGGAATAACTGAGAGCTTTCCTCCTGAGATCAGGAGCACAACAGGGATGTCCACTCTCACCGCTGTTGCTTAACACAGTGTTGGAAGTTGTAGCATCAGCAATCAGTCAACAAAAGGAAATCAAAGGCATCAAAATTGGCAAAGATGAAGTCAAGCTTTCCTTTTTCATAGATGATATGATGTTATACATGGAAAACCCTATAGACTCCACCCAAAGTCTGCTAGAACTGATACATGAATTCAGCAAAGTCGCAGGATACAAAATCAATGTACAAAAATCAGTTGCATTCTTATACACTAATAATGAAGCAACAGAAAGACAAATAAAGAAATTGATCCCATTCACAATTGCACCAAGAATCATAAAATACCTAGGAATCAACCTAACCAAAGATGTAAAAGATCTGTATGCTGAAAATTATAGAAAGCTTATGAAGGAAATTGAAGAAGATACAAAGAAATGGAAAAACATTCTGTGCTCATGGTTTGGAAGATTAAATATTATTAAAATGTCAATACTACCCAAAGGTATCTACACATTCAATGCAATCCCAATCAAAATTGCACGAGCATTCTTCTCAAAGCGAGAACAAGCAATCCTCAAATTTCTATGGGACCACAAAAGACCCTGAATAGTCAAAATAATATTGAAGAAGAAGACCAAAGCGGGAGGCATCACAATCCCAGACTTCAGCCTCTACTACAAAGCTGTAATCATCAAGACAGCATGGTATTGGCACAAAAACAGACACATAGACCAATGGAATAGAATAGAGAACCCAGAATTGGACCAGAAATGTATGGCCAACTAATCTTTGACAAAGCAGGAAAGAACATCCAATGGAAAAAAGACAGTCTCTTTAACAAATGGTGCTGGGAGAACTGGACAGCAACATGCAGAAGAATGAAACTAGACCATTCACAAAAACAAACTCAAAATGGATGAAGGACCTGAATGTGAGACAGAAAACCATCAAAACCCTGGAGAAGAAAGCAGGAAAAAACCTCTCTGACCTCAGCCGCAGCAATTTCTTACTTGACACATCTCCAAAGGCAAAAGAATTAAAAGCAAAATGAACCATTGGGACCTCATGAAGATAAAAAGCTTCTGCACTGCAAAGGAAACAATCAACAAAACTAAAAGGCAACCGACAGAATGGGAAAAGATATTTGCAAATGACATATCAGACAAAGGACTAGTATCCAAAATCTATAAAGAACTCACAAAACTCCACACCTGAAAAACAACAATCCAGTGAAGAAATGGGCAGAATACAAGAGTAGACCCTTCTCTAAAGAAGACATCCAGATGGCCAACAGGCACATGAAAAGATGTTCAACATCGCTCCTCATCAGGGAAATACAATTCAAAATCACACTGACATACCACCTCACACCAGTCAGAGTGGCTAAAATGAACAAATCAGGAGTCTATAGATGCTGGAGAGGATGTGGAGAAACTAGAACCCTCTTTCACTGTTGGTGGGAATGCAAACTGGTGCAGCCACTCTGGAAAACAGTGTGGAGGTTCCTCAAAAAATTAAAAATAGATCTACCCTATGATCCAGCAAGGAATTCCTTTACCCAAGGGATACAGGAGTACTGATGCATAGGGGCACTTGTACCCCAATGTTTACAGCAGCACTTTCAACAATAACCATATTATGGAAAGAGCCTAAATATCCATCAACTGATGAATAGATAAAGAAATTGTGGTTTATATACACAATGGAGTACTACATGGCAATGGGAAAGAATGAAATATGGCCTTTTGTAGTAACGTGGATGGATTGGAGAGTGTTCTGCTAAGTGAAATAAGTCATACAGAGAAAGATAGATACCCTATGTTTTCACTCTTATGTGAATCCTGAGAATCTTAACACAAGACCATGGGGGAGGGGAAAGGGACAAAAAATAAGTTAGAGAGGGAGGGAGCCAAACCATAAGAGACTCTTAAATACTTAGAATAAACTGAAGGTTGGTGGGGGGTGGGAGAGAGAGGAAAGTGGATGATGGGCATAGAGGAGGGCACCTTTTGGGATGAGCACTGGGTGTTGTATGGAAACCAATTTGACAATAAATTTCATATTAAAAAAAAAGAGTATAGAGTGAGGAGAGACCAATTATTGGGTCAGAGATAGTGCCTCAATAGATATTTCTGTTTTGAAAACTGTGATGATAGATGATCATGATAATATCTCAGGATAATGCATGATATTTAAGGAGTTTGAGGACTTGATATAATGAGATACATTCAAAATGCTCCACTGTCAGAGTTAAAAACACAAATAACAAAGAGCTTTATGAAAGAAAATTGAAACTACAGATTAAGAAAGTTCCAGGTAGGTATTTATAGATAACTTGAAGGCTGGTGACAACACAAAATAATAGAAATTCAAGTATTTTTGTATTTTGGGTGGAAGGGAGTGGCTGAAAACAAGATAAACATTTTCAAAATTATTCCTGTAACCCTTCCTTTGTAGTAGACATAAATACCATAAGTACCATTAACTAGGAAAGCCATTGATATTGACCTGTTAGAAATCTGGGATTAAGAGCTATTTTCATGAAAAAATAATAACAAGGTGGAGTCAGTACTTTTCATAATTAAAAATTCTGATAAATTAGAGAGCCCAGTGGAGGAGATTCAGAATACTAGGGAAGGGTGAGTTTAGCAGACAAAAACACAGTGTCAGACTATGTACATCATTTCATGCCCTATCTCCATCATTCCTCCCCTGTGAATTCTTGGGTAAGTTCCTAAACCTCCTGTAGTTTGTATATAGATAAGATGAAGGCTGTATACTAAGTCATGGAATATTTGTGAAGGTGGAATAATAGAACACGTTAAAAGAGCTCCACATAATTTAGACCATAAAGTTATTAAGTTATTCATGGTTTGACTATTATAGAATTGTGATGCAGAGAAGGTCTACTAAAAATAATAGATTAAATTGACTACCTTAAATTATTCAAATCCTTTTCATTCTAGTATCAACTATTATCTGGTTTCCAATTTGCTCTGTAGTGACTAAAATTACTATCTCCCAATTGCTAAATCCAATAATCCCCTCTTAGATAATATTCTGTTTTTCCACAAGCAGAAATTGGTAATTCTTACAGTTTCCTTAATTTTGAAACCTCATGTGTCTTGACTTCTATAATGAGGCTTACTCTTGGTTCTATTAATAATGAGTGTTGCTCCTCATATTCTGCTCCTATCATCAGTCTTTCCAATGTTTGTGATTCCTTGGATTCTGTTTTGCTTTTATTTTTTAAAAATTTTTCATTCTGCCAATTTACTGATTGTTGTTCCATGTTAAATTCCAATGTTTTAGTCACACACACACCTTTATCACATACAACTACATACACAAAAAAATACTTCTATTTCTGCTAAGCTCCACAATTTATATTTCCAATAAGCTATTCAGTATTTGCACCCATAGCCAGAAGTGCAAGGAACTTGGCATTTCTAAAGACTTAACTCATCTTCCCAAACAAGTGCCAACAACTCAAAAGACAAACTTGAATCCTCAAAGTATAAATGATTGGGTTCAAGTAGACTTAAACAGAATTATCTTAAGTGTGAAGGCAAATTTCAGGCTGAATATAGAAAGGGTAATTAAAAAAAAATAGTAGGGAATTTATAAAAACCTGTTGGAAAATCTGGATGGTATTGTGAAAAATCGTACTTTAGTGGTTAATTTCAGTGAAGAACTGATAAAAGAATTGGTAGTGTGCTTTATGCTACAATATAAATATTTGTTTCTTCTTTCTCTCTTCCTTCCTTCCTTTCTTTCTTTCTTTCTTTCTTTCTTTCTTTCTTTCTTTCTTTCTTTCTTTCTTTCTTTCATGTAATATTAGTTTCAGGTATACGGTATAGTGATTCAACACTTCCATACAATAACCAGTGCTCTTCACAGCAAATGGACTCCTTAAACCCCATCTCCTATTTTACCCATTCCCCCACCCACCTCCCTTCTGGTAACCATTTAGTTTGCTCTTTATAATTAATAGTCTGTTTCTTGGTTTGTCTCTTTCTCTATTTTTCCCCTTTATTCATTTGCTTTGTTTCTTAAATTCCCAAATGAGTACATCATATGGGATTTGTTTTTCTCTGACTGACTTATTTTACTTTGCATAATACTCTTTATAATACTCTTTAGCTCCATCCATGTCATTGCAAATGGCGAGATTTCATTCTTTTTTATGGCTGAGTAATATATATATATATATATATATATATATGCACACAGTGATATGTATACACACACACACACACACACACACACACACAATTTCTTCTTTATACATTCATCAGTCAATGGACACCTGAGCTGTTTCCATAATTTTGCTATTATAGATAATGTTGCTATAAACATCTGGGCGCACTTCTGGGTTTTCTATTCTGTTCCATTGATCTGTGTCTCTTATTGTGCCAATACTATACTGTCTTGATTACTACAGCTTTGTAATACAACTTGAAGTCTAATTGTGATGACCCCAGCTTCACTTTTCTTTTTCAAGGTTGCTTTGGCTATTTGGGGTCTTTTGTGATTCCATACAAATTTTAGCATTGTTTGCTCTAGCTCTGTGAAAAATGCTGGTCTTATTTTAATGGGGATTGCATTAAATGTATAGATTGCTTTGGATAGTATAGACATTTTAACAATATTTGTTCTTCTAATTCATGAGCATGGAATATTTTTCCATTTCTTTGTGTCATCTACAGTTTCTTTCATCAGTGTTTTATAATTTTTAGAGTACTGGTGTTTCACCTCTGTGGTTAGGTTTATTCCTAGGTATATTATATATGATGTGCTTTCAAAATATGATATGTGTTTATATGAATATCTAATATATGTACACACATATTCATATGCACATATGTATACATAGGTGTGCATACGTGTATATGCAAAGTGATATCTTAGAGCTCATTTATTTTGATATGTAATATATTTTCTTAAATATATGTTATTTGTTATATATATACATATATATATATATCATATATATTCTGTGCTCTTTGGAATTTAACACATTTAAGAATATGTTGGTGTTAGTTCAAAAATTACTCATTAAAACAAGTATAGAAACTAGTAGCACATTATTTTATTGATATTGTAGTGGCGTCCCAATGCATATGTAAGTGACCATTGTAATGATACAGCTATAGAAAAGAATTCATAATTCCTGCAAAGTAAAGTCACCACCTTCATATCCCTAAATCAAATGTGTTTACAACAATCACCATTTATCCTGTAAATCAGATAAATGGCAAACATTATCCCAAATGCATATGATGGATTATAAGTGACATCCTAAATTTTAATGTTTCAACATTTTACAAAATGCACACCCCTCAATTAAATTTGGCCCCAATTTTGTCATTATAAATCACAAATTGATTATGAAATGTCAAAGAATAATAAAAGTCATATTACCTGAAAACACAGGAAAAATGTAAAAAACATTTAAATTTAGTACAAGGAAAGTACTAAAAATTATGACTAAAATAGATAATGAAAATGATTTTAAAAAATCTAGATGTTAACTATAAGGTAACTAATTGCATATAGTAAATATAATTGTATTTAATGTCTAAATTTAGATGTAATGAATCATATTTAACTTCTAAGAAATCCTTGTGCACTTACACAGCACAGTAAAGCATTTAGAGAAAAATAACGATCAAGTCATCAGCTCATGGCTACTCAATCTGTTTACCACGAAAATAAATTCTTTGACTTTTACTAATGGATTTTCATAAAAGGTCAAATATAGAAGCAAGTATGTAACCCATACGGAGTCATAAAGAGAAATGAATAAAACATTTTTTTGCAGTAGCAAAACTTTTGCCTTTATACAAATTCCTGCATTTGTCATTTATAAATCTTTCCTCTAAACGTTTCCAGTATTGGAAGGGACATGAATGCTTTATATTCAAATTGTGAATAATCTTATTAATATAACAATCCTATTATGTTTCTCAAGAAAACCAATCAAGTGCATTTTTATTCAAAGCTTTTTTTGGTTTCAATTACAAACAATTATATAAACTTTTGCCATACTTAATTGGATTGATACATATTAGATTCTATTCTTCCTTCATATCCAGGAGATTACTAGTTATACTCAGTCTTGAAAGAGGAAAAGGAAAATTTGTTGTAATTACAAACCATGTTTCAATTGAATTGCAACCAATGGATTAAATAAAAATTTAGCAAATGTATATTGGCCACCTGCCATGGAATAATCATGTTTAGGTGATTTGGGGATTAAATATAAAAGTAAGATATAATTTATTTAATCTGTTTTATGTCTGTAGCACAGAGGAAGATTCTGTCTTTTCTGACCCTCTTGTACACTAGTATGAACCATGAAATTGCCTAACCAGTGGTAATATCTGAAATAGAAACAGAACACTATTAGTATTATCTATATGTCTATACATATTGTATGCATAAGAAAACACTTCTAAATATGCTGTTAATATAGTCTGGTCATTCTCAGAATAGACAGATAGCTAGGTAGGTAGGTAAATAGACATTACAGATCCACTGCTACTTCTGCTCTGAAATAATTGAACGTTAATATTTATACCCACAAAAATGGGTTATATTAATTTAATTTTACATACAGTTAACTGTATGTGAATCATGATTTAAGTTGTCAGGCCCTTTAATTCTTTATTTCTGGTGCTACGTCTTATCTTCTTTTCACACTTTCCCATTGCTAAGCAAAAAATAATAAATACACAGTTTTGGAATTAAAGAGCTGCCAATCTAAAAATAAAAGGAAACAAATAAATAAACGGAAAGCACAGCTATTAATTTCATGTAGCCAATCATCAAAAGTAATCAAATTCCACACAATTAAAATTTGAGACAAACAATGGAAGCTATCAAGAATCAGGGTGTGTGTTTTATAATTCTTTTGCCAGAAATTATTACTTGTTCCTTAAATAATTGATTGGTAATATCAATAAATGACGAGCCATTTCCATGTTCTGATTTTTTTAAGTTAAAATTACAAGCAAAATTCTGAGAATTTAAAGATACATTTGAAATTTAAAAAATCATAATCAGCTCAAAACATAAAGTTTCATTGAAATCAGAACTCTATGTGTATGTAACTGTTACTAATGAAAGGCCAAAGGCCATATATAGAATTTACATTTATGAATAGCCACGTACATATAACATATAGTAATCAACATAATTCTACCCTGTGGCCATATTTCAAGCATACTTTTTGAAAGAATGTTCTTCCCTTTAACCTCAGAATTGTTTTAAGGATGGAAAATGTTTCATATTCCATTTCTCCTTGGTTGGAACTAAGTCCTCTCATATTTGAAAGAAGTGTAAGTTATACATATATGAAATATGAGAAATTATGCCTTTTTTTCAAGAAAGATTATGAAACTCTAGAAAATCTATACCATAAAATGATCTTTAAATCTTTCTAACTGGTCCATTAAACTAATTATATTCATACCAACAGGGAAAAGTTAATTTCCTATGTAAAATTTGATATTTGAATCTCAGGGTATAGTGAATCACAGTGTTCTGTAAGCATTCTCAGGCAAGGGACCTACTGCCTTCTCATTTCATTATGTAATTAATCTGTAATCACGTGGAGAAAACATTGATCACAGGGTATCTGATAGGCATGGACAGCGCTGAGACTGTATGTGGTTAATGAGAATGATCAATGAGGTGGGTATTTCTAAGAGACAGGACCCAGTAGTGCCCTTACATTTTAAATTTCTACAGCATACTGGAAGACAAATGTGATGGTCACTCTTGAACTTCAGGCACTTTTAAGATTCTTAATAATTTTAAATAGTGCTTAATTACAAAGCAAAAAATAAAATGGTGCCCACTTTTAATTTTTTTCCAGAAGCCTCTACTTGCTTTGTTATATTGAAAGATTCTCAGAGTTAAGAGAAAATAGTAGAATTCAAAAATTTTCAACTAGGAGCTCTTCCAAATTTATTCAAATATATTCAAATGAGGCATTCAACTCAGCCTAGCAAAATAACCTAAGATTTTACTTGAAAACTGCCCCATCATAAATCATTTCAAGAGGAAATCTGTTATACATTGTAGGGCACCAATCATGGTTAGCAAAAGCTTCTTTGGTTGAATCCAAATATAAATAAATAAATTTAGGTATAAACAAATATGTAAATAAATGATATAGTGTGTGTATACTTGTCAGTTACATGTAATTTTTAAAATTATTTATATGCCTGAAATAACTGAGAATGAATTGCCTTATAGCCTTGGAATTTTAGTCTATTAAATTAAGACAGCTATGATGCTATCTATAATAATTCTTTGAACTGCTTAAAATGTCGTTGTCAACACATCAATATAAAATCCCTCATCATGGACACTAGTGACATACAAGTTTCTAAGTGCAAACAGTGCTTCCGTTCTCTGTACAGATCCCTCTACCAGTGCAAAAGATTGAAGTTTTAGATCTCCACCCTCACCTACCAATTTCCCCTTACAAATAATCTAATTCATCAGTACTGAAAACTGGTTGTTCTCTAAATGTTGTATTCTTTCTGGAAGTCCCACGGTTTTCCCTGTTGCTCTCTATGCCTGGAAAATCCTATCCAATGCTCTTTGCCTTCCTCTCTCTTAATTCAGCCCTTTAAACCAACCTAGGAAGTCGTCACCCCTGACAAGCTGCCTCTAAGTGTATGAGCTATTATCCTTTGTTAATTTTGTGACCTGTTTTTACTCACACATTTCTGACACCAAACGTGTGGATTTTCTTCTTGGTAATTGAACTCAACCCCATCCTGTTCCTCTTTCCAGAAGTCAGGGCATGAGACTGAAAGCTCCAATAATCATGCTTTGGTATTTCTGGTAAAGAGCTCCCATTCCGGAGCTACCAAGGTACCCCTAGCAATCACACATCTTATTAGCATACAAAAGACACTTATCACTTTGGAGATTTCAAGGGTTTAAAAGCCTGTGTCAGGAACTGGGGACAAAAAACAAATATATATTTCTTTTTTTTAAAGTTTATTTATTTTTGAGAGGGGGGAGGGTCAGAGACAGAGGAGGACAGAGGATATAAAGTGGGTTCTGTGCTGACAGCAGAGAGCCCAATGTGGGGCTCAAACTCACAAACCATGAGATCATGACCTGAGCCGAGTTGGATGCTTAACTGACTGAGCCACCCAGGCGTCTCCCAAATATATATTTCTTATTGTATCACAGTGTGCTTTGCTCTTTTTTGTGTTCCAATGTTTACATTTTTTAAATTTCTCTGAAACTTAGACACAAAGAGGATTATTTAAATTCGTATCAGAGATGACAAGCTCTTTATATATTGACTCCATTGGCAGAGATAAGAAAGAAAGGTTCAAAAGCGAGCCTCCAGAATTCAAGAAGGAAGAGGCTCTGAAATGCATGTACTGATTTTGCAATCAATTATGATTTTTATTCATGTACCTCTGTAGCATGTGCCACGAAGGATAGCTGGAGAACTGTAGGCATTTAGTTATTTTAGAATTTTTAATGATGCTCTTGACCAGTCCTGGGTAGCTACCCAGAGCTGTATAAATATGAATGTGTATAGAATGTTTGCTTTAGCTGCAAACATTTCTTTAGACATACTTCTCTTATATAACTCATTAGGATCAGTTTGACCATAAATATTTTTTTTATTTTATTGTTCTCTGATTTAATTTCACTGATACTTTTAAGTACAAATTGAGGCCTTATGGTAGTATCTGCATTTTCTTTATGCTTAAAAATATATTTTTAAATATTTAAGCAAAAATTTGTAAATTAGATAAAATGGTTGCATCGATTGAAATCTCAACTTTCCAAATAAGTACAAGAGGATATGAAAAATCTGAATATTCCTGTATCTTTCACAGGAATTATTTTTTAATTAAATATTTTTAAATAGAAAGTTTCAGGCCTAAGTTTATCACTGTTTAATTATTTCAAACATTTAAAGACAGGGTAATGCATATATGAGAAAAATACTCATATTTAAAATGTTTAATAAATTTTAACAAATCTATAAAAAAGAAATACACAATTTAAAATGGGCAAATGGATTGAAAAAATGCTTTATAAATGTGGATATCAATCAGGCCAATAACCATGAAAAATATTCAACATCAATTTACACCAGAAAATATCACACACATCAATACCTCAATTAATATCATTATCTACCTCCCTTACCCCTACAAGTAAAATTTAAAAGATGGATAATATTATATGTTATTTAGCATGTGTAAAAATGGAACTTCATTAACTGTGAATATAAGTTGATATAACCACTTTGCAAAACCTTTTGGTATTATCTACCAACACAGAACTCTCTCATGCTAATGACTCAGCGATTCTATTGCAAGTCTATAACCAACAAAATTATATACAAATGTTTACCAAAAGACACTTAAAAAAATGTTGATTCCAGCACTGTTTGTAATTGCCCCAAACTAGAAGCAAACCAATGCCCATTAACTTCAAATGGATATATAAATTATGGTATATTTATGCAATGCAATTCTGTGCCATAATGAGAATGAATGAACTACAGCTATAAACATCAACAAAAACAAATCTCACAAACACAGATAGCATTGTGAAAAAGCTAGACTCAAGAATACATAATGTATATTTCCATTACATAAAACTTAAAAGTAGGCAAAAGATAATGGGCTGTATTAGTGGTTGACCTTCTAAGAATGTAGTGACTAGACTAGAGTTTGAAAATAGCTTCTAGAATGTAGGTACTATTTTGTTTCTTCTTTTGAATGCTGTGTTGATAGTGTGTTAATTTTGTGAAAAATGTTTGAGTTGTACACTTACGATTTGTGCACTTTTATGTGTATGTGATATACTTCAATCAAAGTTTACTTAAAATGCACACATGACTATATATACTCTTCATTATTCAGTTCTTCTACTACCATAATTCATCCCCCAAACTACTCTCCCTCATTCAATTTTTATATTTCTCCCTAGATTTGATATGAACAATTCTGAAAGCCACCACCAAGACCCCTGGCATTTTGCACCAGATAACTATTTTATTTGTAAGTAACAGAATGTTACCTCTGATAGAAGAAAATATCTTTTAGTTGATCCCATTAATTCATTTGGGACCATTTGCTGGTATAACTCATTTATAACCAATCTAAATGATTTGTTGTCAGTCTTATGAGCCAACATAATCCTCATTCCATATTATTTTTTTTAATATGAAATTTATTGTCAAATTGCTTTCCATACAACACCCAGTGCTCATCCCAACAGGTGCCCTCCTCTATGCCCATCACCCACTTTCTCCTCCCTCCCACCCCCCATCAACCCTCAGTTTGTTTTCAGTTTTTAAGAGTCTCTTATGGTTTGGCTCCCTCCCTCTCTAACTTTTTTTTTGTCCCCTTCCCCTCCCCCATGGTCTTGTGTCAAGTTTCTCAGGATCCACAAAAGAGTGAAAACATAGGGTATCTGTCTTTCTCTGTATGACTTATTTCACTTAGCATAACACTCTCCAGTTCCATCCACGTTGCTACAAAAGGCCATATTTCATTCATTCTCATTGCCAAATAGTATTCCATTGTGTATATAAACCACAATTTCTTTATCTGTTCATCAGTTGATGGACATTTAGGCTTTTTCCATAATGTGGCTATTGTTGAAAGTGCTGCTCTAAACATTGGGGTACAAGTGCCCCTATGCATCAGCACTCCTGTATCCCTTGGGTAAATTCCTAGCAGTGCTATTGCTGGATAATAGGGTAGCTCTATTTTTAATTTTTTGAGGAACCTCCACACTGTTTTCCAGAGTGGCTGCACCAGTTTGCATTCCCACAAACATTGCAAGAGGGTTCCCTTTTCTCTACATCTTCTCCAGCAACTACAGTCTCCTGATTTGTTCATTTTAGCCACTCTGATTGGTGTGAGGTGGTATCACAGAGATACAACCTCATTCCATCTTAAAAAGCACAAGGAAGCTCAAAAATCTCATCACTTTCACTAAGATTTCATTTTGGTTGAGATTGGATCCACTGGAATTTTTTAAACAGGTAACTCTAAAGATATTTGTTTTCTAGATAGCCCATTCCTAGAACCGATACAAATGGGGTCCAAGGATAGTGTTAATAAACAAAATAGGGAAAATACTTCTATTTTTGCCTTTCACTTTTCCATTTCAGACACTTCCCATTTTTGCCGATAAATTGCAATACTGATTGATTTTAGGGATAGTTCATTTCACTGCCCGTTAAAAAAAAATGTTAATTTAAAATTGTTCAAGATGGCAGATCAAAGCACATGATGAATGCATTAAGTATATACTGTTACCTAATAAAACTTACCCCAAATCTTAGCAACTTAGAGCAGCCATATTTATCACACAGTTATGTGAGTCAGGAATCTAGACTGGGCATAGTTGGGTCCTCTGCATTCTCACAGGAATACAGGTAGGGCTTTCACCAGGGCTGCAGTTACTTTCAGGCTGAATTGGAGGAAAGTTTGCTTCAATTTATGACTTCCATACTTCACAATATGGTAGCTTGCTTCATCAGAGTGGACATGCAAAAAGAACAAGAAAGAGAGAGGGTTTGAATAAGATGGAAGTCACAGATTTTTGTATCTCAGTCTTGGAAGTGACATCTTATCAGTTCTTCTCTATTATATTTGCTAGAATCAAAAACTAGGTGAAACCCACACTCAAGGCTACGAATTGCAATATGGTGAGATCACCAGGGAGTAGGGGTAAATGGGAGCTAATGTGCAAGCAGCCTACTGCAAAAGGACAATTTTTTTAAATAAACAACAACAAAAAATTATCATTGACACAATCACAAATTAACTACCAAAGTGATATCCTAAAACAAATCAAAATCATGAGACATAGAAAATGCAAAATCCACTATCTGGTATGTATACTAAGCTGCTTGCTAGGATTTATAAATTGTTATTGATGGAAAAGTACTTCAAATTCCTTTTATTATATATAATAATAATATTTGTAGTTTTCTACTTTCTTTATAAATACTTTATTTTTTACTTGTCTACATAAATTGATTCAACTAATATAGCCTTTTATGATGTACAAGATTAGTTTTATACTATTCATAAGACAACTTAGTGCTTTATAAACTTAAAAGTACTTTACGAAGATTGAAATACAGTCAGCTCTTTTCAACATTTGTAAAATTTAGTCATATGAAAATTTCAGAAAAAAGTAGAAAGATTATATTAGAGGTGAGGGGTCTAGTTAAGGGTTAATTTATAGAAACCCAATGTGGATATGCTTAGAATATTACCATACAATAGGAAATTCTTAGAGAGACAGACCAAAGTTCAATTTTGAAATTTCTCCTAATTAAAAAAAAAATTTCAAAGTGAGTATTTTTTGGTGCATTTTACCAGTATGTGGACATATTCCATACTGACTTTGTGAATACTGGATAATATTTAGCATACTGTGTATGACCTAATAATGTGCTAAAGTAGCAATTATGACAAACAAATTATAAAAAAGAATTCACTAAGGCTAGGGAGGAATATCTCATAAAGTAGTAAATCATTAAGCAAATTCCCAAAACAGCCATTCCACTGAAATAAGTTAACATATTTCAGTGCACAGAACTAAGAAAGTAGCATAAAATAAACATAAAGTGTTGTTGTATCTTTTGCTTTCATTTTTAAGTTTACTAACTTTAGAAGCAAACTGAAAAAAGTCTTCTTTTATAATGAAACTCTAAAATATTCCCAGCTCTTAATATCAAAAAGGAGGAAGGAAGTAGAAGATAAAAGCACTTATAATAATCTTATATTTATAATGTAAGAAAGACAAATAAAAGATCCATAACACCTTGTTACATTCTAACTACTATTTTTATTTTTTTGGACTTTTCTACGTTTTTCACAAATGCTTATCTATAAGATATTTTTTCCTCTTACATGTTAATCACATAGAATGGCTTATAAAAAATAATATACTCTTTGATCCAGTATTTTTAATTGTTATGATTTAACCTAAGACTGTCAAATCACCAGTGCTCAAATACATATTCAAAAGCATATTCAGCATATATTATTTATAATGCCATAATTTTAAAACAAGTTGAATTTTTATCACTAGCAAATTGCTTCCATATATGGTTAAATTCAAAATTAATGGAATATTAAACAGTTGTAAAATTACTATGGAGTTCTTCTTTTATGGATATACATATGTAACAATTTAGATCCAATCAGGAGAGAATCACACATAAATTGAAGAGTAATTGGTATAAGATATCTGTTCATAATTATAATGCTACCGGAAAAATCAGGTTACAGAATCATAGATATAACATTTTTTCTTCAATAAAGTTAATATACTAGGTGGTATCCTGTGTGTTAGAAGTATAACAGTATACAAAACAAATTTCTTGCTCTGTGGAGATTACATTCTAGTATATTCTTATTATGTTAAAAACTGTACACAAGCAGATACATATATCCAATATACAGTTTATTCAGAGTGCTATTAAAATCATTAGCCTAAATGAGAATGATTCCCTGGGGTGCAATTATAAAACAGCATTATTTTTCTTACAATATTGTGTTTCAATACTATTTTGAATTTTCCCTTCTTTCTTTATTTTTTATTTAATAATTTTTTTAACATTTATTTATTTTTGAGAGAGACAGAGCATGAGCATGTGCAGGAGAGGGGCAGAGAGAGCCAGAGACACAGAATCTGAAGCAGGCTCCAAGTTCTGAGTCAGCACAAAACCCGACATGGTGCTCGAATCCACAAGCCGTAAGACATGACCTGAGCTGAAGTCGGGCACTTAACCAACTGATCTACCCAGACATCCCATGAATTTTCCCGTCTATCACTGAAAGACAATTTAGGCAGATACCATAGATTTCTAACTCACTTTCAGGTATTAAAAGTTTCATTCTCAATTATTTGAAAAATCCATTCTGATCTAAATAAAAATGTTTACCTCTCATTCACTTAAAAGTATCTTTCTCTTGGGCCCAAATGAGGCTTAAAAAATGATTATAAATAAAAAATGTGTGATCAGCTTCTTTATTCTTTTCCTCCCTTACTGTTTCATGATTTCTGTCTTCATTCTGGTACATCTGATTCCTGCAGGTTCAAGCTAAGAGGAAGGAAAAAGTGATAGATGGACAAGAAAGCACTTACTTGAGAGCACTATTATAATCTGGCACAGGTACTTTCCATATGATAGCTGTGACTGTTTATCAGAGTCATAAAACCTCAGAAAACACCTTTGGAAGGTGGCATCAAAGGAAAAATCCTAAAAATCAGTGTATATACAATGATCTTTGGATATTGCTTCTGAAAAAGTCACTCTCAAATAATGCATCCACCCAGCATTATCATGCTGAGGTAATTTTAACAATTAACATCTTATTATATGGTGGTAACCCAACAGCTGTAAACACCTGGCCAAGGTCTGTTTTTATTCCCTGGCCCATTTATCCAACGCTGGCCATGATGGTGAGACTGGTCAATATGGAAGACAGAGATTACTCTAACATATAGGTAAATGGTACATCAGTGTTCAAAATAATTGTAGAGAGGATCCCAAAATGAAGTATGAATATTCTCAAATCCTACATGTTTCAGAATATAATCCATTCCTCTAATACCCAAATGAAAGTTTAAGGTCCTGTCCAACAAGACTGCAACAGTTGCATTCTTTTATTGAGCTTTCCATCCAAAGTATTTTGTAAAATTTTCTCTATATCTTTCTTTTTCACTTTTTGGTTTTTTTAAATGTTTGTTTATTTATTTATTTTGAGAGAGAGAGAGCGCACATGTGAGCAGAGGAGGGGCAGAGAGAAAGGGAGAGAGAATCTCAAGCAGGTTCTGTGACGTCAGCACAGCACAGAGCCCAATATGGGGCTCAGTCTCAAGAACCATTAGCTTGTGACCTGAGCCAAAATCAAGAGTTGGCTGCTTAGCTGACTGAGCCACCCATGCATCCTGTTTTGTTTTGTTTTTAAGAATTCTAAGGGGAAGCTTGCATGGTCTGGAAATCCATCCTGAATGTCCTTCAAAATACCCTAGCCAATCATTGTTAGGGTGACCCTAAGTTCAATTTTTATTGCCAAAGGTCATGTTTCAAAGTTTTAATTAGTTTTGGAAATCACATGTTTGAAAGGTTAGACATAGTACATGGGAAATACAATGAGAAATTCCTGAAACAAGACAATTGATATCGCTCTCTCTGGAATAGGTATCTGTGTCTTGCTCTTCCTTGGCTGGTTTTCTGCTAATCATTGTCTAAGCCTACTAAAATGTTAAAAGGACTCAATTCTCCACTTCCCACACACCCCCTAACAACTACCAATGACTATTATCATCACCCCAAACAGGTATTCAGCCTCTTCCAGGGTTCAAATAGATGAGAAAAATAAAATAAGTTTTCTCTTCTCTCAGAACTGCCTTTAGCTTGGTGATGTACTCAGGGCTGCAGTTCAGAAAGATAAGTTTTATATCGTTACACAGAACATTTAGTTCCACATTGCTTCATTGCTTCTCTTGTTTCGGATTAGGATCTCTTACAATGTTTTTCTATACAAACAATTCAGAAATTTCCTTGAGGCTTGAAATAGCATTTTTTCATCATCAAGTCATCAAGTTTTCAAACATTCTTTGAAAGTACCACATTATATGTATGAAAAGTATGTGTAAATGTGAACTGTGTTTTTAGTAGGATTTTCCAGCTGCTAATCCAGTTGTGTGTGGCTGAAGATCATATTCAACATTTCTGCCAGTTCTCAGGTCTTCCTGGCTTTCACACTCTACTGGTGGTACCATTCCACTGATGAATACTTTGGGCATCTGTGATGAATATCTAGATATTCCTATATCTCTCCATTAATTTCTAAGTTTTTTAATGTTTATTTTTGAGAGAGAGAAAGAGACAGAGCACAACCAGGCAAGGGGCAGAGAGAGAGGGAGACACAGAATCTGAAGCAGGCTCCAGGCTCTGAGCTGTTCACACAGAGCCCCATGAAGAGCTCGAACTCACAAACAGCGAGATCATGACCTGAACCGGTCAGAAGCTTAACCAACTGAGCCACTCAAGCTCCCTTCAATTAATTTCTGATTGGACTTCCAAACTTCCTGACAAAGTTCATAATTTCAGGCTAACAATAATATGGATTTTTCCTATTCATTAGAAACTGAGTTGGTAATTTTTTGGCTAGCAAAGCAGAAGATTGTTACTCCATTTAGCCTGTATTCAGTGCTTAACTGAGTGTGCCATTGCTTATAGCAAAACTGGAGGATTATCTTATCAACTTCAAAATGGTACAAGTATAGTTTTCACCTGAGTTGAGATTTACCAGCTAAGATGGCCACAGATACTTGCCTTCTTATACCAGACATTTGTTGTTTCTCAGGATAAATATTTCTCAATTTATTGCCTTCCTTTGGGTGATTTTTATTACTTAAAATTGTTGGTTTTGATAATTTTATTTAGCTTTGTATCATTTTCTATAGTGTAGGGGAATGCCAGAATGCTTCAGGTTACCATTGCCCAAAGGTCTTTCACAACATATGGTTTTCATAGATACTTTTTTCCTAGAGTGAGATGCAATAGAATCATATAAATAAAATCTTGTGTATTTTTCTAATCCTTTACATATATAAGTATAAATATGTATAAATTTAATGAAAATGTCACAGCCCTCAAAGCTGGAGGAAAACCAGTACTCAGAACTATAATTATACACAGCAACTCATGTTTTCACATTAATCATTATTCATCTTTTCTAGAAAATAAGTTTTAAAGTAGACTTTCTTTTAAAATGTGTATTTTTTCTCATATTTATACCAAATGTATTATATCCAAATATAGTATATCCCCACCCACTGATTTGGGTTTGGTCATGAGAATTGTTTTCACCTATAGAATGAGAATGGGTATCCCATAGGCCACATAAGCTTTAATAATCATCAGCTGCTTTTGAAATTTCTTTTTTTTTTCCCAAGAAAATAGCATGTCCCAGATTGGAGAAGCTTCTTTAAATGCGATCCTTGGATAAAAGATATGCGGAGAACAGCTGAAACACCAATAACACAGTATGAGCGAGGTATGAATCATTATTTACAATAAGTCATGTTGTAAATCATTGAGATTGTTGAATCATTGTTTTAATTTAGGGTAACCTAGTACAAACTTAATACAGATGGACCTTCCTAGAAGTATCACTCAGTATTTCTACTTATATCCCATGGTGAGAACGTAGCTAGCTGGCCACTTCTAATTTTAAGAGGTAATGACAAATCTATTCTAACAGGGCACATTCCTAACCCGAGTAATGAGGAAGAAAGGGAAAATGAGAGTTGGGCAACTACCAGTCTCTGCTATCCCATTACAATGCCAAAGATCAATCACTGATGCATTCATTTCCTTTTTACCAAATATGTGTTACATATTTTCTCTATTTTAATTTGAACTTTATGAAATGTAAAAGATTGATGGCATTTGTTTTGCTCATTTTGCCTGCGGATCTCCTCACAGCTCGATTCATATCCTAATTTCTCTTTCCTCATTCTCTTTCATTTCTGCTCCATTCTCGATCACTCCTTTCCCTTTTGTTTCTTTTCAGGCTAATTTTGTATTACTATCTGATAAAATATGTTTTCCAAAACCAATTTTAATGGAATTTCTACATTTTATTCAGTTATTAAATAGGCATACAATAATTATTCTCTTCTTCATATTTTCATTTCTTTAGTGTTTTTCTCTAATAAAAAAAGCAGAAAGCAGCTTGAGGTGTCTTAATAGAGATTAACTTCACACGAAATATAATCAATCAGTATTTTCCTATTATAATGCTGGCATTTTGAACATTCAGCTTAAATGAAAAAAAAAACAATATAATAAATGATAAATGACTTGGAGTTGGAAGAAAGAAAAGTATGAAATTGTTCTAGTGGCATTTTACCCTATTTCTTTCTTTCTCTCTGATCCATAAGCAAAAAAAAAGAAAAAAAGAAAAAAAATCAAATTATCTACAAATTCAAGTTCTAATTACATTATAAGCCAAAGTGGCTTAGCAGGGCTGTGTTCACCCTGTTGAATAGAGACCCCACATGTATTGGATTAGATATATGGAAATCCTCAAATATGTGAAAAATTGGCATAGTGGCAATTATCACCACTGAGTGGAGAACAGTATCAGAGACAAATTTTTTTTTTTTTTTTTTTGCTGAAGGAGAGTGTGTTGTCAAATGTTGGGAACAGCTGGCTTGACAGATTGTCTTTGTTTGTCCCCAGCTTAGACTTTGTGGAACACTTCAGCATGTATTGGGTATGCTATTTAGGTTAGACATGACATTTCTAGTACCTCTTTAAAGGTCACAATGACAGATGCCTGGGTATAATGTTCTCCACTGGAAACATTTATGTAGCGATCAACACTTATGTCTTTTTCAAACATTGCTCTTTATTTTAAGTGATTTGTAAGAATTCCGTTTTGTGGAGACCCAGGTTCCAGTCTTGATTTCTCTGACTCCTGGGAATAACACGTAATAACACTCTTGTGAAATGAGGTAATATAAACGTTTACTCCGTAGGGTTCTTGTGAGAGCTAAGTACATAAAAATACTTTGCAGTTCTCAAGTGCCGTATGAGCACTAGTTTTCAATATAGGTATTGTGTATACTTATTTTTATATGAAGAACCACACATACCAATTTCTAGATAGATATACAGATATTAGAATTCACATCCTTCAGATATCTGACTTTTTCATATGTTCACTCTGCTGCCATCCAAAAACAACTATTACGTGGTAATCAACTCAGCATCCTTTCATCACACTGAAACAATATTAGTCTCCTAAACACTAGTGTACAAGATACATTTACTTAGGTAGAAAGAGACAGAAGAGGGTTTAACATAATATACATCAGAGTGTACAACATCATAAATTCCCTTTTAACACAGCTCTTCCCCCAAATCTGACCGATGACAGGGAGTGGTGGTTGGGATTAGGTGTCAATTTTGCCCTTGATGGGTCTTTTCTTCCCAGTCTTTGTTTTCCCTACTATGTGCGAGGTCCCTTGTGCTTCTGCCCAGCTTTCTACACCCTTTAGATAGAGCATATTATCCTCCCAGGGGCACCTGGGTGGTTCAGTCGGTTAAGCGTCCGATTTTGGCTCAGGTCAGGATCTCACTGTTTGTTGAGTTTGAGCCCCGCATTGGGCTCTGTGCTGACAGCTCAGAGCCTGCAGCCTGCTTTGGATTCTGTGTCTCCCTCTCTCTCTGCCCCTCCCCCACTCACCCTCCGTCTCTCTCTGTCTCAAAAATAAATAAACATTAAATTAAAAAAAAAATAATTCAGCTCCAGGTTACATCCAAAATAAAAATATTGCTATGTGAGGGAAAACAAAATTATCAGTATTTAATCCACTCTGTCCAATTCTGCAGATAGTCTGATATAACTTGACATAAATAATTTTTATTAAATAGAAATATTAGGGGCGCCTGGGTGGCACAGTGGGTTAAGCGTCCGACTTCAGCCAGGTCACGATCTCGCGGTCTGTGAGTTCGAGCCCCGCGTCAGGCGCTGGGCTGATGGCTCAGAGCCTGGAGCCTGTTTCCGATTCTGTGTCTCCCTCTCTCTCTGCCCCCTCCCCCATTCATGCTCTGTCTCTCTCTGTCCCAAAAATAAATAAACGTTGAAAAAAGAAAATTAAAAAATAAATAAATAAATAAATAAATAAATAAATAGAAATATTAGGATTATTTAAATAGAAATTGTCTTTATCTTAAAAGTGATTTTGTGTAGTCCTAACATAATTATACAGAGTTTAAAGTGCCATTGATTAAAGAAGATTGGATGTTTCCATTAATGTAACTGGAAAATTTTCTCCTTAAAATATTCTGTGACTCTCCATTTAGTGGCAGAATTATGTCTGTCTCCAAAATCAGTTTAGGTAAACTGACATACTCATTTAAAAATTAATTTTATACTATTATAGAAAGTTGCTTAACTCTTATTTCTCTCACTTTTCATGGGTGTGTAGAAAGAATTCTTAGTTTTTTCTTAACCAACCTAGTATAAATTATCTATTGTATTCCATACTTTAAATTTTACAAGTTACAGAGAAGAAACTCATGCACTTAAGTGTCTTAGGAGCAATTAGAGAAGGACTGTTATATTTAAAAGTATTTGGCTTCTGTCTCTAATGTATACTTTCCAGAAATTTACTTTTTTCCACTTGAGGCACATATTTATTTTAACAGTAGAACTTGTAATTTATTAAAACATTTTCACAGTTTTGGTAATGTCCTCTTTTTCTTTTATTTTTAAGAAGTTTTTACAGGTTTATATATACATTCCTAAAACTTTGTGCTTTCGAGCTTCAATTGAATATGTCAACTGGATAAATAATGATAAATATTTATATCCCACGAAGATTGGAAATACCTGAAAGGAGCATTCTTATTTAGTAGACAAATATGTTTTTAAAATGCATTCTCAGAATTCAAACAGTATGTAAATCTCACAAATATTTGTTCACACAAAGTTAAGATGGTTCTAAAAATTTTTGGAAAATAATATTCTGGGGTTTATGTCCATCATGACAGAAGAGTGTGACACTCATATAGATAGACCCTAGAGAATCTCTAGATTCTCAGATAACATAAAAATGCATCAAAACATGAAAATGATTTTCCTCAATAATCTACTCTTTCCTGTAGGAGCATCGTATATCTTCATTCTTACCAGGTCTCCTTGTGAGTACAGTATAGTCTCTCACCCCTTTTCAGGCTTAGCCATGAGACTTGCTTTGACAAAGAGAATGGGAGCCTATTTGAGGTGTAGCATGTGTGAATAGAAGATTTAAGCCCACTTGTGCAGGTCAATAAGCCTTCTTCTCTCTTCTTCCATGAGAATAACTTTCTCCAGTTCAAAGCTCTTTCTGGGTCGTGGAGTAGGACAACTTGAGGAGCAGAGCTGAACACAATAGAGCTGAGCAGGGCAGGACAGATCAGAACTGACCTACAGAATTGTGAGTGCAAAATAACTTTTTTATTGTTGTAATGCAGCATTTTTTTTTTTTTTACTATTGATTTAGGGATTATTTTCTTGCCACAGCAAAAGCTGACTAATATAGACTTTCTATTTTTTTTTTTTTTTTTTTGAGGGAGAGAGAGAGAGCCTATGAGAAAGAATCTTAAGCAGGCTCCATGCCCAATGCGGAGTCCAACTTGGGCTTCATCTCTTCGTGAGATCGTGACCTGAGCTGAAATCAAGAGTCAGAGTGGGAGTCGAAACCAACAGAGTCACCTAGGCACCCCTAGCCTTTCTAAAGGTATGCTGCAAAGGGAAATAAAGCAAGCAGATAAATAACAATATTTGTAGGTATCTACTGACTTATCTTGGTCCATGTCCCTCATTCACTCATGCATTCATTCTTTCCTTTATTCAACAAATATTTATCACTGTAGGAGCAAAGAGATGTCCATTCCTACTGGAAATAAAAAAAAATGGATATAGAAACCTCCAAACACACCTGCCCCCTTAAGAAATGTACTCTTTACCAGAACAGTGCACATTAATGTTGAAAGTTATTTTCTCTACTATACTTCAATACTGGATACTATATTGTGATATCAAGGGAAATTAAAATTTTATAATTATTTCTCTAAATCTGTGATTCAAGAAATACGTTGTAAATTATTTCCATATTTTATCCTATGTGATCACCATTAACAAAGTAAATAGCAAAATATGGTAAATATTGGAACCCTCTATTAACTTTTCATCTCTGGGTACCTATTTTCCCCACAGCTAGGGATATTTTCTTTCCCCAGAGAGTGTGTTCTACAACATACCCCCCAAAATCCTCATCACTGAGGGAGGAATTTAAGGAACTCTAGTACAGCATTCTAAGATTGAGCCTGAATACCCCTAAGAGTTGATTTTGTGCCCCATGTTTAGTTTTGGGGCATCATCCTTTTTTCCAAGGCAGAGACCTTACTTGTGCAGTAAGAAAGATTTTCATATTTCTGAATTGGATATTTTTTCAATCAATCAATCTCTTTCTTTTTCTTTCTTTCTTTCTTTCTTTCTTTCTTTCTTTCTTTCTTTCCTTCTTTCTTTCTCCTCATTCTTTCCATCTTTTTTTTTAAATGAAATTCAATTGTTAGTTCACATGTTTTCTAGGCTGCAAAATTTAATTTCCTCTTCTAAATTGGATGTTTTTCAGTGTTAATATATTGAAAGACTGAGAGCACAGGGAGTGGTGATAGGATGTATGATCATTGAATCATCTATCAACACAGGCCTTATTTAGATATGCTTGAACTCTCTTTCTGTCACCATGACCCCTTTAAGACTGATTCTCTTTGGTTCATTCATGCCTGGAATATTCATAAAAGTGGAGAGTTCGCAGTACATGCTTCAGGAAGACTTACGCTTGGGACATAAGGATCTTTGTAAAGCTAAATGCACTTTGTTGGATACACCATGCATCACCCCCAACCTTGCAACGGAAAAAACCTGGTAAAAAGCAAGTTCACAACTTATCTTGAACCCATCAGAGTTCTGGCTGACATACCAAAACAAGATGCAGTCAGGTACCAACAAGGTGACTGGAGCTAGGATTACTGACATGTTGGTGAAGGATGGTCAAATGCAAGGGTAGAGGGGCGTCCGGGAGGCTCAGTCAGTTAAGCGTCCAACTTCAGCTCAGGTCATGATCTTGCAGTTCGTGAGTTCAAGCCCCGCATTGAGCTCTGTGCTGACAGCTGAGTCTGGAGCCTACTTCAGATTCTGTGTCTCCCTCCCGCTCTGCCCTCCCACACTCATGCCCCCCCCCATCAAAAATAAATAAACATTAAAACATACAAAAACCAAAAACCAAATGCAAGGGTAGAGCCTCTGGGGCTACAAATACACTGGGGAGTCTACCATCTTACAGCTTCTTACAGGCTCTTTCACCATAATCCTCCCTAGAAAAAAAAAAAAGCGAGAAAATAGAACAAGTCTCTCCTACAGTATAGAATTAGGGGAAGGGACGAAATGCAGATGCATAGGAACAAACACTTAAAAAATTCGTGGCACCCTTCTCTCTTATTTCCTCTCTTATTTCCTCTTATATTCTCTCTTATTTCCAAATTAACAAAACTTAATTTGGGAGGGAAGGTCAACAAACTCATGGCAGTTAGAAGGGAAGAACAGGGGAAACAACTTCAAATGCTGGAGTAGTGTTAGTATGTTCAGAGGTCAGAAATATGCAAGTTAAGAAACAGTGGCATGCTATCTCTAAGGCACCGAAAGAAATCAACTCAGAATTTTATGACCAGAAACAATATTCTGCAAAAATGAGGATAAAATAAACATTTAGTTTTTTCAGGCAAACACAAACTGCAGGAATAAATGTTACAAAAAGTTCTTTAGGAAGAAGACATATGGTATCAAGCTGAATCTTGGATCTACACAAAGAAGTAAGGAACACTGAAAATGAAACAAGTAAACATAAAATAAAATTCTTTTTCTTTTTTACAAGTTTTTGATTGATCGGAAAGATCATTATCAGTCTGTGATAACAACAACAACAAAAAACATTAGTAATGTGTGTTTGTCACATATGTGAAAGTGACAGGTACGACAACAATTATACAAATGATGAGAGGGAGGCAGTTGGGAATATGCTGTTGTAAAGCTTACACTACATATAAAGTAAGACAAAACTATTTGAAGGTACACTGAGTAATTAAATACATATAATCTAAATCCTAGAGCAGCTAACCGCCCTCCCCCTCAAATCGAGGAAACAAAATCACATCATAAAGAAAACTCAGTTAAAATCAGATAAGGCCAATGATGCCCATGAAATGTATTTTTTTTTTCCATGGCTGGTGTGAATGCTTAGAAGTGTTCTATAATCTTTTCAAACACATTTCTTCCCCATTCATAGATAGTTTCCTCACATGCACGTGCTTCTAGCACTCTGGTGAATTCTCCCACAACTCCCTCTTCAGATTTCTGACCCGTCCCCTCCCATTGTGCATCTTTCTCCTCTCCAGTACTCTGTCTTGTAAACTCTAGCCTTATATTCCCCAAACTCTTAGCTCCGTTTCCTCAGCTCAAGGAGTCCCCCCTACCTCTATTTGCAGCAGGGAATAAGCTAGAGCAATCATAGTGCCTGTGATTAGTTTCTTTCTCAACTTTCAGAGATCATGATCCTTTGTTGCCTAATATCCAGTGTCTTGAAATCTGTTGTTTCATATATTTTTTTGTAAAATTTTGATTGTTTCGGAAAGAAATGCATATTGATATATACCACCAATGAACAACCAGAAATTAGGGTAAACAGACATTTCACCAAAGAATATACAAGCATAGCAAATAAGCACATGAAAAGATGATCAACATCATTAGGTATTAGAGAAATGCAAATTAAAAACATAGTGGCTTACCTCTAAACACAAATAGAATCATTAAAATTAAGAAGTGCACCAAGTATTGGCAAAGATGTGGAAGAAATGGAATACTTATACATTATTGTTGGGAATGTAAATTACACAAACACTTTGGAAAACATTCTTTTCAATTTTTAAATAGTGAAACATACACCTACCATAATATCCATTCATTACATTTAGCTATTTAAGGAGATACGACATGAATATCTAAATGTAATGTGAGATCCTGGATTAAATCCTAGTGTTGAAAAAATTATTATTGGAAACTGGTGAAAACTGAAGAGCGTCTGTAGTTTAGTTAGTAGCATTATAGCAATGTTAATTTCTTCATTTTTATCATTGTACCACTGTTGTATAAGATGCTAACCTTAGGGTAAGTTAGATGAAGGGTAGGTGAGAATCTTCTGTACTTTCTTTGCAACTTTTCTATAAATCTACAAAAAATTTTAAATTAAAGTAAGTTTTAAAAAAACTATTGAATAAACATCCTACAACAACACTTCTTTTGGGAAATTCAGTGAAACAAAAGTGTTGACATCATACTAGGAATGGCAGAAGAACATGAAATTCTAAGTGAACTGATCAGATTAGGGCGTAAAATGTTAAGACCACATTTCTCCTGGGGACTCAAACTTATATGCAGCCAAAATTTCTGAAAAAATACCCAAATGTAATTAAAACCTGGCTTTCATTGTGTTCATGATTATAATTAGCCTACATATTGCAAAGAAAATATTAAGAACATTGGGTCAATATCAGTGTTTCTTGGAATTTTCTGATTTTGTTTCCTCTGTTGATATTGTTGATTTTGTTTATTCCTTTTTTCTCTTTCTGAAATAATATATCCCACAATTGCAATTTAATAATGAAACATTTTTACATTTTAAACACTGTGTAATTAGTTAATAATGCATGCCATTACTAAGGAGAACATAATGTTTGTTACTTGGTTTGTACGTGTATGTGTTTATACATGTTTTGTTATGTTTGTACTGTTATTAATTATAAATACCTTATAATGTGTTTTTAATGGTCACAAAATTTTAATGTAATCTAATTCTAGGTCAGATATGTGACCTTCCAAATCTTTATAGGAATGTATGGGCCTTTTGTAGTCCAGGATATCCATGACTTGCTACTTGGATTTATCTCTTATAAACTTACACTGACAGTATAAGAAAAATACTCTAGTATAGAATAAATTTATTTCATTGATTCTCATTTTAAATTCTGAACACTAATATAGTTCAGTATCTCATTTAAGACTAGAAACATTCTTGTAAAGCTGTTAATCACTTTTTTTGTTTTCTTTGAAGGGTAAAACTTTGGAAGTCTATTAAATGTAGAAAATGTTCCACTGTTGACTAAGATTAAATGCCAAATCGTGAATGTTCTTGTGATAAACATATTAAGAGAGTCTTATATTTAATATTCTTGAAATCCACAGTTACCCATCGATTGTAGTCAGCCTAGTATAAATGAATCAGATTTTAATTTATAGCTATGAGAAACACTCACCAGGTTAGGAGCCACTGAACAAGATGATTTAAAAGAAAGAGCCTTTTGTTAAGTGTTATTGACCCTGCATTTGAAGGAAGAGAATTACCAACTTGTCATTTGACTCTGCACTTGAGAAGAAGCTCTAAATTTCCATTGTAGGACCAGTGAAACATAAGCCTGGATGTTAGAATTCAACATTACTCACTGTAGTAAGAGAGGCTTCATTAATTAAACATCCACAGTGTGCTAAGTGCTGCAGAGGGCAATAAAGACAGGTTCCTTGTCAGTGTGGAGAATGAAAGTCATTTCCTCTTGAGACCTCTGTTGCTGAGGTAAGTGCTACCCACCAAAGAAATAAACATGCCTCATCATGCATAAAAAAGAGTATAGTTTCCTCTGCTCTAATTCAAGGACCTTTCCTAGCTGCTTACCTATTCTTGAAGGACAGGGAATAGGCCTGGACATCTTTGGAAGCCACACTCTGACTTATGATTTAATGTGTTTTATGACTTAATGATAGCAAAACCCCATGAACAAAGAATAGCCACCTAGCATGCCAAATGGGTTTATTCAGTTCTAGCATTGAGCTCCACCAACAGCACACTGCCACCTTACTGCCCACTTTGCTCTTCAACTCTGGCAAAATTCTACTCAACGGTCAAGTCCCAACTCACAAATCACTTCCTTTGTGAAGACTTCTCAATTCCCTTAAGAGCTGACTTGCTTTTGTCTGTAGTCTAAAAGAAAGTTTTCGTACTCTACTAAGAGCTCTTTGTTGCTCTGGATTTTTATTTATCTGTTTACTCTTTTGCTCGCACGAAACTGTGAATTCCTTGAACAAAGTGACATTTCTTGTTTTCCAGTAGCCATCACCAGTACAATAGAGAAAGAAAATGAAGGAAAGAGCCAAAAGGTGTCTAGGTAACAGAACATTTTAACAGAGAAAGCAAGGAGAAAGGTTCTGTTTCATAGTATCAGTGTTTAAATTTTGGATCAAGACAATACCTGTACTCCCTGGTGCTACTTAAAGGAGGTTTGGAACTTAAAGTGAGGGTACAGCCTTATTCTATTTAATAATGGTTCTCACTATAGTGCCTGGAAGAGAACATTTTTTGTCAGTTGCTGAATCACTGATTCTATCCACTTCTCTCATTTTTTTTTTTTTTTAATTTCTAAATTTTGGATAGTGTGTGAGTGGGGAGAGGGGCAGAGGGAGAGAGAGAGTCTTAAGCAGGCTCCATGCTCAGTGCAGAGCCCAATATGGGGCTCTTATCCCATGACCCTGATATCGTGACCTGAGCCGAAGTGAAGAGTTCAACCCCCAACCAACTGACCCACCCTGGTGCCCCCTCTCATTTTTTAGTTTTGATCACAGTGTAGATTTGGAGACAGAGAACTAGTTCTTTCAAGCTCTGAAAGGAAACATTTATGTTTCCTATAGAAACAAATTTGGGGAAAATGTTTTGTTTTTTTTTAAGGTTTATTTTATTTATTTTGAGGGGGAGGGGCAGAGAGAGAGGGAGAGAGAGAGAGAATCTTAGGCAGGCTCCACACTCAGTGCAGAGCCCCACATGGGGCTTGATCTCAAGATCATAAGATCATGACCTGAGCTGAAATCAAGAGCCAGAGGCTGGGCCAACTGAATCACTCAGGCGCCTCTGGAAAAAAAACTGCTTTTCTCTCTATTTCAGTTTCCATAAAACAAAGGGTTTAAATGTTTTTACCCTTGTTAAATCTCAGCTCCTAGAAATCATTGCTCCAAGCTTCTCTTTTTTTCTTCAAAATTCCATTTTTCTGCTTAAGCCAAGAGAACAGTAGAAGTCACCTAGAGGCATGGTTGATGAAGATAGCATTGAATACCAATGTGTGGTCTTTATACACACGGGAAGGTGATCTCAAGAAATCACTTTCTCCTATTAGTGATAGCCCTTCTTCAGTGTAAGGTGGGATGGCATTTTATGGATTTAATTAGAGAGAGAGAACTTCAAACTTTGTGAGAGACACCTTTACAAAAATGTTTACCTATGTGTGAATGTTTGTATATGTTTCCTTTCTTGGCATTTAAATGAAAACTGGTAGATTCTATAGTGTTTAAAAATATCTGAGAGCTTTTAATTTATGTTCCGTAATTCCTCACACATCAACTGAATATATTCTTCCTCTCGGTAACATTTTACTACACATACAGTGATATAACATTAGTAGTGGTTGTTTAATGTGTTCAAGTCCAAAGTGAATTTATCATAAAAGTTAAAAATGGATAGGCTCTTGCTTACCTGGGATGTTAACATCACTCCTGGATAAATAATGCAATCTTATTAGCCTTGTTCAGAAACAAATCAATAAAAATTTCAGAAACCTTCTGGCTGAAGTAAGACCCTAGGCTTGCTTTTCTTGCAATGAATCTGCTTTATCATGAAGTGTTTGCAACTGGCATTCTTTCAAGTACTTGAAATTGTGTAGTGGATAGAATTCATACTAGACCCTAAGTACGAAAGCTCTGTTATGAGATAGGTTTGAGCTCATAAACAGCATTTGAAGTGTGGGAAGTTTAAAAAAAAAGTTGGAGGGAGAAAGGAAAAGGAAGAAAAAAGAAATAGCCTAGTATACTATAATTTTAGTTAGTGAAACAGAACTGAAATAAGATGGTTCGTGGGTTTGAATCCCGCATGGGGCTCTGTGCTGATAGCTCAGAGCCTGGAGACTGCTTTGGATTCTGTGTCTCCCTCTCTCTCTGCCCTCCCCTTCTCTCTCTCTCTCTCCTCTCTCAAAAATAAACATTAAAATTTTTTTTAAAAACTATGGTGGTCTTAAGCTCACAAATAGGACTAGGAGAGATATCAGTTTCCTCATAACATTGATACTTATGTTTTCAAACCCTTTTGTACCTCTTTTGTACCTCGCTTTTATTCTAAACACTTGCTTTTCTACTCTAAAGATCCACGTAGTGTTCACTATGTATTTTTCCTGTTTAAAACTTCTTGACCTACTCAAGCAACATAGTTTGAGGGCATATTTAGAAGGGTGAAGGGTCAATGCCAATAAACAACATAACAGAACAACAAATTAAAGGACTTGAAAATTTGGCATGGACATATACAAAAGAATTCCTTCTGTGAACTCGAAAGCTAGAGAATTTAGTGAATGAGCCAATGGATTCAGTAGTCTGTAAAGAGTTTTAAATATTTGAAGTTAGAATATAATGACATGTACAAGAAATTTTCAACAGCCATTATTCTCATTCCCTGACAGAATAATGAGCCAACAGCTTCAGAAGCATTACATCTTTATTGTGAATTATTACTTAGCTATTATATATATGAAATAATCATGCTGAGTTTGTTTTATTTATTCTCATTTGAATAAATGTGTTTTTATTCCAGTATTGTTCTAATTAGTGAAGACCTAGTTTTGTGCTCTTAGGTAAATTGCAAATGCTTCAGAAAAATGTTAATTTTTCAATGGTGAATTGTAGGTGTTTTACAATTATTGTAACAGTGAAAAACCTTTTAATAAGTATTAACTATTTAGGCATATGCTTATGACTTTTATTAGAGGAATTACAACTGTACACATAAAATTTTGAAATGGTCTGTTTAATTTAATTAAAATCATTAATTACTACCAATTGATACAAGTGATCAAAGCAGATGAAATGCAACCAGTTGTAGCTTGTGACCCAATGAGATAATTGTGAGTCTATATGTTAATATTTTAAAATAATCATTTATGTAAATATTTAAATAATTTTTTCTTAATTGACTATGGTATATTCACATATGCCTATGTTTTGTGATGGTTTCCTTTAACCTTAAATGTGATTGAAGAAAGATTGGCTTAAAGATTAGAAACACGTTAAATTGAGGGGCACATTCCATTAAGCGTCCAACTCTTTTTTTTTTTTATATATGAAATTTATTGACAAATTGGTTTCCATACAACACCCAGTGCTCATCCCAAAAGGTGCCCTCCTCAATACCCATCACCCACCCTCTCCTCCTTCCCACCTCCCATCAACCCTCAGTTTGTTCTCAGTTGTTAACAGTCTCTTATGCTTTGGCTCTCTCCCACTCTAACCTCTTTTTTTTTTTTTTTCCTTCCCCTCCCCCATGGGTTCCTGTTAAGTTTCTCAGGATCCACATAAGAGTGAAACCATATGGTATCTGTCTTTCTCTGTATGGCTTATTTCACTTAGCATCACACTCTCCAGTTCCATCCACGTTGCTACAAAAGGCCATATTTCATTTTTTCTCACTGCCACGTAGTATTCCATTGTGTATATAAACCACAATTTCTTTATCCATTCATCAGTTGATGGACATTTAGGCTCTTTCCATAATTTGGCTATTGTTGAGAGTGCTGCTATGAACATTGGGGTACAAGTGCCCCTATGCATCAGTACTGTTGTGTCCCTTGGATAAATTCCTAGCAGTGCTATTGCTGGGTCATAGGGTAGGTCTATTTTTAATTTTCTGAGGAACCTCCACACTGCTTTCCAGAGCAGCTGCACCAATTTGCATTCCCACCAACAGTGCAAGAGGGTTCCCGTTTCTCCACATCCTCTCCAGCATCTATAGTCTCCTGATTTGTTCATTTTGGCCACTCTGACTGGCGTGAGGTGATACCTGAGTGTGGTTTTGATTTGTATTTCCCTGATAAGGAGCGACGCTGAACATCTTTTCATGTGCCTGTTGGCCATCCGGATGTCTTCTTTAGAGAAGTGTCTATTCATGTTTTCTGCCCATTTCTTCACTGGGTTATTTGCTTTTCGGGTGTGGAGTTTGGTGAGCTCTTTATAGATTTTGGACACTAGCCCTTTTTCCGATATGTCATTTGCAAATATCTTTTCCCATTCCGTTGGTTGCCTTTTAGTTTTGTTGGTTGTTTCCTTTGCTGTGCAGAAGCTTTTTATCTTCATAAGGTCCAGTAATTCACTTTTGCTTTTAATTCCCTTGCCTTTGGGGATGTGTCGAGTAAGAGATTGCTACGGCTGAGGTCAGAGAGGTCTTTTCCTGCTTTCTCCTCTAAGGTTTTGATGGTTTCCTGTCTCACATTCAGGTCCTTTATCCATTTTGAGTTTATTTTTGTGAATGGTGTGAAAGTGGTCTAGTTTCAACCTTCTGCATGTTGCTGTCCAGTTCTCCCAGCACCATTTGTTAAAGAGGCTGTCTTTTTTCCATTGGATGTTCTTTCCTGCTTTGTCAGAGATTAGTTGGCCATACGTTTGTGGGTCTAGTTCTGGAGTTGCTATTCTATTCCATTGGTCTATGTGTCTGTTTTTGTGCCAATACCAAGCTGTCTTGATGATGACAGCTTTGTAGTAGAGGCTAAAGTCTGGGATTGTGATGCCTCCTGCTTTGGTCTTCTTCTTCAAAATTACTTTGGCTATTCGGGGCCTTTTGTGGTTCCATATGAATTTTAGGATTGCTTGTTCTAGTTTCGAGAAGAATGCTGGTGCAATTTTGATTGGGATTGCATTGAATGTGTAGATAGCTTTGGGTAGTATTGACATTTTGACAATATTTATTCTTCCAATCCATGAGCAGGGAATGTCTTTCCATTTCTTTAAATCTTCTTCAGTTACCTTCATAAGCTTTCTATAGTTTTCAGCATACAGATCCTTTACATCTTTGGTTAGATTTATTCCTAGGTATTTTATGCTTCTTGGTGCAATTGTGAATGGGATCAGTTTCTTGATTTGTCTTTCTGTTGCTTCATTGTTAGTGTATAAGAATGCAACTGATTTCTGTACATTGATTTTGTATCCTGCAACTTTGCTGAATTCATGTATCAGTTCTAGCAGACTTTTGGTGGAGTCTATCGGATTTTCCATGTATAATATCATGTCATCTGCAAAAAGCGAAAGCTTGACTTCATCTTTGCCAATTTTGACGCCTTTGATTTCCTTTTGTTGTCTGATTGCTGATGCTAGAACTTCCAGCACTATGTTAAACAACAGCGGTGAGAGTGGGCATCCCTGTCGTGTTCCTGATCTCAGGGAAAAAGCTCTCAGTTTTTCCCCGTTGAGGATGATGTTAGCTGTGGGCTTTTCATAAATGGCTTTTATGATCTTTAAGTATGTTCCTTCTATCCCGACTTTCTCAAGGGTTTTTATTAAGAAAGGGTGCTGGATTTTGTCAAAGGCCTTTTCTGCATCGATTGACAGGATCATATGGTTTTTCTCTTTTTTTTTGTTAATGTGATGTATCACGTTGATTGATTTGCGAATGTTGAACCAGCCCTGCATCCCAGGAATGAATCCCACTTGATCATGGTGAATAATTCCTTTTATATGCCGTTGAATTCGATTTGCTAGTATCTTATTGAGAATTTTTGCATCCATATTCATCAGGGATATTGGCCTGTAGTTCTCTTTTTTTACTGGGTCTCTGTCTGGTTTAGGAATCAAAGTAATACTGGCTTCATAGAATGAGTCTGGAAGTTTTCCTTCCCTTTCTATTTCTTGGAATAGCTTGAGAAGGATAGGTATTATCTCTGCTTTAAACGTCTGGTAGAACTCCCCTGGGAAGCCATCTGGTCCTGGACTCTTATTTGTTGGGAGATTTTTGATAACCGATTCAATTTCTTCGCTGGTTATGGGTCTGTTCAAGCTTTCTATTTCGTCCTGATTGAGTTTTGGAAGAGTGTGGGTGTTCAGGAATTTGTCCATTTCTTCCAGGTTGTCCAATTTGTTGGCATATAATTTTTCATAGTATTCCCTGATAATTGTTTGTATCTCTGAGGGATTGGTTGTAATAATTCCATTTTCATTCATGATTTTATCTATTTGGGTCCTCTCCCTTTTCTTTTTGAGAAGTCTGGCTAGAGGTTTGTCAATTTTGTTTATTTTTTCAAAAAACTAACTCTTGGTTTCGTTGATCTGCTCTACAGTTTTTTTAGATTCTATATTTTTTATTTCTGCTCTGATCTTTATTATTTCTCTTCTTCTGCTGGGTTTAGGCCGCCTTTGCTGTTCTGCTTCTATTTCCTTTAGGTGTGCTGTTAGATTTTGTATTTGGGATTTTTCTTGTTTCTTGAGATAGGCCTGGATTGCAATGTCTTTTCCTCTCAGGACTGCCTTCGCTGCGTCCCAAAGCGTTTGGATTGTTGTATTTTCATTTTCGTTTGTTTCCATATATTTTTTAATTTCTTCTCTAATTGCCTGGTTGACCCACTCATTCGTTAGTAGGGTGTTCTTTAACCTCCATGCTTTTGGAGGTTTTCCAGACTTTTTCCTATGGTTGATTTCAAGCTTCATAGAATTGTGGTCTGAAAGTATGCATGGTATGATTTCAATTCTTGTAAACTTATGAAGGGCTGTTTTGTGACCCAGTATATGATCTATCTTGGAGAATGTTCCATGTGCACTCGAGAAGAAAGTATATTCCGTTGCTTTGGGATGCAGAGTTCTAAATATATCTGTCAAGTCCATCTAATCCAATGTCTCATTCAGGGCCCTTGTTTCTTTATTGACCGTGTGTCTAGATGATCTATCCATTTCTGTAAGTGGGGTGTTAAAGTCCCCTGCAATCACCACATTCTTATCAATAAGGTTGCTTATGTTTATGAGTAATTGTTTTATATATTTGGGGGCTCCAGTATTCGGCGCATAGACATTTATAATTGTTAGCTCTTCCTGATGGATAGACCCTGTCACTATTATATAATGTCCTTCTTCATCTCTTGTTACAGCCTTTAATTTAAAGTCTAGTTTGTCTGATATAAGTATGGCTACTCCAGCTTTCTTTTGGCTTCCAGTAGCATGATAAATAGTTCTCCATCCTCTCACTCTCAATCTAAAGGTGTCCTCAGGTCTAAAATGAGTCTCTTGTAGATAGCAAATAGATGGGTCTTGTTTTTTTATCCATTCTGATACCCTGTCTTTTGGTTGGTGCATTTAATCCATTTACATTCAGTGATATTATAGAAAGATACGGGTTTAGAGTCATTGTGATGTCTGTATGTTTTATGCTTGTAGTGATGTCTCTGGTACTTTGTCTCACAGGGTCCCCCTTAGGATCTCTTGTAGGGCTGGTTTAGTGGTGACAAATTCCTTCAGTTTTTGTTTGTTTGGGAAGACCTTTAGCTCTCCTTCTATTCTAAATGACAGACTTGCTGGATAAAGGATTCTCGGCTGCATATTTTTTCTGTCTAGCACCCTGAAAATCTCGTGCCAATTCTTTCTGGCCTGCCAAGTTTCAAAAGAGAGATCAGTCACGAGTCTTATAGGTCTCCCTTTATATGTGAGGGCACATATACCCCTTGCTGCTTTCAGAATTTTCTCTTTATCCTTGTATTTTGCCAGTTTCACTATGATATGTCGTGCAGAAGATCGATTCAAGTTACATCTGAAGGGAGTTCTCTGTGCCTCTTGGATTTCAATGCCTTTTTCCTTCCCCAGTTCAGGGAAGTTCTCAGCTATTATTTCTTCAAGTACCCCTTCAGCACCTTTCCCTCTCTCTTCCTCCTCTGGGATACCAATTATGCGTATATTATTTCTTTTTAGTGTATCACTTAGTTCTCTAATTTTCCCCTCTTACTCCTGGATTTTTTTATCTCTCTTTTTCTCAGCTTCCTCTTTTTCCATAACTTTATCTTCTAGTTCACCTATTCTCTCCTCTGCCTCTTCAATCCGAGCCGTGGTGGTTTCCATTTTATTTTGCATCTCGTTTAGTTTTTCATCTCCTCCTGATTGTTCCTTAGTCCCTTGATCTCTGTAGCAAGAGATTCTCTGCTGTCCTCTATACTATTTTCAAGCCCAGCGATTAATTTTATGACTATTATTCTAAATTCACTTTCTGTTACATTATTTAAATCCTTTTTGATCAGCTCATTAGCTGTTGTTATTTCCTGGAGATTCTTTTGAGGGGAATTCTTCCGTTTGGTCATTTTGGATAGTCCCTGGAGTGGTGAGGACCTGCAGGGCACTTCCCCTGTGCTGTGGTGTATAACTGGAGTTGGAGGGGGGGGCCGCAGTCAGTCCTGATGTCTGCCCCCAGCCCACCGCTTGGGCCACAGCCAGACTGGTGTGTGCCTTCTCTTCCCCTCTCCTAGGGGCGGGATTCACTGTGGGGTGGCGTGGCCTGTCTGGGCTACTTGCACACTGCCAGGCTTGTGGTTCTGGGGATCTGGGGTATTAGCTGGGGTGGGTAGGCAAGGTGCACGGGGGCAGGAGGGGCAGGCTTAGCTCGCTTCTCCTTAGGTGATCCACTTCAGGAGGGGCCCTGTGGCAGCGGGAGGGAGTCAGATCCGCTGCCGGAGGTTTGGCTCCACAGAAGCACAGAGTTGGGTGTTTGCGCGGAGTGAGCAAGTTCCCTGGCAGGAACTGGTTCCCTTTGTGATTTTGGCTGGGGGATGGGCGGGGGAGATGGCGCTGGCGAGCGCCTTTGTTCCCCACCAAACTGAGCTCTGTTGTCCGGGGGCTCAGCAGCTCTCCCTCCCTTTGTCCTCCAGCCTTCCCGCTTTCCGAGCAGAGCTGTTAACTTATGACCTCCCAGATGCTAAGTCGCACTTGCTGTAGGAACACAGTCCGTCAAGCCCCTCTGCGTTTGCCAGCCAGACTCGGGGGCTCTGCTTGTCTGGCGAGCCGCCCCTCCGCCCCGGCTCCCTCCCGCCAATCCGTGGAGCGCGCACCGCCTCGCCGCCCTTCCTACCCTCTTCCGTGGGCCTCTTGTCTGCGCTTGGCTCCAGCGACTCCGTTCTGCTAATCCTCTGGCGGTTTTCTGGGTTATTTAGGCAGGTGTAGGTGGAATCTAAGTGATCAGCAGGATGCGCGGTGAGCCCAGCATCCTCCTACGCCGCCATCTTCTATTTTTTCCAAGCATCCAACTCTTAATCTCTGCTCAGGTCATGGTCTCACAGTTTGTAAGTTAGAACCCCACATTGAGCTCTGCCCTCAGGGTGCAAAGCCTGCTTGGGATATGTCTCCGCTTCTCTCTGCCCCTCCCCAGCTTATTCTCTCTAAATAAGTAAATAAACAAATAAACTTTAAAAAAAAGAAATATGTTAAATTGATATCAAATAACATGTTAATAAATCTTAGTACTCATATCTTTCAAATTAATGCGTTTATAAATCCTGAGTATCCTTTGTCATGCTGCCATTTAGTGTAATTGCAGAATTATTCTGTAATTTAGTATAATTACAGAAGCTTTTAAAAACTTCTGTAATCTGGTTTGATTCTTCAGTATATTTAAGAGATCATTACATAAGCTGAGAGAAATAATTACTATCTCAGGAAGTAATTAGAAAAGTAGATAAACATACAAGAAAATTGCAGTCACTAGCTTACTTAGAACAAATACACATATGCATACACATAAAATTTATGGACTAGAATATATATATATATATATATATATATATACACATACAGATATCTATGTCTATATTTATATCATGTGTCTCAATTTTGAATTGATATGAATGCATATATACACATTGAGTGACTTTTGAGATATTTGTAGAGACAGGTAATCACAACCATGACTGGAATACAGAAGAGTTCTTTCACCACAAAAAAAAAATTCTCTTTTCCTCAATTTCTCCCCCATTCTCTTTCCACCACTAATTATTTTCCTTCCTGATAGCTTTGACTTTCCCAGAATGTCGAATAAATGAAATCACACAGTGTGATACAGTATGTAACCTTTTGATTTTGGCTTCTTTCGGGAAGCATGATACATTTGAGACTTATCTACATTGCTGCTTGTAAGAGCATTTCCTTTTTATTACTGAGTGGCACACTATTGTACGAGAGCACACCCATAGGACATCTGTTTGTAGGTTTTGACAATTATAAATTAGATGGCTACAAACATTCACATGCAGGTTAGTTTGTCAACAGAAGTTTTTATTTCTCTGAGAAAAACACCTGGGAAAGGAGTTGCTGGAGTATATTTTAAGAGTATATTTAGGTTTGTAAAAAATATGATTTCGCATTCCCTCCCACAATGAATGAGACTTACATTTGCTCAGATCCTCAATACTTACTATTGTTATTAAAAAAATTAGCCGCTCAAATAGTTATGCAGTGGTTATATTTTTGTCAAGTTTTTGTTTAAATTCTAGTTAGTTAACATATATGGTAAAATTGGTTTCAGATGTAGAATTTAGTGATTCATCACTTACATATAAATACCCAGTGTTCATCACAAGTGCCCCCTTGATAGCCATCCCCCATTAAGGTTATTGCCTTGAGTTTTTAATTTCTACTTTTCCATGTCTAATGATGTTAAGCATCTTTTATTGTGCATATTTGCCATCAGTATATCTTCAGTGGTAAATTATAATTCAAATATTCAAATTAATTCAAATATTTTACACATTGCCCTTCAACAGATATGGAGAAAATGTTTTCTTCAGTCTTTAGCTTCTCTATGTATTCTATTAACAATATCTTTCTCACAGCAAAAATTTTTAATTTTGAGGAAGCCCAATTATCAATTTTTTTAAAATCATGCTTTTGATGTTTTAACAAAGAGCAGTTGGGTTAACCTGAGGTCATGAGGATTTTCTCATAAGTTTTCTTGTAAAAATATAATTTTTTACATCATTTTACATATTTACATCATTTTACATTTCCATTTAGATTTATTATTCATTTTGAATTAACTTTTGTATGAAATATAAGGTGAGAGATACCAGAATATGGCATCCCCAAATATGCCTCTTTGGCATATAAATTATTTTGAGCTAAAGGCCACTGAGAACCACCAGACATGAGTAAAGCCCTGGAAACAGTGTGCAAATTTTCCTTTTTAGAGAAATTTACATTTATGAAATAAATGTTCACTTATAGAGATTCCTATCAGGAAAACTGAACAACCCCTGTTTATCATTATTGTCCTGGTGACTGTCCCATAACTTGCCTTTTTTGTCCAGAAGCCCCAAATCTCAGTCTCTCTCTCTCTCTCTCTCTCTTTTTTGTTTTTGTTTTAGCCTGAGATGATTTAAGCACCCAAGATCTAACCAAATTTTGTTAATCATCTCTAGGTACTCCCACTTGTTGGTGCTATGCACATGTTATTAACCTTCTGTTTATTTCTCTGCCATTAATCTGTCTTTAGCCAGTCTCATGTAAAGGGCTCCAGCTGGGTAACCTAAGATGGGTAGAGGAAAAGATTTTTCTCCCCTACAAAGGCAGAGATCATCTTCAATTGTTTTTTGTATATTGATATTCAGTTGTTATGCCACAATTTGTTGCAGAGACTATCCTTTTTTCATTGAATTATCTTTGCACCTTTGTTAAAATCAATTGACTATCTTTCTACGTGTCTATTTCTGGACTCTATTCTATTTTGCATATCAGTATGTCTATCCTCTCACAAAGATTACACTAGTTTTGTTAGGTAGAAGCTAGACAAGAGCAGTGGAACAAGGCCCGAGTCAGTGTCCCAAGTCCATGAAGGAGAATTAGAGAGACAAGAGCTGGAGGCAATGCTGCTGCTGATAAATTAGCAACACATTGTAAGTCCCTGAGCCCAACATCCTGACCTTCTGGCGTCCGAGACCTTGGGCCTGACAGACCAAGAGCTTCAGATGCAGAACATGCTCTCTCCTCTTCCACCTCTGCCCCATGGGAACCCCTAGAGTCACTATAATACATTTGCATTGCGGGAGCAGCCCAACCAGATGGAGAAAGCTGCTTGACCCCCCTGCTACAAAGCTTGTAGCATCAAAAACTCCCCCTCCCCACCTGTATGACAACTTTCCCAAAGGATTAGAGACCACCCCACTGTATGTCTTAGCCCAGAGAGACCCAATAATATCCAATTCCAAAACGACCTAGGGGCCTGTTCTATATCGCAGAACCTGCCGGCTCTCTGGCCTTGAAAGTGTACTTTCTCTTTAATAAGCTGCTTTGTGCTTGCTACTTCCTCTGGCTCTCTTTATTCTGAGAGTGGATCTCGCCTAAATCTTCTCCGTGGGGAATCCAAGGACCTCTATTCATACAATGCAGACTCTCTCTCACCCTTAACAGTTTGATTACTGTAGATAAATATAGTTTAGTTAAAATCAGATATAGAGATTTCCAACTTTATTCTTTTTCAAAATCATTTTAGCTATAATAGTAACTTTGTGTTCCATAAACAACTCAGATCCAGATAGTAGATATCTACACAAAGTCCTGTTGGGATTTCATTGGGATTTCTTTAATCTATGGAACAATTTGAGAGAATTAATATCATAATTACATCCAGGTTTCAAGTCCAAGAGCATGATATGTCTCTCCATTTACTTACGTATTTTATTTCTTTTATCAGCTTTGTATAATTTTCAATGTACTAATTCTACACATGTTAGAATTTTGACCAAAGTATCTAACTTTTGGAGCAATTTAAAGGTAACCTTTATTTAAACTTTCAATTCGTCTTTGCTAATAAATACAACAAATATAATCAACATATAGACTTTGTATTCTGTTAATACAGAATTTATTAAGAGAATGTTATAAATGTCTGTTGGACGATGTTTTTTATTCCTAGGAACTTTGGGGTACATTTCTTAGTATTTTCTGTGTAAACAAGCATGTCTTTTGTGAATATAACAGTCTTAATTTTTCCTTTTAAATCTAAATGCATTTTAATTACTTAATTTATTTTGCTTATAGTATTGGCTAGGACTTCTAGTGAAATCTTAAATAAGAAGAGTGACACTAGGTGTCCATGACCTGTTTCAAATTACAAGGAAGAAGCTATTTAGTCTTTTTTTAAGTGTGAAGTTAGGTGTAAGTTTTGTTGATGTTATTTGTCAGGTTAAGGATGTTTTCTTCCATTCTGAAATTTCTGAGAGATTTTTATCATTAATGCATATTGAATTATCTTAAATGCCTTTTAAGCATATGTTGATATCATTTGGTTTTGCTTCTTTATTCTATAAATATGAAAGATTCTATTGACTCATTTTTATAAATAGCTTTATTTAGGTATAATTTAACTACCATAACACTCATCTATTTAAGTATACATTTTAGTTATTTCAGAAAATGTATATAGGTGTGCAACCATCATGAAAATTTGGTTTCAGAATATTATCACCACCCCAAAGTGTTCCCTTTATGTTCATTCACAATTATTTCCTTCTTCCATTTTTAGCAAGTGGGGCAGGGGCAGAGAGAGAGAGAGAGGGAGAGGGAGGGAGAGAGAGACTATCTCAAGCAGGCTCTGCACTGTCAGCACAGAGCCTGATGGGAGCTGGAGCTTGATCCCACAAATTTTGAGGTCATGACCTGAGCCAAAATCAAGAGTCACCCACTCAATCAACTGAGCCACCCAGGTGTCCCAGATTAAAATTTTTAAGTTGAAAAGCTTCAGAAGTTTTAAAGGCATCCATATAAAGAATATATTTGTGATTTCAGGGAAGGGGGATTTTTAAAACAAGAAGATAAAAAGCATAAGCCATCATGGAAAAGCTGATAAAGTTGATTTACTTATTATTAAAACCTTCTTTGTATCAAAATATGATAAAGAAAATATTTTTAATGCATACAAGCAATTAATATTCAAACTTTATGAAGATATTCAATAAATCATTTAAAATAAAATAAAAATTAATACACAAATAATTATATAAAATTACCTTCAATTATACTAGTAATCACCAAAGTTCAAAATTATGATTTATCATTCTATTATTGTGACCAAAATTAAACACGCACTAACAACAAACAAACAAAACAAACAAAAGACTTAACACTATCAAGACTGGCAAGAATACACAATATCAGAATCCCTTATCCACTAATCCTAGAAATGCAAATTAAATTGTTACAACTACTTTGAATAACTATTTGGCAAAATAGTTATTTAATAAAACTGAATAGACTTAAACCCTCAAAGCTCCACTACCAAGAGCTTACAATATTACAGTTTTTACCTGAGTGTAGGAAAACATTACAATTCTATCAGAATGGGATTAAAACAAAATGGAAGTAGAGTGAATGGTGATATTGAGTAAGAACAAATCTTTTATTTGTAAAAAGAGAGATGTATTCAACATTTTTTTTTTTTGTTTTTTTGAGAGAGAGTGTGTGAGGGACAGGGGTAGGCGGAGAGAGAGAGAGAATCTTAAGCAGGCTCCATGCACGGAGCAGAACACGGGGCTCAATCTTACGACTGTGAGATCATGACCTAAGTTGAAATTAAGAGTGGGACACTTAACTGACTGAGCTACCCAGGCACCCCTCAGAATATTTTTCAGACTAGAGAAATACCTTCAGATTTATATGCTGAGTGCAATGATCCAGTTGACATGTATGAGATTCAAATGCTGGTAAGAAAGTAGATATGGTGGTGAATGTCAATAGAAATTCTATGGAAATCCAGTGTTTTAGGAGATCATAGAATATCCTTATGGGAATAAAATAACCTCTCCTCCTGACTTCCTATCTCTATCTCCACAACACTTTACACTTTGCAAAAGATGTGCCTCCTCAAGCAATGGTTCTATAATAAGTTAATAATGACAATAACATTGACCAACAGTGTTCAAGCCTTTATTATTTGGCAAGGCCTGTGCCCTGTAAGACATGTTGAGTGGCTAAATGATTTGCCCTAGATCATTCAGCTTAGGAACACAAGTGTAGAATTTAAAGCAGCATCTACTAACTACAACGTTCAACTTAAACCACTGTCATACTGCCCATCTGACAATCTATACACCCGATCTTCAACATGCAACTACTGCTCAAGTATTCTCCATATCTTCATATAAGCTTTGTAATGTGGAATTTCCAATCATATCAACTCTTTGAGATAGCAACCCTCAAGATTCACATTTTCTATTAGATTGCAATAGGCTGTTTGACAATAAAGCAAAGAGAAGGAATCTGAGCTGAGATAGTTTTGTTTCTTTTATGTTTCTAGATCCATCCTTGTCCAGACTATACTTAGTCTGATTTTTTTTTTATCTTTGCAGTTATATGAGCCAAGAGTATTTTTTTTCCTTAAAATAATTTGAGTTGGACTTCTTACACTTTCACCAAAAGGGACCAGTGTAATCCAATTCCCTTTCTTATATTCTCATTACAGTTTCTTCAGATATGACATTTAGGAAACTAGTATTGAACATTTTTGCATGCTTTTTCTATTTTTTTAAACTGGAAGGTAAGGATTATGTCTTTTTCAGTTCTGGAGCATTGCTTTCCTTGATAATATGCTTTCTAAATACTTATTTTAGAAAAATTATTAATATACTAAAAATGAATAAAAATTGTGGCAGGAATTCTGGTGCTTCAATAATTGAGTTCTTCTAAGACTGATATACTATGTTTTAATTTTTCCACTGGCATAATAGAGATTAAATAGCCCTAAAGTGTTAATTAGAGTCTAATATTTTTAGCATATGCAGATTAATTATATTGAGGGTTGTACATATATGGCTTCTCCATTTCTGCATGAAAATTTATTTCTGTCTAAATATGGGGTAAAGGTTTTCATTTTTTACATTAGTAATCAGAGTGACATATTAATTGCTAAAATCAATTACCATTCACAGAAATAATTTCCCAGATTTTTAACCTACCAAAATATATTGTATTTCCATGTTATACACAATTTTAAGCAACAAGAATACCCTTTCCATTTACCAATAAAATTCACATTTATTGAGGAAATATTTATGGTTATGCCAAAAATAAAATATGATTTTCTTCACAAATCAAGTTAAAATTTTTTTAACTGGAAACAAATTTTTATTACCCAAGTATTGTCACATAATTGAATATTTCTCTACCTTGCACACAACTGTTATTCTCCACAGAAAGGCTGTTTCTTAACTTCTCATGTGATGGCAAGTGTTAAAATCCTGATTTTAACAGAAGATTTAAGTGTAGTAAAAATGCCTCAGCAATTTCAATTGAAAGGGGTACATTGGAACATGGCTTTTGCACTCAGTTATTAGGAATGTATAAATGTCTTTTTATTAAAAATGCAAAATAAATTATTTTTCAGCATGGAAGATGACAGCAGTAAACCATTATTGACTGTCAACTGAAATCAGTAACTCATGGCTATAGAGATTTTCTTCAACATCAGCCAGCCTTTTCTTCAGTCATTTTCTTCAATTGACTTCCCTGAAGTTATTGGTGAGGGGCACTGCCTTGAGCTTTCTCTTTTAGTTCACTAATAGCAGCAATGAACTACTCCAGGAATTAGAACATGCCACCTGCTATTCCACCCATTCCACCTACTCCAGGATCCTTCCCTTTGAGAATTTCTGTGACGACAATTTCTGCTATAGTTAACAGAGTGGCACTCCAGCAGCATCCACTAAAACAGTTTTTTCAACCACAGTTGGATCCATGATTCATTTTTCCATCATATTCACATCATCTCCAAACATGGTGTCATAACTAACTTCTGAAGAACGTTGAATAATTTTCTCAGTTATCAATGATCCTTCAACACCTATCTTCTTAGCAATGGTCATTGCAGGGATTTTGAGTGTTATTTTAGTAATTTCTATATTGATTTTTGATCTTCATTAGCTGGAGTTATTGACAGCCTCGGACTGGAGTGTACCAGAGGCTGGAATGTACCAGAGCGGAGAACAAAACCCTCCTAGAACTATGCCTTCTTCAACAGCAGCTCATAGCATTAAGGACATCTGTAACTTTCTTTTCATTCATTTCAACACCATCTGTCCCACCAACTTTCAGCATAGACACTCCATCTGAGAATTTTGCCAGATGGTCATTTCGTTTTTCCTTTTCATATATACTAGTTGTGATATCTAACTGCTTAATGATTTATTGAATACAGCTTTCAATTTGAGCCTTCCCACCTTTTCCTTTCACGAGCATAGCATCATCTTTGATAACAATGACTTCTCCAACTTTTCCTCAGTCCTGAGGCTTAATATCTTTAAGATTTAGTCAATCCTTCTCCAAACATAGTACTACCAGTAGCAGTAGCCATGTCTTTAATCTGGTTCTACTGTCACCCAAACCAAGAGCTTTGACCATTACACTCTGGAGACCAACTTTTAGCCTATTCAGAACTGATGTACTTAGACCTTCTCTATCAATATCTTTAGTGATTATGACCAAGGGCTTCTGGTGAGCATTGGCCATTTCAGACGCAGATACAATTTACTGGATTCTAGAAATGTTCTATTCACTCAACAGAACATAGGCATCTTCGAATTCACATTTCTGATCTTTTGATGTATTCATAAAGTATGGAGAAATATAACCTCATGCCTCCAATAATCTCTACTCCACCATTTAGTACTTTCTCATCCTTTAATCTGGTAACACCCTTTCTTCTAGCCTTCTTCATGCATCAGAAATGATGTTATCAATTTCTTTGTCTCCGTTTTCAGGAATCATTGGAACCTGAGCAATTTCTTCCGGGGTCATCACAAGTTTAGACTGCTTCTTAAATTCAGCAATTACCACATCAAGAGATAACGTCACACCTCTCTTTATTTACCCTAGATTGGCATCTTTGCTAACCTTCCAGAAGCTTTCCTTGGCAACCCAGCGTGTCAGTACACCAGCTGTAGTCATGCCAGCCCCAGCCTCTTCATTTGCATTACTGGCAACATCTCAAACAAGTTTAGCACCAATATTTTTTATATTTAGCCTTTAAGTCAATGGATTTTGCGATGGTCACACCATCTTTTGCTGTTTGGGGACTTCCCCAGCTCTCTTCAATAATAGCTCATTATTTTACCTTTGGCTCACAGAAACAGCTGTAGCATGGGATAAAAGGTATACACTTTGAAGCATTATGAGTCGGGAATCTGCACCAAATTTTACATCCTTAGAATAAGCTGGAGTGAGATAAGGAGCTAGTGCCCTGGACTCTTGCCTTATCTGGCAAAGGTCTGCAGGTAATCAAAGTATTTCCGTGGTGTGCGGGCTGAGCTCAGGCCCTTTGTGGAGAGGGAAAAACTGCATTTTTTTGCTTTGTTATTCATTTAATCCTGAGCTATCCTGATTTAAATTTGAACACACTTAAAGAGAAGGCTGAGATGAGTAAAATTCATCTCCTATTTATATTATAAACATTATTTCATGCCCTTAGAGTAGATCCATTTGAACACAATTTTCTATGGAGTAAAATAGGGTCAACGTTTACAGTTGCAAATTAAGAACTGATGAAGCCTATAGATAAAATGTGCAAGTTATACTTTAGGCATTATTCCTGACTTATCAAGATGTCAGTAATTTATCTATCCTCACTTTTCTGAGAACTGAATTGAAACTGACTTAATTTAAAAAATAGAGCAAAAAGCCTTCTGTGCACTCAACACTTGAGATATAAACTCACCCAAATAATATTCATTAAATTCACTAATCAGGAGATACTCTGACCTTAACTCAGACTACTGCTTTTTAGTGTATGAACAGTGTCCTTGTTTAAAAACCTTAAGAAACCCTCTGTATTTTATTTCAAACAATATATTGTTATTAATAATTAATTTTGCTTTAATAAGTTTTTCCCATGGCAGAAAAGCATGCAATGCTTAACAATTTTAAGATGGCTTTATCTACCTTGTGTTATAGTAAAAGCTAGTTTCCTAATTAACTATTGTGTAAATGTTTCATATTTTTCTAATACCTATCTAACCAATGACGTTAAAACTTGTTTCCTAAAGTCCAAAGTGTCAATGTTTAATAAATGTGTTAATAAAGGTATGTATATGTACATGTAGGTGTAAATTATATATATATATACATATATATATATACACACACATATATATATACACACACACATATTTTAAACATCAAAGAAATTTTTCCATAATTTAAATTTTCTTTTTCCCAACTCAAATGTAAGCATAAGAGAAAGATAGGAGTTGTGGTTTTTTGTTTGTTTTGTTTTTTTGTTTTTTTTCACTGCTGCCTCCCCAGTGCTTACAGCCATAACTTCTACACAAAAGTTTGGTCAGAATCTATGTTACAGTGTATGAATAAAATGTTACCCACTAAAGATCATGCAATCTCTGCCAATGTAAGCGAGCAAACAAAAAAATACTTGGCTGAGAAATGTTCGTTGCTCATTTATAGCCTTTTACTCTATGAAGTTGGTTTTTGCTGTGGAATGTCAGCAGGGGGGTTAAAAATCCATGCTTATCTCTTCATTCAGCTCTGGGCTAGAGGAACCCTCAGCTTTTGTAGCAATTAGCCAACAACAGGGGCAATTTGTCCAGATGCTACATGAGACCGCTGGGGAGCTGGCAGATGTGGAGAGTGAGGTAGGTCCATAGACAAGGAGGCCCTGCAGATGAACTACCTCTAGGTGAAGCCACAGAAGGAAGCTATAAGGAGGTTGAAGGCCCTGGGCTTCTCAGGGAATCTTGTAATCCTGGTCTCTTTCTCTTGGGGAGGCGGGGGAGGGGAGGACTTGGCTGCCAATTTCCTCCTGAGTCAGAACTTTGATGAGGAGTGATGCTGGGAAGCCAGACTGCCCACTGATCAAGTGGATCTCCAACTCCACCAAAAAGTGTTGTGTGTGTGTGTGTGTGTGTGTGTGTGTGTGTGTGTGTGTGTGTTTATTTAAGAAGTGAAAGGAAATAAACTTTAAAACAAAGTTAAAAGTTAAAGTGGCCCCCATTCCCACCTTGGCCTGAGAAGATCCAGGCCAGACAGCTGTCCCTCATCTCTTGCCCCAGCCCAGCCACCTCAAGAAGCTGGCAGAACCAAAGGCGACAGATAGGCTCCTCTTGTCCTGTGTCCCTCCTCCCTGCAGCCAGATGGAGAAATGGGTGTTTGCTCCCTCTGCCCCCAAAGAGCAGCTGACACTTCCCTGCCCCTCTTTCAGGGTGAAGGAAAGCTGGAGAGGCCTAGACTTTGATCTTCCATTACAGTGAACCAAATCTTTTCTTCTGGGGTGAGCATTTGGAGGCCCAAGGTCCCCACCACAGTCAGGCCTTGACCTCCAGCTTGCAGCTGGAGAAGGAGGTCTGGTTTGTCCTGCCTGAGGAAGGGATAAGATCAGAGCCACTCTGGATGTTGAGGGTTGAGGCCACCTTCTACCCCAGACTAGAACTGTCTCTAAGGTTTTGAAGTGACTAAAACTTGACAAGCCAGAAAAAAAAAAGAAAGAAAGAAAGAAAGAAAGAAAAGAAAGAAAAGAAAGAAAGAAAAGGGAAGGAAGGAAAGAAAAAGAAAGAAAGAAAGAGAAAGAAAGAAAGAAAGAAAGAAAGAAAGAAAGAAAGAAAGAAAGAAAGAAAGAAAGAAAGAAAAAGTGAAGGAGTCACCGCCCCCAGGTAAGATGCTGATGAGCGGATCCAGAAAGAGAGAATAATGCCCTGCAGCTGCTCTTCAAGGAAAAGGCTCCCATAACAGGCAATGGTGGTCTCGTGGGTCAAATTTTGGACACTTTACAGCTGCTGTGGAGAACAAATGGCCCCGAAGACGTTCAGTTGGGAGGATGCTAGTATTGCTACAGCTTTCGACCTCAGCAGGTGTCAAGTTGTCGCCCCAGGGCTGCACCCTGAAGCCCCTACCCTCTTCCAATCCCCCTCTGAGCTCTGAGAGGACCGCAGCTTTGCACTCCGGGCATGCGCAGTTCACCTCCTGGTTTGGCGTCAGGTGCTGCCTTTCCTGAAGGGGGCGTGGGCCTTGCTGGGCCTCTGGGGCGAGGAGCTGCTGCACTGTGAGTGTGATTGTGGGATTCTGTGTGGAGAGGTTGGGGGGGGGAAGGCGGGGGGGTGGTGGTTAGGTGTCGGGAGGATTGGTGTTTGCGGGATAGGTCGCGTGAGCCAGACTCCTTACAAATGAGCCTGGAAGGTAGGGACTCTGGAGCTAGGGGGCAAGCTGGCATTTCTGGGCCCAGGATTCTCCTCCGGATCCTGTAGAAATCCCGGCGTCCCCGGAGCTTCCTCTGGGAAGAGTGTTCAGGCTGTAGAGACTGGGGCTGGATTCTGCCGTTTTACGAGCTGCCTGCGAGGCTCAGTGGGTCCCATCCTAAGCTTTCTGTGTGGGTCCATAGTGCTTGGCCTCAACCTGCCGCTCACACCGCTCACCCTGCGGGCTCCGACTGCGCCCTGTTTGCCTGCCTGGAAACTCCATCCACTGGCACCAGGCCTGGCCTTTGGCCCAGAGGATTAATTCAAACTACAGAAAATGGCATTCGAAACTTAAAAAATAAATTAAATAAATTAATTAATTCTCATCTCTGGAAACAAATGAGTTAGAATTAAAAAGCCTTTTAGATGTTCATAGTTCAAAGGTTCATTCTGACTCTTAATTAAAAGGCGGATGGAGCTTGAAGAAAGAAAACAGGAAGGTTAGTGAAGGAAAGCAAAGGAGCGGGACTGCTAGGGGGAGAAAAAAGTTTTCTTTTGCTTTGATCAATAACCTGTGGTCTGGATCCAGTTTTATGGTATGGCACTAGGTAGGGAAGAAATTATTGCAGTTTTCATCATCAAATCATAGATATGCTATGGCACACGGGAGGTTTGGTTATGCAGCCTTCACTGGGTTTTCCAAACAAATCTACAAATTTGGAAACACCGGCTGGTTCTCCCACTGCATTGACTAATTAAACAGCCACTCCCAGAGACATACTTTCAAACTTTTGAAAAGAAATTGCTCTTGTAGATTTTGGATACCATTGTGTCCTAGGAACCCCAGGAAACAAGAATAGAATCCAAATGACACTACATAGGATATAATAACTCAGGAGCGTACATGCAGCAAATCATTTTCACCAAGGAGATTGATTTTTATTACTTTACAAGGTGGGGGTGGGGTGGTCAGAGGGAGTAGGTAACTCATTAGAACCTGTAGCACATAGCTGTTACCTGGAATGGGTCTTGAGTCATTTCTTCTTTTTTTTTTTTTTTTTTGTTAAATGAAATAGTGACCACAGGGTGCTGGGATACTCTGGGCTGTCTAGGCCACAGGTATTTACATTACACATGTCTCCTGATATAATAAAAATACCTTATTTTATCTCCCACCATCCCTTTAACATCTGTGTGGTGTGAGTCACTTGATGTTGCCCATGTGACAATTCAAGCAAGTGTGTGACTTTGATGGGTATAAAAATGTGTCATTCGTATCTCTTACTGTGGCAAACAGCTTTGTTTTCTGATGGTCGCCAGCTGTAGCCCTTTTGAATCCACCACTGATTTCCATAGGCTGCTCATAGCCAATGGCTGCATCCAACAGATATCCTATCTTTACGCAAGGTATAGGACTCCCCTAATAGGCAACTTTGACTCTAAGATGGTTCATCTGTCTGGAAAAAACTTTCTTAGAGATGTTCTGCAGGCTGAGACACTTTCCACCCTGGCTCCTTCAGGGAGACAGGCATAACACCTTGCTTTCAAGTCTGAAGGCTCTCCCGGCCCTCTCTGGCCCCAGCTCTTTTTCTTCATAGAGATTTGTCCAAATATGTATGTACAAGCTTAGTGTCTACTTCCTTGAGTCCCCAAACAATGTCTTTCCTAAAAATCACAAACATAATCTCAATTAAGAAATTGGAATTTTAAGGGGTACCTGGGTGGCTTAGGTCATGATCACATGGTTTGTGAGTCAGAGCTCCGTGTTGGGCTTGCTATCAGTGCCAAGCCCACTTCAGATCCATGGTCTCTCTCTCTCTGCCCCTACCCCACTAGCACTCTCTCCCTCAAAGATAAATAAAACATTAGAAAAATATATTTTTTTTTTTAGAAATTGGAATTTTGAGTACAAATTATTAGTCCAAACTCTGGACTCGTTTTATTAAAAAAATTTTTTTGCAATGTTTATTTATTTTTGAGAGACAGACAGAATGTGAGTGGGGGAGGGGAGAGAGAGAGAGGGAGACACAGAATCTGAAGCAGGATCCAGGCTCTGAGTTGTCAGCACAGAGCCCTACCCAGGGCTTGAACTCACAAACCATGAAATCATGACCTGAGCCAAAGTCAGCCACTTAACCGACTGAGCCACAGAAGTGTCCCTGAACTTGTTTTAATGGCAAACCTCTCAACTAGCTCAAGCCTGCTGTCAATGGAGCCTTACTTGGAATGTTGTCTCTTTCTCTCCATTGTGCTTCTTCTCTTCCTCCTTCTCCTGTTCTCTAATCTTATTAGCCAGTTTCTGTTTAGGGGATGTGGAAAAGAAGTTTAAGAGAATAGGAAAGGAGCAGGAAAAGATTTTCCCCTGGAAGCTAGTTCTCACTGTCTGGGACTGACAGATATTTAAGCTGACTGAGTTAAGGAGTTTTTCCTCCAGACATTCCTTACAGGCTCCTTTGTCTACAATTTCTATGACCTAGGCAGATGTTTATCCCCTGTCTTTTGAAATCTGCCATCATCCCAGCTCCTTTCTGTTGGAATTTGCCCAACCTTTGGTAGACACACACTGTGATAATGTGATTTATACTAAGAAATGCATATTTGGTCTTTGTTCCCATTTCTGGCATAGTGCTCCTAAAACCATTCTAATTCCCTAAGTGATAAGAGCAATGAAGATGTCTCAATATTCGTAACAAACTTCTTTCAACTACATCTTAGTTTATGTTAATGAGAATTTGGAAGGCCCCTAAGAATACCAAGGGGGACCCTAAGGATGGGGCTGGATGCCAGGGGAACCAACCATGTGATTAGAGGGTTGGAACTTTCAGTCCAAGGAGGGGAGGGGCTAGAGTTTGATTCAGTTGCCAGGGGTCAGTGATTAATTAATCATGTCCATGTAGCCAAGCCTCCACAAAAACCCCCAAATGATGAGGTTCAGATAGAGGGGTTGGTGAACACAAGGAGATGCAGGGGGAATGGTGCTCCCAGGAAGCAGGGAAGCTCTCTGCCCCTTATCACATACTTTCTCCTATGCATCTCTCCCATCTGGCTGTTCCCAAGTTATACTCTTTTATAATAAATTGGTAATCTAGTGAGTAAAATGTTTACCTCAGTTCTGTGAGTCACTCTGCAAATGAATCAAACCTGAGGAAGAGGTGGTGGGAACCTCCGATCTATACACTATTTCTCGTGTGGCTGAATCTGGTGTAGAGGAGATGCCGACCTGAGCTTTGTCCTGATGAATGTCAGAAATGCACTCCTCTCCTAATGCAGCCGTCTCTCTCAGGCTGGCACAGCCCACTTTAGCTTTTGCCGGCCTGAGTCAGGGAGAGGTTCGCTTTGTCTTCCTGTGCAGAGTTACAGGGGAATCCTTTGAACCATTCCTCTGAGTTGGAGGTAAAGAGGCAGCCAACTGGACTCTGGGAGAGTTCTTGTCAATAAATCTTTCTTCCCAGTCGCGGCCTATTTCTGTGTGCATTAAACTGAGGGGTCTAATAATTGTGGAAATAGTTCCTTTGAAAATTTCCAAGAAGTGATTCCCCCCATCTTCAAATTTAACATGTATCGTGTTTATATTTCTTTATATGCACTTACAATAAATACACAATCATATTATTTGCAAATGATTTAAACTCACCTGGGGATAAAGGATAGGCAGGAGATTAGAGGCATGAGGTGGAGTTTCTTCTCTTATGTTCACAGAAAATTGCTAAAATTACTTAGCAATGTTTTGATGGGTAACCAGCCTTTCTAGATAAATGCATGGTGACAGATAAATACCTGAGTAAAATAGTTTTTTGGTAATTAGATTATTATATTCCCATTGCAATGAATATTTTACCCATGCTAGCTAATCATAATTAAAATTACACTTAATAATTTGGGAGTTTCACAAGCAGAGTATTTGGGGTTATTTGTATCCCAGTAGGTATTTGTATATTAATTAAGAAAAAAGGCAAAATGAGAGGAAAATAAAGTTGATTTAAAGGAAAGGATAATTAAGTAAGATGGGGAGAATGGTTGCAGATTATTAATAATAACATGGGAATTCCTGTATCTCAAGGAGTAATACTTTTGCTTTTGAATAAAACTGCTAAGTAAGTTTTTGACAGTTTTAATTATCTCTTGTGATGCTATCATTTAAGCCTTATAAATCATATCATATGTGGATATTTAATAGCCTAAGAATTCTGGAGTATATAACCCTCATCACTTCTCTAATGAATTGTTTTATATCAAAGAAAAAATTGAAATGTGTTATGCGATATTTCCCAAGCTACATTTATATGTAAAAGTTGTGTTCTGAACATGGTGAGAACCTTCCAATTATTGTTTGAAAATCCTCTGTACTTTCAGGTTGCATATTCTAGAAGCACTGTGCAGCATGCATATATGTATGATACAGTGAACTCAGCACAAGACTTTTCTTGGAAAACATTTCAGTTTTTTCTTACTGTACTTGAGAGACTGGACAAATATTTTTCCAGTGTGTAGCTCCATCATGCCACTGAACCTGGTCTTGGCCTTCACTGAAGTTAAACTCAGTTTTTCGTAGTCCTCATAATCCAACTGGTATAGGTTATTGACTTGACTTAGTAACGTTTACTCTCAGTCTCTAAGGCTCCTCTCCAAACATGTATCTTTTACACTGATTAATTGTACAAATTCTTACTCAACACTTTTTATGTTCTTGCTCTGGGTAAACAAGGGTCAATGTAACAACTCTTTTCCTAGAGGAGCATTTGTCTCATCACTAAGAGGAATGTCCAATACATCATTAATTATAATAAAGTATGATAAACATTCTACCGGGGAGGGCACCAACCCTTAGAGGAGTACATGAGAGGAGTGAGGATTCTCTCCTGTTGTTATATCTGAACAACATATATGCCAAGTATATATGGTAATAGTACTTACCATAATTTGTTATATACAGGTAATATATCTGAGGGGAAATTGCCATCTGAGGACAATTTCCCCTCAGAAATACTACCTGTATATAACAAATTTTGTTTCATAGGTACATATGTTGATTTGTAAGCTTGTTTGTCCTTAAGAAAACTCAAAAATTATTTGATCTATAGTATACCTTCAGTAGAATGAAAATAATGTAGTATGGTCTCAATAGCACCCATTAGTAGAAAGAAAGTAAAGTTGACTGATTAAAATACATATAACATGTTTATCTTAAATGATAGCAAGTAAAATATAAAAAGGCCTAAAGGCAGAAGGATGGTTGGGGAATATAATTTAAAAAATAAACACATTGGACACCTGGCTGACTCAGTCAGTGGACCATGTGATTCTTGATTTTGGGGTTATTAATCTGAGCCCCATGTTGAGTGTAGAGATTACTTAAAAAATAAAATCTTAAAGAAATAAAAAATAAAAATAATAAGCAAACACATAAAGAGGTAGTATGGGATAGTGTGTAAATATTCAGGCTCTGGAGATATTCTATAGCTTCAAATCCTATCGCTATAACTTACCAGCTTTTTAACTTTAGGGAAGTATCCTTTTTTAATTTTATTTTTTAAGTTTATTTATTTTGAGAGAGAGAGAGAGAGAGAGACAGAGAGACAGAGAGAGAGAGAGAATGAGAGAGAATATTCCAAGCAGGCTCTGCACTGTTGGCACAGAGCCCTATGAAGGGTTTGAATCCACGAAATGCGAGATCATTACCTGAACCGAAATCAAGAGTTGATAGCTTAACCAACTGAGCCACTCAGGTGCCCCAAGAGAAGTACTTTATATCCCAGTCCTTTTGGTTCTTGTTCTGTGAAATGGAGATGATAATAGGTTGAACCACATGAAATTGTTAGGTTTGGCTATTTTCTATAGCTTTATTGAAGTATAATTGATTTACAATAAACTGCATACATTTAAAGTGTACAACCTGATGAGTTTCCTAAGTAAATAAATACATGTAAGAAATGATTGCCATAATCAAGATATAAACTGAATACTCACTTCAAAGAGTTTTCTTGTGCCCCTTAAAAATCCATGTCTTCTTACCTCCCATCTCTAGGAAAGCACTGATTTGCTCTCTGTCTTTACAGTTCAGTTTGTCTTTTCAAGATTTTTTTTTTAATGAATGGAATCTATGCAGTATGTACCCTTTTAGTCCAACCTTCATTTCAGCATAATTATTTTTAGAGTCATTCATGTTTTTGAGGGTATCAAAAATAATTGCTGACTAGTATTTTATTGTATAGATATTCCATAATTTGTTTATTCATTCAACTCTTGGCAGACATTTGGATTGTCTTCTGTTTTAGGTGATTATATATAGTTGTTTTAAACCTTTGCATACAGAAAACAATAGAGAAAAATAAATAGTTGTTTCTTTGAAATGACCAATAAAATTAGGAAAGAGAGAAGACACAAATCTCCAGCATAAGGAACGACAGAGGTGACATTACTCCAGACCCTACATACATAATAAGAATAATAAGAGAATTATTAACACCCATCTACTAAGACACCTGCTTAATTAAATACAGTGGCAAAATTCCTTGAAAGACAAAAATTACCAAAGCTCACTCAACCAAAAAAATAGATATATGAGTAGCCATATATCTGTTAAAGAAATTGCTTTCACAACAACCACAAAAACAGAACCTTCCATAAAAAGAAATTTACCCCTAGATGGTTGATAAATAATAACCATACTACATAAACACTTCTAGAAAACTGAGAAGGAAAGAATACCGTGCAGTGTATTTTATGAGACTAGTATTACCCTGAAACCCTAACTAAATGAAGACATTACAAGAAAGAAGCCTGTGTAAGAACAAAATCTCCTATGGACCTAGACACAAAAGTTTTTAACAAAAAACCATCCAATCCAGTGATATATTAAAAGATTAATGACAGTTGGGGATTATCCTGGTAATACAATAATTAGCTCCATATTAAAAATCAATCAGTGTAATTCACTGTGGCCACAGACTAAATAAAAAACATTATAATTGCCTTGGTAGAATGATTAAAAGCATTTGGCAAAACTTACCCTCCTTTCAGGATAAAAAACTCTCACCCTGATAAAAGATGTTTATGTAAAACTCACAACTAACTCATACTGGTAAAAGACCGCATGTGTTGACTTTGAGAGTGAGGCATGGATATCTATTCTAACCACATCTATTCAACATTTTACTGAAGGTCTTAGACCATATGATACATTAAAAAAAAAAAAAATGAGAGAAATACATATTAGAAAAGAAGGATTAAAACATTTTATTTGCAGGCAACCTGATTTTCTAAATACTAAATCTATAAAAAGGGCGCCATTTGACAGTTTTAGACTCCCAAAGAGCAATTCTCTTGTTTTATCTTAATAATAATAGAATATAATTAAAAGATTATGGTGACTAATTGACGTTTGAATATGTTAATATACATATGGCATTTATCATTGTGTCTGTTTCAGAGGAAGTTATCTACAGCTGTTACCTAATGCTTTTTAAAATGCATAACATTGTCTTATTATCAGCAAAACTTGGAAACAGCAATACAATGCAATTTAAAGTAAAAAAATAGAAATAATGAATAAGGACATCAATATCAGAAATGAAATATTCTAGCAGGTAAAGTGCTAACTTAAAAAAATGACCTCTGAGAGGAGTAAAAACTTTGGCTGTGAGTTGCCTAGCACTTAATACTAAAAAGTAAACACTCACTGTTATCACATGTTTATCAATATCCATACCATTTAAAAACATTTTTTAAAACAGATAAAGATGTTAATTAGAAGCACATTTTGTTACTGTGACCAAATAGAACATTTTAGGTTATCGTATTAAGGACACAGTGCAACTTAGTGACCACAACCCAAGCATTTTTTAATACTAAATAAAATGACAAAATTTTAAGTATATTACATGAAGCTTATAGGGTTTTTCCATTTTACAAAGTGAATCTCAGTAAGCTATTTCTACATTGAGTAATAATGTGTATGGACCAATAATGAGTGGTAATAATGTCAATAGTTATAATTCAGATAGTGCTACGTACCAGGCCCTGCTATATACCTTACATATATTAATTCATTTACTATTTATGATCATATCATGAGGTAGTTACTGTTATATTTTAAAGATAAACTGATGCACGGAGAGGTTGAGTGGTTTGGCTAAGGTCACACAATTTACAAATAGCAGAGAGAGAATTCAAACATGGGTTGTTTAGTTCCAAAGGCTGGAATCTATCTTTACTGCCTGACATTTTCTTCTTTTTCATGATTTAGTAACTGCCATAATAGTGCAATAGTGTTTTCACTGTTGATGCAATTGCATATGTCTAATATTTTCAGGTAGACTTTTTTGCTTATTCTGATCATGCTTGTTCTGATCATTCAGAATGGAAAAACCTGCTTCTCTGAGTTTTCTACCCTAAGTCGATGTAGGTAAAATTGATGAATCTGATGATTTGAGGGAAAGATAGTGTAATGTTTAAAATTTTTTTTAATGTTTTTTATTTATTTTTGAGAGAGAGAGAGAGAGAGAGCATGACGCGGGTGGTGGGGGGCAGGGGCAGGGCAGAGAGAGTGAGGGAGATACAGAATCTGAAGCTGGCTTCAGGCTCTGAGCAGTACACACAGAATCCTACATGGGCCCCGAACTTAAGAATGGCGAGATCATGACCTGAGCCGAAGTTGGCCGCTTAACCAACTGAGTCACTGACATGCCCCAAGATAGTGTAATGTTAAGCACACAGGATCTTGAGCTAGACTTTCTAACTATATGTTCTTATTCAACTACTTACTCACTCAGTAACATTATATGAAACACACAACCTCTGAAAACTTTATTTTTTTCATTTGTAATTTTTGAAATAATAGTAACTATTCCATAAGATTTACATGAATTTAAATGAATTTACATGAATTTACAAAACACAATTAAGACAATTAGGTACATGTTAGTTGAAGTGGGTAGAGGGAAAGGGTGGCTGCTTAACTTTACTGGAGGTAAATAAATAGAAAAAGAACTATAAAAATAATTTCTCCTCTCTTATATTATTTCCCTCGGAATTAAGTAGGTTTTTTTTTTACATTCTTGTTTAGGGTAAGAATTATTTTAAAATACTAATATTTTGTTTTTCAGTTTTCCATTGCCAAATGATTCCTAAAATATATGCAATAGGGCATTTTTATGTAGGATAATCCATTTTATCAATGTGTTGTAATTCCTATACATTGGAAACCATTGAAAAACAGCAATTACTCCTGAATAGCAATTAACACGCTTTATTGTATTTTACCTGTTGTAGGGAAGTCACCTTAACTAGAACAATTGTTACAAACAAATTCCATGAGATATAACCTACAGAATTATACATGTGAAGAATTGGGAACCGTGTCTGGAACATAACTAAGTGTTGTGCGAGGAATAGTTTGTGGTAGTAGTAGCAGAATAGCAGTAGGGACAGTTTTTCCATTAGACTGCAGGGGGCATTCGAGACTAGAACAATGTGATTTACCCTGGAGTCTACAGGATCTAGTAGTTCCTTAAAAAGGTTGGTTAAATGAGTGGATACGATATCTAATGAATGGACAAGAAATATTTAAATACATAAAAAATGGTAGACCACCATTTTTCCATATCTCCTTCTGTGGAATATGCCAATTTTAAGAAAAACACAAATATGGTCAGGTTCAGTTTTCAACCTAATCTTCAAGAACATGATCATTTTTATGTCAAAAAAACCGGAAGCAGTACAGATAATAGCATCCATGTCCATATATTCTGAGAGGTTATGGAAAATACAAAATAACTCAATATTGTCTTCTTTTTTTTTTTTTTTTAATTTTTTTTTTCAACGTTTTATTTTATTTTTTGGGACAGAGAGAGACAGAGCATGAACGGGGGAGGCGCAGAGAGAGAGGGAGACACAGAATCGGAAACAGGCTCCAGGCTCTGAGCCATCAGCCCAGAGCCTGATGCGGGGCTCGAACTCACGGACCGCGAGATCGTGACCTGGCTGAAGTCGGACGCTTAACCGACTGCGCCACCCAGGCGCCCCTCAATATTGTCTTCTTAAAAGCTCAGAACTGGGAAAAGCTGTGAAAGTTCCCAAAACTACAATAGATATCAATTCTGATTCATCCTGTTTGTGATATAGGTACCCAAAACAAGGAAATGAACATTATTTTTTTTTAAAGATTCATATCTATTCTGGTTATTAATTTATTTTAGAAGTGGTCCTTAATATTTTTTCTATGAAACTGATATCACATGACTATCATGTAACTAAAATTCTCATTGATATGTGACTACTTCAGAATATATGTGGTGGCTGCCTTTGGATTTTCTCAGAATCTACATGATGAAATATGTGCTACATCTTTCCCCTTTGTGGTTTTGCATAAATTAGTCAAGGAATAAAGAATATTTTAGTAATATGCTTTTCAAGTGATGTGTATACTAAAACATTCTAATAAGTTATAAAAAGCAGATTGAACTAGTTCTTGTGAGGTACCATTGAGGATCACTCTGATTAAAAAGTACTTTATCTACTGTTGTGTTTATATTATCAATGACAGAGCAACCAAACATTTGATGAAATGTAACCTGAAACCTCTTCAATGGTTTCTTTTGTAACACTCATGTCCAAATACTCTTGTAAAATTCTTATAAGGGCAGTAAAATCTGGAAGGCCATTGTCAATGACTAAAAGTTCACAGAGGTAGTAATTTATTACATTGCTGAGTTAATCATAATGGGCACCTAGTGTTCATCTTTGGAGAAAACCTCTTTAAGGGTCAAAACATGGTCAGTTAATGGACTTTGTATAAGGACAAATCAATGAATAACTGTCTCTCAATATTTACAGATGGTTACAAAATCGTGGTTAAGTAGGAATCACAAATTCTATAATAAAAATCTCTCTACTAGTTTTTAATAGGGACAAAGAGGCCAAAATAGACACAGTGAAGAGCCTAACAATTTTAAGTATTTAGTCTATAAATTAAAGGAAGTATTTTCTTTGCTAATGTAGTACATACAGTTTTAGAAAGTTAATCAATATTGTGTAGAGTCACTCAAGATAAGGCACTTAGGAAGGCAGATTCAAGGATATGGAGACGTAAATTCTTAAAATAGTATGTGCTTACATGACCTAAATATGCTTTTTAAATTTTTTTTTTCCAACGTTTTTATTTATTTTTGGGACAGAGAGAGACAGAGCATGAACGGGGGAGGGGCAGAGAGAGAGGGAGACACAGAATCGGAAACAGGCTCCAGGCTCCGAGCCATCAGCCCAGAGCCTGACGCGGGGCTCGAACTCACGGACCGCGAGATCGTGATCTGGCTGAAGTCGGACGCTTAACCGACTGCGCCACCCAGGCGCCCCCTAAATATGCTTTTTAAAAATATAATTAAAAATAGGTAAACAACAATGATAAAACAATTGATTATTCATTGCATGCTTGGAATTGTGTCATATTTAGATAGGCATCATTTTATCTAATCCTGATGAATTTCATTCATTAATTACTGTTTTTTAATTAGCAACCATTTAAATGTTTGATGAACTAGAAGCTGGGACTTTTGAAAAAGAAGAGAAATAGCATGTGAAAAGATTGGGGACGTATATTATCGAAAGGATTTTCACATTGACCCTAAGTGCCAGAGGAAGTCCTTGGAGTGTTTTAAGAAGTTATATCATCTGATTTATGTTTTGAGATGATTACTCGGGCTATTGTGCTGAGTACTGAGACCTTCATTAATCCAGATCAGGAATAATGGTGGCTTGCAACAGGCAAATAGCAGTGGATATGGTGAGAAGGGATGGATGTTTTATTTTTCTAAAACAAAGGCAAAAGGATGTATAGAAACAGCACATGTAAGCTGTAAGAGAGACTGGAGTTGAGCATGTTGCTAAGGTTTTTGTTTGACAGGGTTTTTGTTAACTGAGAAGGGAAAAGTTGTGCAAAAAGCAGGTTAAAAGATGAAGAAGAATAGTTGTGTTCAAGGCATGTTGAGTTTCTGTCAGGTAGGAAATTGAATAAGTTTGGAAATATCTAGTGGGTAATTGGACAGATTAATCTGCTCAGAACTCAGAGGGGAGTCTGACTAGAGGTATAAATTTGAAATGTGCAAAAATAGACATAAAGATAGCACATAGATAAGGACATGTGACTGATGGAGCTCATCAAATAAGAGGTTATAAAGGTAAAAGAGAAGAAGTTAAGAGGCAGAACCCTGGGGAATTGCAATGTTAAGGAAATGTTAAGGAAATAAAGAGAATCTGTCAAAGGAGGCAAAGGAAAAGGCATTGCCATAGGCAGATAATCAGGGGAAAAATCAAATTGATAGCCATGTGAAGAACATGTTTCAAAAAGAAGAGAGTGATCAACTATTCAGTTAAATGGAATGCGAAATTTTGTGCCTACCTTTATCCAGAAATGATTTTAATCCTGTTCTCAAGTAATTACAGATCTCTTTGGGGAGTCAAAGGTGATACACAGTCTGGATTATGGTAGACCAATAATGAGAGTCAACCATTCACTAGAGAAAGTATATGACACATATGCTTGAAGGCACCCGATACTTAACAAGAGAGTGGAGGGTTATAGGCCAAATCTGGACAGGATAGAAGTCCAGTGAGATGAGATTAGCAATTCATGCCCCTTTGCCCTGTTTTTTTTTTTTTTTTTTTTTTTTTGGTCAAAATTTTTAAGGAAAATGAGTAGGCTAAGAAGCCAAGCTGAAGTTTTAACTTTGTTGGGCCATGGCAGCAGAAATTGGTGTTAGGAACACAAGAGGGCACCCCAGTGAAGCCATTTGCCGAAATAATATCAATTCCTGAAATTGGATTAAGTGATTGCAGACTAAATGTGCCCCTTAGTACAGGGCAAAGGCAAAGATAAGTTCCTCGGAGATTAATATGATGTACTGCGCGTCAAGGTACTTCTACAATTTTGATGAATATTCTGTGCTCCATAAAAAACTAACCAGCCAGTAGGAGAGAAAGAACATGATCAAAACCAAAGAAAACTACAGAAAATAGAAATAGATTCATAGAAGCTTTAAATAATGGAGTCATTAGACTCATATATAAGATACCCATATTTAGTATTTTAGAAATATTAAAAAAAGTTAAACATATGGCAGAAAACTAGGAATTTCACAGCTGAAACGTATAATAACCAAATTTAAAAACTTAATGGATGGGTTGAATAGTCTGTTACTTACAACCAAAGAGATAATAATGAACAGGAAGACAGAGAAAGAGGAAGGAGGGATAAGGACTCAAAAGAGACAGGCTGTATCTAGAGAATAGAGAGGAAAAGCAAATTCAACCCAAAAGAGCAGACAGAGGTAAGAGAAGAAATAGAAATTCATGAGAAAGAAAATACAATAACAAGAATAAAGATCAAATCCTAAGAATTTGGCAGGGGGTGGGGGAAGTTCTAGTAAAACTGATAAATCTAGCAAATTTTGTCAAGAAAATAAGAGAAAACTAATACCAAAAATGGACAAGGAACATCATTATGTATTATTATAAGAAAGAATATTAATAAATTTATGGAATTGCAGATTAAATAGATATTTTTTGGGGCAACTGGGTGGCTGAGTTGGTTAAGCATCCGACTTTGGCTCAGGTCATGATCTCAAAATTCGTGAGTTCAGGATCCACATCGGGCTCTCTACTGTCAGCACAGAGCTTGCTTTAGATCCTCTCTCCCTGCCCCCTTTGCAGCCCCCCCCCCCATTTTCTCTTTCTTTCTCTTTCTCTGCCCCTCCCCTGCTCACATGTACTCTCTCTCTCTCTCAAAAAAAAAAAAAAATAAATAAACATTAAAAAATGTTTTTTAAAATAAAAATGCAGCTATGTGCTGTTTTAAATAGATAAATTTGAAGAAATTACAGTTTATATAATCTTAAAGAACTAAAAACTCTGTGTAGTTCTATAAATAATAAAGGAATTGAATTTATAATATATATTTTTCAATCCTACCAAGTAAGATTTAGGCCCTGAAAGCTTCATTAATGAATTATACTAAGCACATAAGGAAAAATCAAGTCCAATCTCACAAAAACCTTTCCATATGCTTTTTTAAGGGAAAGTTCTATGAAGCCAGCCTAATTTTGACAATGAAAAGACAAGCATATTAAGAAAGAGAAACCCAGGTTAACTGATGAACATAGAATTACAAATTGTAAACAAAATATTAACCAAATTAAAGACCACACTCAAGTGAATTACAAATTGCACTCAAGATTGGTTTTATTCTAGGAATGCAATATTGTTTTTACGTTTAGATACCAATTACTGTAATTCACCAGATTAGCAGAATGAGAAAATTTACACAATTATTTCAATAATGGAAGAAAAAGGACAGTTAAAATACAAACTCAATTTTTGTTAAAATTTCTCAGCAAATTAAAAATACAAGAAAATTACATTAAGGTGTGAAATTTTATATAACAAATACTACATTAAAACTCCTACTAGAGGGGGCGCCTGGGTGGCTCAATAGGTTAGGCGTGTGCCTTTGGCTCAGATCATGATCTCATGGTTTATGAGTTCGAGCCCCACTTCAGGCTCTCTGCTGTTGGTGCAGAACCCGCTTCTCATCCTCTGTTGTCCTTTCTCTCTGCATTTCCCCCTCTTTCTCTTTCTCTCTCTCTCTCAAAAATAAATTAAAAACAACTTGAAAAAAAACAAAAACAAAAACTCCTACTAGATTGTGAAACGTTGAAAGGTTTCTCCTTGTTGGGGCACTTGGGTGGCTTAGTCGGTTAAGCGTCCAACTTTAGTTCAGGTCATGAGCTCATAGTTCAGGAGTTCGAGCCCTATATCAGGCTTGCTGCTGTCAGCCTGTCAGTGCAGAGCCTCATTCTGATCCTCTGTCCCCCTCTCTCTGGCCCTCCTCCACTTGGGCTCTCTCAAAAATAAATATTAAAAAAAATGATTTCTCTTTTCGATCATAAAAAAGGCATGAGGCTCAAAGTCAGTTTTATTATTGTACTGAAGATAGTAGCCAGCACAATAATAAAATAAGTTAACAAAAATACAAAGACTAGATAGGAAGTAAAACTTTCATTGTTACCAGAATTTATTATTTTTATCTAGAAATATTTAAATGAATATAGGATTAAATAAAAGATTTCATAAGTTTGGTAGATGCAAGTCTAAAATAATAATAATAATAATAATAATAATAATTAATAATAATAATAATAAACTGATCAGAAACAACAAACTAACATATGAACAATTGTTACAATTACTCAAAATAACAAATATTTAGGAATAGATTCCGTACAGATTATTGCTCTACGGAGCAAACTGTAACATACTGTGAAGAGAAAACCCAAATAAATGGAGGAATATATCCTGCCCGTTGGGGAAATATGTATATTGAGGAACTTATTGAAAGGACTTACCTACTTACCCAATTGTGAGGTCTGGCAAATACAAAATCTGCAGAGAGGATGGCAGGGTGGAAACTCTTGCAGGATTTTCTGTTGCAGCCTTGAAGCAGAATTTCTTCACTGGGAAAGCCCAGCTTTGGCCTTTTGACTGAATGAGGCCCACCAACATTACTAAAGGTAGACTGCTTTATTTAAAGTCAACTGATTGTAAATGTTAACCATATCTGCAAAATACCTCCACAGCAACCCCTACATTGTTGTTTGATGAAATTTACGGGACTAGAAGTAACCATATTGACACTTAAAAGTAACTGTAACCATATTGACACTTAAAAGTAACCAATCACAGTACAGCAATTCATAAAGTAGCTGTTATCTTTCCCATTTACCTATGAGAAAACAGAGAATCATTGATTTTATATAAGATCCCCAACTTCACTAAACTTACTTGTGGCTGAGCTAAGATTCTCATTCAGGTCTAGTAGGCTATCAAATTCAAAATCGTAACCAGTATATTATAAAATCAAAAACAACAAAAATATTTTTAAAGCTAAATTTGAAACAAAGTGGTATTTCTTTGGTTTACATTTGAGTCTGTTTCCCCACATGTGTGAGGTTGAGTAACAAAGAGTCAGATACAGTCAGAATTCTCCTGTGGAGAGCTAACTCTTCTGGTCACAGAGCAGGTAGAAGAAATGACTCTGGATGAGAATGTAAAAGTTGTCTTGTCAACATTCCATATCTGACAATCCTGTATTCCTTTTGGTAATTGAAATCACTGGTTCAGTGCTATTAACATTTTTTTCTTGAAAGTATGAAATATAAATATTTGCTCTGAATTTGCTTTGATGAATGCTTAATATTTAGTGCCAATTACATTTTAAGCTGCTAAATGTCAAGTCATTTGGAGATAATGAGATGACAAAAAGGTGTTTTACTTTATTGATAAAAAAGGTTGAAGGGAACAATTTTCATACTCTTTTTCACAAAGTAAACAACTCGTTGTGATTCAGCTTTTCAAATAAAATACATTTTTGTATTTTCAAATAAAATGCATTATATTGTCGGTAGTGAGGTCAATTAGTACATACCTCTGCAAAGCGTTCTCTTCTTAGCATCAAAGTAGATACTAGTAAAAGGTTGTGCTTATCAACTTCATTCATATTCAAGTCATCTAAATTATAGACATTCCATCTTAAAAGGTTTTATATTGTCTGAATTGCTCAATTATATTACATCTCTATCAAACTGGTGAATTTATATTACTTCAATCATACATTTTTTTCCTCAATCCATCTTTGGCAACCCTTCTCAAACATGACTTAAAAATATTTTAATCTATTTTAAATTTGTTAAGTGACACAGTGTCTTACTTAAGCTTTGAATTATTTGAAAAGGTGCTTAAATTTCTTTTGACAACATTATGAAGCAGAGTTTGAGCGATGATATAGGATATGGGTAAATTCTTATTGTTATAAAGAAAATAATATTTCTTTGTTTTCTTCTAAAATATATTATTAAATAAATTATATATGGTATTTACACATTATTTACCATTAGGTGAATATTACATGGAAGAGGTTGAGAATTAGGAACACATGAAAAGGAGAAAAGTCAGATTTTTTCCAGGAACGTCCTTCCCTCCTGATATAACTTCAATATTAGAAAACAGAAATGTTAAAAGTAAAGGATAGGAAAACATAATTCATGCATTGTAAATATAATAAAGTCAATTTAGTAATACCAACATCACATAAGAGTTTCAGGCAAAAAATATTGCCCACTGCAAAATGTTGTACCTATGTGTATGCATACATAGATATATATATGCATTCATATATACATATACACATACATATACATATCCGAACACTGGTCGTATTTGTCAGTGATTAGTAGAGTTAGTGCAAAAATTTGCTAGATCACCAAATATGTGAGGAGCAATGACAGTTTTGAATAACAGTTCTCAGTTCACCAGATTTTTTTTGATTAATATTTTTTTTTCCTTGCAAGGGAGGGAAAAAAATAGAAGATGAAAGAAGAATCAAGTGTTCTGTGGTAGTTCTAGAAATGCAGCTAAATTCTGTATTATCCTAGAAGCATAAGAGTGATACTTTCTTCTCTTCTTGGGTACTTAGGAGTTCAGAGTTCCAGACGTCAGGTGCAAGTATAAGATATTCCTGTAGCAGTGATAGAAACATAATTGCTTGAGTTAGCCAATGCAGTCAAATGGCCAACTGTGAACAAGTGCTAACCAGCAGCTTAGCTAAGCTAATAAAGAATTTTTGTGGTGTGCTGTTATTTGTTTTGTTGTTGTTAAATCTTTAAAAAAGAAAAAAGTCATTTAGAGGCAGGGAGATTAGTGGTTTTGCTTTTGTTTTCAGCAACCGGTTGGGAGAAGTTCAGTTCTGCTCAAATCATTATGTTCAGAGAAGCATATTCTGCTTTGATTTAAGAGAGAGTTGCTTATTCAAGTTCTGATAGAGACTGGTTGTATATCATGAGGCACCAGAGCATAGAGATTAAAGGAAGATGCTTAATAAACAGAAAGTCTTGATTTGAATTCTCAATTGTGACATGGGTTTGGAAAAAAGCTGTCTGTATTGTAAGTTGATCATATATAGATGAAGATAATTAAAATGGCCTGTGGTGGTAGGAGGATTAAATGATACATGTATGGTGCTTAGGATGGTTCCTGAAACAGGTACACAATGGATATAAGCTATCACTATATAGAGACTAGAATGACAGCAAAAGTTTCTGGGCAGAAGTGACTTTTTGCTGTCAGGCAGAGAGCCATGTGAGACTCTAGGGGGGCTCATAAAGAGCAAACATATTGTAAGCAGTGCCTTGAGGGTACAGTTAAATGGGTTCTAAATATGTAGGGAGAGACAATGTCAGTTACAGAAGGAGCCAGGTCCAGGCATTTCTTATTTTAAATTAGAGTTATTTCTGCTCCTTTTAGAACCTCACACCCCCCCCCCACCCCCGACAAAGTAAAGAGAATAGGTACAAATTAAAAAAAAAATAGCGGGTATCTGTGACCCTAAATCAAAATATATGAGGGGGAACTACTAAATGAGGTTAACCACAAAATGGAGTGATTAAGATCAAGTTACCTACAGATAAAACTGATAGTAAAGTGTACTTCTCCAAAGCAGAACTTTGTTCTCTGAGGAATCAAGCTGACACTCCCTTATTGGGATCAATTAGGAATATTCATAGGTCGGTATTGTGAACTTCCTTAGACCATACATGTTATCAGAAATTAGTTTGGGAAAGAATTCTGAACCAAGGATGCAAAAAAAAAAAAAAAGCCATATTTGGGTGAAAATACCTGTTTATGAGACAAATTGAGGAGAGAGTCTCAGTTACAAACAGCCCTCTAGTTTCTAATGCATGTATACTTGGAGAAAAAAATATTTTTTTAAAGAAATAACATTTTGCAGTAGGTAGGCACCACCTTAACTGGGTCAAACTGATATTAGATATTTGTCAATATGATCCAATGAGAAGTAAGTAATATCACCTATGTAGTATTGTTCAGAACAGTTTTAAATTGACTCTAATCATGAAAATGATCAGACAAATTGGGGTTGTCAATAACCCGTAAGAAAACTGAACAATGTCAGTTCCACAAAAGACCAAAGTGTCAGGGGACTCTTCTGAGTTAAAGGAGATTAAACAAAAGACAGTCCAGGTTCAGTCATTGGATCTTGGAAAGAAAATAGCCACAAATGACATTTTGAGGAAATTGAAGCAATTTGAATATGGATTGAATAGTAGGTACTATTAGAGAATTCATGTGAAATTTATGTGTGGTAATGGTAGTTTTTCCAAAAATGTATTGTGGTAAGAACAAGACCTCTACCCTATTAACGAATTTTTAACTGTGTAATACAATATTGTCATCTATAGGCACAGTGTGGTACAGCACATCCCTAGAACTTAAGCATCTTGCATAACTGGAATTGTATGCTCCTTGATTAGCAATTCTTGATTTCCGCCTCTCCGAGCCTCTGGCAAACCTCAATTCTATTCTTTGTTTCAATGAGTTTGACTATTTTAGATACCTTATATAAGAGGAAACATCTAGTATTTGTCTTTCTGTGACCGGCTTATTTCCCTTAGCATAATGTTCTCCAGGTTCGTCCATGTTGTTACATATTGCAGGATTTCCTCCCCCCCCCCCCTTTTTTTATGACTGAGTAATAGTTCACTGAATGAATATTATATTTTTAAAAAATCCATTCATTCATCAATGGACATTTGGGTGGTTTCTACATTTTGGCTATTATGAATAGTTGCACTGAAGATAGGAGTGTTAATATCTCTTTGAGATTGTGATTTCAGGTCCTTTGGATAAATACCCAGAAGTGGTATTGATTGATTATATGGTAATTCTATTTTTAATTTTTTGAAGAACCTTTGGACGGGTTTCCATAGTAGCTGTACCATTTTGCATCCCCACTTCCACTGTACAAAAATTCCAATTTCTCTACAACCTTGCTAACACTGTTGTCCTTTGTTTTTTGATAATAAGAGGTGTGAAGTGATAATGTCATTGTGGTTTTGATTTACATTTCCTGATAATTAGGGATGTTGAGCATTCTGTTCATATACCTGTTAGCCATTTGCGTTTCTTCTTTAGAAAAATTTCTGCTCAAGCCTTAGCCCATGTTTTAATTGGTCTATTTGTTATTTTTGCTATTGGGCTGTAGCAGTTCCTTACATATTTTGGATATTAACCTGTAATCCGATGCATGGTTTGCACATTTTTTCTCCCATTCCTTTATGCTCTGCTTTTGTTGCCTGTGATATTCATGAAATCATTTCCAAGACCAATCTCCAGAGGATTTTCCTCTTTGTTTCCTTCTAAGAGTTTTATGGTTTCAGGTCTCACATTAAAATTTTTAATCCATTTTGAGTTGACTTTTGTGTGTGGCAGAAGATAAGGGTCCAACTTCATTCGTTTACATGTGGATAACCAACATTCCCAGCACCAGTTGTTGAAGAGATTATTCTTTTCCCACTGTGTATTCAGACACTCTTGTTGACTATCAGTTGACCATATATGTGTAGATTTATTTTGAGGCTCTACCCTCTGCTCACCAGTCTATTTTTCTGTCTTTATGCTAGGAATTGGCATTGTAGTTTATAAATATGTAAAACATTTAAATATTTAGCATGTAATGTGAAGATATAGGTGACATATTTTCTTGTGTTTGAACAAACGATAGCAACAATAATATGGAATGTGTGTGTGTGTGAGTGAGTGATATGTTATCACTTAAGTCTGGGAATTTTATCTCAGTGTCTACTATGGCATCTCCGTCTACTTAGCCTCATCTCTGTATCATGTTAGGACAACTGAGTTATCATTGAGTCTCTCCCATCAATGGTCAGAAGTTTTGACTGGTATTAGGTGAATTACCAGAAACCTGGATAGATCCATAATCCATCAGAGGTTACTGATATTTGAATAACTGTACCAAACCCAAAATTGGAGATGAGAGACTGTATTTTGAATAAAATAGATTTAGACAGCAGAAACCCCTAATGAATAGTCATTTGATTCAGGAGTGACCAGAGGTATTGCATGAGAGGCTTTAACACTCCAGCCATCACCATCTCTTAAGTGAAAGATTTCAATCAGTGCTTTGTTGGTAACTGTTGACCATTTTCCAAGAGCTAATACAATTTTCTTTGCTTGTTTTATTCACTTTTATGATTAATGTATCCAAAAGTAGTTAGCACTTACTGTGCTGGAGACCCTGTTTTAAGAGCTTTACAAACAATAGATTATTTGGTTGAATTTCTATAATATTATGAAGTAGGTATGATTATTATCCCTGTTTTACAGAAGAGGAATCTGAGGCACAGAGAAATTAATTGTCTGGTGCAAGATTACACAGCTAGTAAGTGAGAAAACAAGGATTTAGCCTAAGTACTTTTGGACCTTATGGACAATATGGGCAGAATGCTTTGAATATGTATGCAATCTAGTTACTTTTGTAACAGATTCCACATTACGGACAGTGTTACCTTCCAATTTATTTACTCTCTTCAAACTCTTTTCAAACTTCAGACTTTCAAAAGCTTCTCAATGCTTACCATTACTTAGCTTGGTCCTCAACGTCTTCAACATATATGCTTTAATTAATACTTAAGTCTTATCTCTAATCTTTCCTTACATTCTATGTCATAATCATTTCTTATTTTCTTTCATACACACACACATGCAGCCTTTATTAATTGTAATGCATTAAATCAATTATTTACTTGAGTAGTACTGAATATTGCTTTGATATTGCACTTCAAGTATCTCAGCTTCCTCTTTTCTATAGTTTTATGTACATGTGACTCTTGCATGTCTAACTTCTTTCCTTTTTTTTTTTTTTTAAGATTTTAAAAATTTATTTAATCTCTATACCCCACATGGGACTTGAACTCATGACCCCAAGATCAAGAGTTGCATTCTCTTCCAACTGAGCCAGCCCGGTGCCCCAAACTTATTTCTGACACATTATTCATATTCATATAGACCCTTTCTCTTTTCTTATCCCATGAACCTGGATTATCATTAGTTAGCCTTCTGATTTAGTCTTGAATTTTACCCTAACCCTGTGTATTGTCAAGGTTAGTTTCTCTTTCTAGAGCATAACATCATCCTCAAGTTTCTGCTCTTCCTGTTTGCTTTGCTGCAGAATGATGCAATTAGTGGTTTTTATTAGAGTGTAGGAAATATAATGAGAGACTGTAGTAAAAGTGTACTATCATTGGACTATACGAATCAAAGTAGTGCCATAGAGTAAATATTTGTGTATTCATTTACTAACCATTATCTATAATCACTAAGCAATAATGAAATAATCCCAGAAATGACACTTATTTTCTGTTAGAGACTTGTGTTTCTTTCGTTATCGCTTTTTTATTGTTGGTTTTGAAAGTAATGTACCATTAAAAATTTCAACTTTTGCTAAAGTGTTAACTGCTAATTAAAATTTGGTCAACTCTTATAATAAATGATTAAGTACATGGCAAATGATCCATTGTGTTGTATATCCAATGATATAAATCAACAATACTCAAATTATTTAAACTAGCATTTTTCATAGAGGGAAAATTGTATGCCTTGTGAGACTATTTATTTTCAAATGCAAATTAGAAATGGTCAACCTGAAAATTATTAATAAATGAATATTGATTAATAGTGTATAACTATTTTCTAATAAAAATATGCTGTTTTGTAGATATTATTTTTATTAAATTTGTATTTCAATTAAACCTTTTTTTCCTAATGGTATATATATACTATATATATATACTTATATATATATAGTATATATATATTTATATAGTATATATATATTTATATAGTATAATGTATATATATATATGTCTCCCTCTCTGTCAAAAATAAACATTTAAAAAAATGTTTATTTATTTTTGACAGAGAGAGAGAGAGAGAAAAGAGTGTGAGTGGGAGAGAGTCAGAGAGGGAGACACAGAATCCGAAGTAGGCTCCAGGCTCCGAGCTGTCAGCACAGAGCCCGACACAGGGCTCAAACTCACAAACCGTGAGATCATGACCCGAGGCGAAGTTGGAGGCTCAACCGACTGAGCCACCACCCAGGCTCCCCAAGGAACTTTTATCATATATAATGTGATCTTGAAGAGGCCTATAAAAAGAAACACTTTACAAGAGTGTGTTTTGTGCACTGGAGTCATAAATGTCCCTAGCAATCAGTATCAAGAAGTGTAATAATGCACAATATTCAAACATTTTCAGCCAGTATACACAACATAATCCCTCTGCACATTTTTTTTCACTTACACACAAATACCACCTATTGCATAAATATTATATATTCATTCATACAAATTATAAACCTTGACAAATACATTCATGTCAAATATTTCATTTTGAATTTTTGTTTCCAAGAGAATACTAAGAAACCCAGGGTAAACCAGAGGGGTGAAGCAACAGTGCGACTATGGACCGAATTGTTTGCGTCCTCGCATATTTCATGTTAAGTATGTCAGTCAGAGAAAGACAAATATCATATAATTTCACTCATATGTGGAATTTAAGACACAAAATATATGAACATAAGGGAAGGGAAGCAAAAATAATATATAAACAGACAGGGAGACCGACCATAAGAGATTTTTTTTTTTAACATTTATTTATTTTTGAGACAGAGAGAGATCAAGCATGAACAGGGGAGGGTCATAGAGAGAGGGAGACACAGAATCTGAAACAGGCTCCAGGCTCTGAACTGTCAGCACAGAGCCTGACACGGGGCTCAAACTCACGGACCAAGAGATCATGACCTGAGCCGAAGTCGATTGCTTAACCGACTGAGCCACCCAGGCGCCCCATAAGAGATTCTTAAATACAGAGAACAAACTGAGGGTTGCGGGCAGGGTGTTGGGTTGGGGGGGGAAGAGCTATAAAGGGGTGATGGGCATTAAGGAGGACACTTGTTGGGATGAGCACTGGATGTTATATGTAAGTGACGAATCACTAAATTCTATTCCTGAAATTATTATTACACTATGTATTAACTAACTTGGATCTAAAAAAAAAAAAATATCCTAACCATCAAGGTGATAGTATTAGAAGGTGGAGGCCCTTAATAGGTGGATCATGAGAGTGGAATCCATATGAATGGGATTAGTGCTCTTACAAAAGAGACTCTAGAGAGATCCTTCACTCTGTACCTGTTACGACTTAGTGTAAAAGATGGCCATGACCAGGAAGCAGGTTCTCCCCAGACACTGAATTTGTTGATATCTTAGTCTTGGACTTCCCACCTTCAGAACTGTGACAAATAAATGTTGCTTATAAGCCACCCAGTCTTTTGAATAGTAGCCTGAACAGACTAGGACTTAGGAATAATGTAAGCCTCTTCCAAATGATTAAAAAAACAAAGCAAAAACCAAAACCAAAACCAAAAAAACAAGTATTCCAGTATATATTTTCTTCAAAAATAACTCAATATGTGGGGAAAAATGATGAAGCATAACATTCTACTGTGACTTAATTTTTTTTACTTTATTAGATGTAAATATGACTTTTAAGAAAGTTTATTTACTTATTGAGAGTAGTTGACACAAATGTTACATTAGTTTTAGGTGTACAGCATAGTGATTTGACAAGTTTATACGTTATGTTATACCCACCACAAGTATAGCTACCACGTGTCACCATTTAACGCTATTACTGTATCATCGACTATATTTCTTGTGCTGTTCCATTCATCTCTGTGACTTACACATTCCATAACAGGAAGCCTGTACTTCCTATTCACCTTCACCCATTTTGCCCATCCCCCTACTCTCCTTCCCTCTGACATTCATCCGTTTGTTCTGTATTTAGATCTGATTCTGCTTTTTGTTATTCATTTGTTTTAAATTCCACATACCAGTAAAATGGTATTTGTCTTAAGGAGATAAATTTAAATGCTTATATGTGTAGCTATACCTTATGACCTAATAGACTACATTTACCAGAAATTCCATTCAAAGAAAATAATGTGATCTGCTTAATGGATTCCACATATGAGTAAAGTCCTATGTTATTTGTCTTAAGAATTTAAATGTAAATGCTTAAATGTGTAGCTATGCCTTATGACCTAATAGTTATGAACTACACTTACCAGAAATTCCATTCAAAAAAAAAAAAAAAAAAGTGATCTACTTAATAGATTCCTTTGGGCAGAGTCTTGGAAATACCAATTAGAACAACATTTAAAAGATAAATGCTTAATCTTTCAGATTTTGAATGAGTAGCTTAAAAAAGATTTTTGCTGTCTCAAGTTTCAAAAACATATTATTTCTCTGCCGAGTGCATTTTAGAAATTAGGACACAATCTTTATCAATCAAGTGTTTTAACACATTTTGGTTTCATTAAAAATCAACCTAAGAATATATTCAAAATGTCTGATGTAATGTTTGGAGAGAAAAAGCAAAACTAAGCAACCAAAATATTAACAACAAAAACCTGTGTGACAGGTTGGTGGTATTAAATTTTGTCTTTGTTATCTTGGAATGATGTGAGAGAAATATCTCCATTTTCTAAAAAGAAGTGCCAGACCCATTCAGGAAAGATGTATCAAACAAACAAACAAACAAACAAACAAACAAAAAGGTCCTGATGCTATCTTCCTGATTACTAACAGTCTATATAAGAAAAGAAAATAGAAAAGGACAAGTCTAGAATCTGTGATGTGTAGACATATCCATGGTCTTTTCTCCAGAAGATATTTCTGCCCCACTTTAAACAAAGTTGGTTAGGAGGAGAAGGTATTTTGCAAAGAGAAAACTAGTGTCTTATTGCCTGGCTAGATCTTTGCTGAAATGAGCAACTGAAAATTTTATAAGCACTTCAATGTAACAGAGAGAGAGAGAGCGTGAGAGAGAGAGAGAGAGTGCGAGAGAGCAGGCCTTAGTGAGTGAATTCTTTGGAGAAGTCACCATCTGTTCTCTGAAATTGGATGTCCTATGTAAAAAAACAAAACAAAAAAAAGGGGTGAATTTTGAGGGTAATGGCCAGCTGGAACTTCCAGTGATGGCTGGAGTGAAGAAAGAAATATTAGAGAAGTTTGTATCACCAGCAATTATTATGTCAAGAAAACATGAGCCTCTGGTAGGCAATGTGTGATCCAGAAAAGGAGCTGGGTGTCGGTTATCCTGATGGAGACCCAAATGAGGTGGTCTATTGGAACAGAGTAACTGCAGCAGTGAGAGGTTGCAGCCTGTGTCATTGGATGGTGGCAGGCAAGAGCTGAGGAGGTTGAAGGAGTTCAGCGGAAAGTGTTTCAGAGTCTTGAAAGCTGGACTGTTCAGACGGTCCTGCAGGACCGATGAATGGCCCAACGTGATCTAAAGGAGGGCTACTGAGACTAGGCAGCATATGACCATGGAAAAATACAGAGAGCTACTTGGTGAAATGTGGTTGTACCAATGTATGTAGTTGTTTTCTATATGTACCCTCACTGAATTCACTCACTCAAAAAGGTTACACTAGACATTAATCTGAGATATTTTCAGGTGAAAATAAATATATCTGCAGTGATAGTTCCATGAGATGCTTTCAGTGTTTCCCCCACAAACCTCCCTTGACTGGAGACAAATTCCATGGTTTGGAAAATAATCTGGAATACGCTTCATTACTAACACTAGGAATTTAAGTTAAATTATCTTTCTAGTTGCGCACATAAAGCATTTTTTAGCCTTTGTACATTAATATAACATAAATCTAGATCTATGAAAGTATAAAAGGATCTAATTACTTTGGCTCTTTTAACATGTTTTAATTCTTCATTTCCAATAAAATTGACTTCATTATGCTAATAGCCACAAAGACTACCATCCCCAGTCAGAATATTTTGGATCCCTCATATATTTGCATAATTAGTGGACTTGAAACATTTTTGAAGTGGGGAGATATTATTGAGTTTGTCCTAAAATGTAATATAACCAGATTATTTGGAAGTGGGAAATGTACACTCTTGCACAAACAAAATAATATATGTATACATATATTTCATACATAGGTATGTATAAATATTGAGTGTTGTGTATTAAATCTGTTGTCACCAATTAGTCAAAACCCCACTGAATAATTATTTCCTGTGGTATGTACGATATGTGTGTGTGAATATATATACATAATTTATACACATGTATGTATAAAACATATTTACAAGCTTAATGACCTATCCAAGAGGAAGCTAATGTACTTGAGTGGGCTACTAGTATGCTGTCTTTGAGATTCATTTTACTTAAAATCATATTATTATTATGATATTTATACATATGTAAGATTTCTTTTCCCATGAAGGAAGTTGAGGATAGAAATTTAATTTCTTATCATGCTGAATCTTGTCATTTTACAGAGTGTGATTTCTTACTAAGCTTGCAGCATCCATTCTTTCTTCTTTTAGATAGGGGGTGAATCGGGGTGCCTGGGTGGCTCAGTCGGTTAAGCGGCCGACTTCAGCTCAGGTCATGATCTCGCTATCCGTGAGTTTGAGCCCCGCATCAGGCTCTGTGCTGGCAGCTCAGAGCCTGGAGCCTGTTTCAGATTCTGTATCTCCCTCTCTCTCTGACCCTCCCCCATTCATGCTTTGTCTCTCTCTGTCTCAAAAATAAATAAACGTTAAAAAACAAAATTTTTAGATAGGGGGTGAATACACGACAGTGACATTTAGTTTAAAGTCAGACTCTCCATACGGCAAGTGAGGCTGAAATGTCTACTTAATCCAACATATTTTAATGAAGTAAATAAATTACCGTAGTGAATGAATAAGCTGTTGTAGTATGAGATCACTTGGCACCATACTTTGTTAAAGGAAACATCACTTTAACTCTTAACCCAACTCTGTTGTGTACTCTAATTTAAAAAGACCATAATTTGCAATTGCAAAAGTAGGTAAGAGACAAATGATTGAAATGCATATTTATGTGCTGTGTTCAGCTGAACATGCATCTGTTTTATTTACCTCTGGAATATTAGATACTAATTGGGACTGGGACGATCTCCTCTGTTCACTTATGAGGATAGTTTGGGGGAGGGTTAAAAGTAGAAATTGTTTTTATGGTGATTATCTTTTACAAAATTGTGACACTAATATAACTGGAGTCCAATTAATAATAAATTGAATACTTATTATAATAATTATCATTGTATTTTATATTAAACACAGGATCATGAAGAGATTGTCAAAATTACTCTGTTAGAGACCATTATTTTAATTACATTGTATTTAGATTGACCCAAATGAAATCGCCAATATTAAACCATCTTTTTCTTACATAAAAGGAAATTTCTTATGGTTCAATGTAATAAAGATAGTGAATTGAGGCAGTTTCAAATTTAGTAAATGACCCAAGCCTTTTACATTAGACAGTGAAATGAATGGGGGAATTGCATAATTTACTAATGATAGTTTAATGTTCATTTAGATTTTTAGATGTTGAATCACTCCTGGAAAACTTGATTCTGTAAAGATATGTAGAGTTGCACTGTGCTTTTATATATACTGTATGATCTACTTATAGTCTTACTCCCTTTTATATAAACTGAGTATTGTGGAAATTATATACTTTTATAATTTTAAAATTATACTACTTTTGTGGCCAGTTGATCATCATTCTCTCCCTCTCTGTCTCAGGTCCCTCTCACTCTCTTATATACGCACATGCACGCACACACATGTATGCATACATGCAAGACTGCAATAGCAAAGAGAGATCAGAATTCAGTCTGACCTTGACTCAGCTGAAACAAAGGATAGGAAGACTTTTAAGCAGTGGAATGAGAGGGGAAACACAGGCCATTTTTGTTTGCTAATTGGCTTTACCCAAAGGAAAAATCAAATTTCTCTTTGGGAAAGAAGGTGGTTTTACAACTTGGAACAAGGCACTACAAGTATGGCTCCTACCCTCTCACAGAGACTGGGAGACAGGGTGCTATTGCCCTTGAAGATTACATTTCAAAAGGATAGTCCCAGCTCCTTAAGAAAAACATTTCTGGGTTGTAAAGCTAGCAAGAGGATTTTAAAATGATTTACATGTCTAAGGGAGAGAAGATAATTTTACAGTGAGCTAAAGCAAAGTCTCTTTTAAAAAATGGAGGTCATTTAAAAAATGGGGACTAGAGTCAGAAAAAAGCCTATCAAAAGTTTGGTCAAGGGGAGGGGAACGTTAAGGCATATTGGTCACTAGTTCAAAAAAAAAAAAAGTTTCTGGAGTTTTATTTAATAGTATACTAGACTTATATTCCAAACATGAATTTTGCAGACAATATTGATCTGTCTCTTCCTTCACCACATGCTCTTTCTTGTGAGCAGAGAGGAGGAAAATTGTTATTAAAACTACATTTGAAAGATTTCCAATTCCCACTCGAACATGTAAAGAACTTGTAAGGCATCACTTCAACCTTCACAACAGGAAGAAAGCTAAACAAACTGAAAATCAACAACATTTCTTAGATCCATAAGAGAATTGGGGTCACAGTATAAACTGCCACCCTGGAAACTGGAGAGAAGTTGAATGCAGAGAATATAGAACGGTTTAGCCGAAGCAGAAGTCACTGCTGCCAGTGAAGAACACTTACAGAGGAACTTCCTAAACTGCTGGAGGCTGAATGTGGATCCAGTTTGTGGGTTAAAAGCTTCTGGGGATCCCCACCCCCATTTTGGGTGTTTTGCCTTCAGGAGCCCCACCAGGTTCTCATGGTAAAGATCAGAGAAAAATCCCCATGTGCTTGTCCAAGAGGAAGGGAAAGGTGATCATTTTGACGTACACCTAGAGGAAGTGTTTGGTGAAAAAAGGCTCTAGCAGCTTCTACAAAGTAAAAGACTTCCCTAAAGCCCTATCTGACTTAAGGGAGAGGAAATCATCTAATTCCAGCCCCTTTTAGACTTCCTGCCTCAAATAAGAGAGGAAAAATGCTGAGAAGCTCTTGTGAAGTTATAACCCAGGTCCACTATAAGACTGGCACTTAAGCATAAGAGTATAGAATGCTCCCTCTCCCACACATACTACACTTTGCCACCACTTAACAGGCCTCCTAAGGTATTTACTCAATTGAGATGGAAACTTTGCCACACAATATTCTGCACATGAATGTTTATAACAGCTTTACCCATAGTTACAACTGGAAACATGTCTTTCAGTAGCTGAAAGGCTAAACTGTGGTATGTATTCATAATGGGATACCATTCAGCCATAAAAAAGAGTGAGTGATCAAGCTATGAAAAGACATGGAGGAATGTTAAATGCATATTGATAAGTGAGAGAAGTCAATCTGATAAGGCTACATAATAAACGATTCCAACTATGTACCATTATGGAAAAACCAAAACCATAGGGATAGTAAAAGGTACGTGATTACCAGCTGTTCTCTAGAAAGAAGTGGAGAGGAGGAAAAATAATTTTCTCTCTCCCCTCTAGCTTCTCGGTTAACTTCTCAACTCAGAAGACAGATTAACAGGAGAAAAACAAACAGGAGGTTAATAACATGTATACCTCCTGTGTACATGGAGATACCCAGGAAAACTGAGTAGCTACCTAAAATGCCCTAAGCTATCACCTTATATACCATCTCGTTTATACCATCTAAAGACAAAAGATGTTGGGCTGCGAAGGGAGGTATAGCCAATTATGGGAGATTACTAAAAAAAGCACAGTGAATAAAGGTGAGGTTGTTATACAGATTCAAGTCTTTGTCTTCTCCATTGATAAGAGTTTCTAGAGACTTACAGTCAGTCATCCTCTTGTGGTATAGACAGGTGGACACCCTTACAAATAGAGATTTCCTTTATAAGTGTAAATGTCTTTTACAAATGGGTAACTTGCACTCAGTTTTCAGAGCTATTTTATCTGCAGTTCCGTAAAAATAATCAGCTAAGAATAATTAATATGCCAAAAAGACATATTTTTGGTTAGTATATTTCACTCCTCTTCAGAGGCAATTGCTAGGTGAGACTCAGGGAATTTTTAGGGTGGTGACATCAGTCTTAACGAGACTGTAATGGTGGATACATGGCAATATGCATTTGCCAAAACTCAGAGAACTCTATAACACAGAGAGTGAGGTCTAATGTAAACTATGGATTATATTTAATAATAATGTTTCAATATGGATACTGTAGTTGTAGCAGGTATACCACTATCTGGTCTATAATTCCAAAAATCTAAAAGTATACTAAAATGTAAGAGTTATTAATTACAAAAATATACAAATACAAGAAAATTTGCTGTATATTTTATTTGGAAGTAACCACTTTTTATAATATTTTAATTCCAGTTAGTTAACATACAGTATTATATTAGATTCAGGTGTACGATATAGTGATTTAATAATTCCATCCATCACTCTGTGCTCATCGTGTGCTTTGAGTATGCATAGCATTTCATTTGAAAAAAACCTTGATAATTGTGTTTGATTATAAAATCTAAAGCTCATACAGCGTAGCTTTACAGCGTAGCTTTTAAGAGAGCAGTAAAACAAAGCGATGGATAAAATGTTCTATATATGAAAAGAACAGAATTTGGAATATAACAGAAAAAAATGCATGAATTTGAAAGATAAAGACAAAAAATGTGGGTGAACCTGTAAAATGACAGTTGAGGATAAAGAGGGTCTGCAGAGAAGCACTAGGGTGAGATTTGCAAAGGTATGAGTAAGTAAAAGAATCATAAAAACAGAGATGGTTAAGTTATTAGCGCCATGATGCTGTGAAGGACCACTTTGCATTCTCTTAAATTTTTAGCCAAATCTAGGCACAACTATACAGCCAATATTGGAGGCATATTTGAGTTACTTACCTATATTAGGCTATAGTTTATTTTATTGTTAAAACAAATCAGTTCCATTCCATTTAGTACGTCAACACTAAAGAGAATCCTGTTTGTTCTTTGATAGTTTATGGATACTGAAATAATCTGATATGAAAATTAAAGTTCCCAATATTATAAGGTTAACATTTTGTAAGTATAATGGCTTTTTTTTATAAGGTGGCTTGCATTTGTAAACACTGCACACAGCTAACTTTTGGTACAAGGTGCATATTCTTTTTGTGCAATTTATTAATATTTCTGTGTTTTATTATGGAGGAAAATCTAAATCTAGTTTCATTAAATTACAAGTGCAAAACTATTTGAGAATTTAATGAAATATTCTCAAATTATTCCAGAGATAACTGGTTTAGAAATAAACAAATATAAGTGGTTTATTTTCTCTTGAGGTAAACTAGAACATTTTGTTTCATTTGCTGGCTTCAAGAGTTACACATGGTTAAGTGAAACTGGTGAGCATCATGTGGGAAGGCAACATCAAGAACATTATTTATTCATTTAATACTTTGGGATTCTTTTTTCCCTAAAAAGAATATTTTTTTCCATTTTCATTTGTCACTAATCCTATGTTTTCTTTTTATTTAGACCCTGTTGTATATGAAACCAAATAAAATGAAACTGCAGACTTTAGGATTTAAAAAATAATTTCACTTATTTTATGTGGAATTTTCAACTCAGAGTAAAACCTCCTAAAAGATTTTCAGGTTTTGTAATTAGGTGACAGCTGGCTTATGAAGTATCCAATGCCAATTTTCAGATAAAACTTTCATACTAGAACAGTTGTAATATATCTTGTAATTTCTAAGAGGATTTGCTATACATACCTCCAAAAAGTGAAAAACAATTTTCTATCAAGTCAACTACAAGTTGATATGTTTACATACAATGAAGCTTCTTTCCCTGATGAAGCTTGAATTATTAATACCCCCATTAATGTGTGTGTATGTATTTATATGTATACATGCATGTATATGTATGCGTGTGGGGTTATTAAAAATTCAGGCTTAACTAGGGAAAGAAGCTTTCTTGTATTTTATATGTGTGCATGCATGTATATATTTATGTGTATGTGTTTGTAACCCCCTTTTAATTTCAAAATATGTACTATATGGCTGAGTTTCATTATTATGAGGCAGTCACATCTGTCATGTGGATGGATACAATATAAGTCATTTGTTCTTTTCTCAATAAAATTATAATTTCTCTTGTGAGAGTATCTAAGTGAATATCAGGAAAAGAAGCGAAAGTCAGTGTATCTATGTCACAGAAAGAAATAGGGAGAGCAGTGGTACAAAATATATATGGCGAGATTGGCAGAACCTTCTAGGTCATGCTAAGGGTTAAGGACATGTGTCTTCCAAATACAACCTAAACCTACTAAAGGATTTTAAAATTTTTGATGCTTAGACTTTGAAAGATTGGTGAATTTTCCATGTAATGATATTTAATAGGAAGGTGGATAGAAAGATAAGTGCTCAGAAGGGGACTTATCCATAATTATCTGGGTTCTTGGGAGTAATTAATGATACCCAAGGAGGAGTTTAAGTGTAAAACAAACAAACCCTCAGTGTAACTAGGCATGGTTTTCCTTTCCTTTCCTTTCCTTTCCTTTCCTTTCCTTTCCTTTCCTTTCCTTTCCTTTCCTTTCCTTTCCTTTCCTTTCCTTTCCTTTCCTTTCCTTTCCTTTCCTTTCCTTCACCCATTCATTCATTCATTCAAATTTTAGTTAACATTCAGTGCAATATTGGTCTCAGGAGTAGAATTCAGTGATTCATCACTTACATACAACACCTAGTGCCCATCATAACAAGTGGCCTCTTTAATACCCATCATCCATTGAACACATCCCACAGCCACCTCCCTTCGTCAGCCTTCAGTTCTCTGTAATAGTCTCTTGTGGTTTATTTCCCTCTCTCCTTTCATTTTCCTCCTTTCCCATATGTTCATCTGTTTTGTTTCTTAAATTCCACATGCGTTGAAATCATAGGGTATCTTTCTCTGATTGACTTATTTATCTTAGCATAATATATTCTAGATCCATCCATGTTCTTGCAAATGGCAAAATTTCTTTTTTTTTTTTTTTTTTTGATGGCTAATATTCCATTGTATGTATACCACACCTTGTATATCCATTCATCAGTTAATGGACATATGGACTCTTCCATAATTTGGCTAATGTTGATAATGCTATAAACAGCAGGGTGCATGTACCCCTTTGAATCTGTATTTTTGTATCCTTTGGGTAAATAGTAGTGAAATTTCTGAATCATAGGGTAATTCTATTTTAGTTTTTTGAGGAACTTCCATACTGTTCTCCAGAGTGGCTGTACCAGTTTGCATTCCCAACAACAGTGCAGGAGGGTTCCCCTTTCTCTGCATCTTCTTCAATACCTATTGTTCCTTGTTTTGTTAATTTTAGCCATTTTGATGGATACGAGGTAGTATCTCATCATGGTTTTGATATGTATTTTCCCTGATGATGAGTAATGTTGAGCATCTTTTCATGTGTTTGTTAGCTCTCTGGATGTCATCTTTGGAAAAGTATCTATTCATGTCTTCTGCCTGTTTCTTAACTGGGTTGTTTGCCTTTTGAGTGCTTGGTAAGTACTTTATAGATATTAGGTACTAACCCTTTATCAGATATGTCATTTGAAAATATCTTCTCTCATTCTGTCAGTTGTCTTTTAGTTTTGTTGATTGTTTCCTTTACTGTGCAGAAGCTTTTTATCTTGATGAAACCCCAATATTTCATTTTTGCTTTTATTTCCCTTGCCTCTGGCGATGTGTGTGGTAAGAAGTTGCTATAGTGGAGGTCAAAGAGGTTACTGCTTGTGTTATCCTCTAGGATTTTTATGGTTTCCTGTTTCATATTTAGGTCTTTAATCCATTTTGAATTTATTTTTGGGTATGGTGTAAGAAAGTGGTCCAGTTTCATTTTTCTACATGTTGCTGTCCAGTTTCCCAACACCATTTATTGAAGAGACTGTCTCCTCACTGAATATTCTTTCCTGCTTTTTTTAAAAGATCAGTTGACCATATAGTTGTGAGTTCATTTCTGGATTTTCTATTCTGTTCCACTGATCTGTTTTTATGTCAGTACAGTATTGTCTTGATGACTACAGCTTTGTAATATAGCTTGCAATTCAGAATTGTGATGCCTACAGTTTTGTTTTTCTTTTTCAGGATTGCAACCTGGGGGTCTTTTAGGGTTCTGTAAACATTTTAGGATTATTTGTTCAAGCTCTGTGAAAAATGCTTGTGGTATTTTGATAGGGATTGCATTAAATGTATAGATTTCTTTGGGTAGTATAGACATTTTAACAATGTTCTTCCAATCCATGATCATGGAATGCTTTTCTAAAGAATATCATCTACCATGCAAATTCTTATAGGTGAGGAATGTTCAGGATATATGCAGTTTACTGCGTTAAATTTGTTAAGATCAAGATAGTACATTTTCTTTTAAGTTTTGAATATTGGGTTTAATTTTTAAAAGCTGGGTTTAAAGTTTTTTAATTATGGTAAGTAATAAGATGATAAGTAATATATTATGCTTTAAGGCATCTGCTTGAAACCAGTTAAGTACTGATTAGCCAAAAAGTGGGTCAAAGGCTAATAATGGTGTGGTAGACAGCCTCTGAAATGGCCCCCAGCAATTTCTACTTGCTGGTAATAACCCCCTTGTTTAATCCCCTCTTCTTAAATGTGGAGCAGACCTAACGATTGATGTCTAAAAAATAAAATACAGCAAAAATATGTCACTTCTGTGATTAGGTTACAAAGTCTGTGACCTCTGCCTTACTTCTCTCATTGTGTTGCTTGCTTGCTTGCTTGCTCTGAAGGGAAGGCAGTTGCCATGTTGTGAGCTACCCTACAGAGAGGCCCATCAGGCAAGACACAGATGATCCTTGCCAACAGTCAACAAGGATTGACTGCAGTCTACAAACAGCCACATGAATTATCTTACAGGTGGATCTCCCCAAGTCAAACCTTGAGAAGACCACAGCCCTTGATCAGAGCCCAGAGACAGAGGACACACTCCTGAATTCCCGGACCACAGACACTATAAGGTAATATATTTTCACTGTTTTAATTGCTAGATTTTGGAGTTTGTTATGCAGCAATATATAACAGATACAATAGGAAAAACTCACTTGATTTCAAAAATATATTTCAGATGGTTATCAAAATATTCGATGAAAGAATGATTTCATCTGCTACAATTTATTTTTTTTAGGTTTATTTATTTATTTTGAGAGAGAGAGAGAGAGAGAGAGAGAGAGAGAGTGTGTCCATGAGTGTGACTGGAGGAGGGACAGAAAGAGGGAGAGAGAGAATCCCAAGCAGGCTCCATGCTGTCAGCACAGAGCCCAATGTGGGGCTTTATCTCATGAACCATGAGATCATGACCTGAGCTGAAAGAGTTGGATGCTTAACCAACTGAGCAGCCTAGGTGCTCCCTCATCTGCTATAATTAAAAAAAAAAAAAAAAAAAAAAAAACAAACCTCAGACAAACAAAGCACAGATGTATCTGTATTAAGAGAAATGGCTGTTTCCTTGACTTACTCTTGTATCATTCAGAATAGGCTAGGCATAGAGGTAGAAATGGAGACAGAGATCTAGAAATACAGAGATCTAGGCATAGATAAGGATTTTTCTTCCATTATACCACTTGTACTGCAGGTTTGTGCAGACTGAGGGTTGAATATCTGTGTATCATAGTCAGTAAGAAACCCAGGTTTTTAGAGGCACCTGGGGGCTCAGTCAGTTAAGTGTCCGACTTCGGCCTAGGTCATGATCCCACACTTCATGGGTTCAAGCCTCATGTCAGGCTCTGTACTGACAGCTCAGAGCCTGGAGCCTGCTTCAGATTCTGTGTCTTCTCCCTCACTCTGTCTCTCTGTCTCCCCAAAATCAATAAACATTAAAAAAATAAAAAAAGAAAACCCAGGTTTTTAATGAAACATCCACCAGTCTCAAACACACCTGGTCAGCATGTCAGAGAGAAAACACAGCTCTGGAAGCTGTAATGCTAGGAATTGAGTATTTTAGCCCAGAAGTGGCACACAACTGATTAAGAACTCACTGATGAGAAGTAGGAGTAGTAACTGCATTCAACCAGAAGGTGGACAAGATTCATAATTTTACCACAAACCAGGAATGGATTAGAGCTCCAAGTACTTCGCAGTATTATTGGCTACCACTTTGTAAAAGCTTCTTGATCCTTTCCCATTGTACGTTTTCTTTCTTTCTTTTAAAGATACATTGGAATAAATCTGCCAGGCCTGTCTTGGAATACTATAAACATTAATTGAAATTAATTGAAAAGCTGTGGCACATTGAGCTGCACTATTCTTCACAGAATTTTTGATGGTATTTTATATCATAGATGAGTAATCCTACAGTTCTGTCCAGCACGTACCTGTTTAGTTTAGTTTAATTTTTTTTCTTAAGTAGTTCTGAAAGCAGTGAGTGTAGCAGGTGGGGGGGAGAGGGCATAGAGCATATCTGCAAAGTAGCCCTTTTTTTTCTTTTCATTTCATCTATGTAGATTTCCCAGAACTTAACATTATTTTTATTCTTTGGTTGGTTTGGTTTGCTGATGGTCTCAGGACTTACCATACTGTGTTATTCCATCTGGATAGTGAAGACACCTGTTTATTTTGCTAATTAATTAATTCAACAAATATGTGTTGAGCCTTTCTGCTTTGGCAGCACTTTTCTATGGTATGTAACAGTGAACAGTGTAACTTTAAAAATTTCCTGCCCCCCATGGTGCACATCCTCATGAGGAAGATAGATAGTAAACTGCTGAAAAGTAAAATGTACATGGTGTTAGGTAATGCTGAATCCAGTGAAGAAAAAATAAATAAGGAAGCATACAGGTAGCACTAAAGACTTCACTAATCTGACTTTTAAGCAGAAAGCTACAGAAGATGAAGCAATGAGTGGGGTCATGGAAATGAGAAGAAAGAACTTAGCCTGAGAGAATGGCAAATGCAAAGACCCTGTGGTGGGAACATCTTCACCATATTATTATTTTAAGGATGTTTGGATACAAAAGAGTGTTTCAGGAAGAGAGTGGTAGTTGCTAAAATCTGACAGGCATAACATAAGACATTATATCTCACTGTATTCATCTTTATTCTACCATTTTATAAAAAATTTTGAGGATATTGAGAAGTTTGACACGTTTAACACTTACATTTTAAAAATAATTGTATGACTGTAACATTGAGAGTAGGTGGTGGGGATATGATGGTAGCTGGAACACATGGATAGAAGCAATGGAAAGTAGTATGTTGTTATATGATAGATTTATTTTGAAAGCAGATTTATTCTGAAAGATTGATGTAGACTATGAGAGATAGGAAGAGACAAAGACTTCATTTTTTTTTTTTTTTTTTTTTTTTTTTTTTTTTTTTTTTGCAAATATTGAAAGAATTACAACTGATTGAAAAGGAAAACCAGGAGAATAGGTTTGGATTAAAAGTGAGAGTTTGAATTTGGTATGTTAGGTGTAAGAGGCCAATTTGACATAAAAATAGAGATATTGAAAGCTTTGGGTAAGTGCACCTGAAACAGAGGAGAGAGGTATAGCTGGAGACCTATATTTGAGAGTTATCTGTATATTAATGATTTTTAAAGCCATAAGACTACTAAAGACTGAATTGAATGAAGTCAGAGAAGTTAAGAACTCTAAAACCTGAGCCTCAGGGAATTCCAACATTTAAAGATCAAGGAGAAAAGAAGGAACTAAAAAAGGCACTGAGGAGAATGATTAATGAAGTTGGAATAAAATCAGAGTAGAATGTCCCTTAACCAAATAAAAAAAAAAAAAATCAAGTAATCAATTGTGTTAATTGCTGCTGACCAAGTAAGATAAAGACTGAGAATAGACAATTAGATGTAACAATGTTGAGATCACTGGTAACCTTGACAAGACTGATTTTGGGGAAGTTGTAGGTAGAGTCTGATTCAAATGTTGCAAGAGTGGGAAGAGATAAGGAGGGGTGAAGCATGTGGCTGGGAAAATACAGAATGATTATGATGGCCGTACTTAGGAAAACTTGAAGTGCTTATAAATCTACCGTGAGGATAGTTGGCGTGTTTGTGAGTGCCAAAGCTTTTCTTTAGTGGTTGCGTTTTGATTTTGTTACTTCAATATAGGCACGTTATCCAATGTGATACACGTGCAGATGTCGTGCAGGAAGAGGATCGGAATTAATTGGTTTCGAGGTTTTGCCAGGTAGATGTGATATGAGTAGACAGTTACAAAGAAGTTGAGGATATACTCAAAGGAGTGATTTAACAAAGGACTGTGGGATTTCAGCTTGCAAGGAAGGGAAGTCATGATATGAAACAGTGAAGCGATAGTTAAATTTTGGTATCATAAATGTTAATTTTGGTCCCAGAAGGTCACACACATTTTGAGACAGGATACTAGCAAGAGCAAGCGGTAAAGTTAAGAAGTACTATTTAGAGACTAGGATGCTTGCAATGAAGAGAGTGGAGTTATGGGTAAAGACATCACTAGTGTATGAATATTGAAGCATGGCAGAGGGCATGATCCATGGAGCAGGAGAGGGGTTAGGGTACCAAGATGACATATCCAAATGTGACTACCAAAACAATGAGGGAAATCTGATACATAATTTCTGTCCTTAACTGTAGGTTTTGTTTGAATATACCATAATGTTATAATGACCATGTGGACAGGCTTTTCTAAAAGACATGGCATAGGTCTGAAGGACAACATGGGTCAGCCACTCAACCTTTCTGTATCTAACTTTTTTCACCTATAAAACTGAGTTAAAAATAACACCTCAGGATGAGGGTGAGAAGTGTCAAAGCTAATGCCATTGCTCAGCACTTAGAAAGCTCTCAATAAATATCAATTATTATTTTAGCATTGTTATGAGTTCTCAAATGAGCTCAGTTCATATAACAGACATTTTGAAAGGAAAGGATTTCTCCACAATGAGATAAAGCCTATTGGTGCTATTTTAAGTTCTCAAATTCAAGCCCTTTCTAATGATCTTCAGTTTGAACAATTAGAAATATAACTTCAGAAAGATTTTAACATTACTCTCATTGGCAAATGTTGAACAAATTAATTCTCTAGATTTGTTAATTTTTCCCATATGCCAAAAGCAACTCTAGAGCAAAGCTGAATAGCAAAAAAGGGAAAAGTTGGGTTTGGGAGTAAAGAATTATAGCTTTAAAACAAGAAAAAAAAAAGAGTCTTCAGTGGGGATTAGGATAAAAGACAAACTTAGTGTCCAATTTGTGTGGGTTTCTTCAGTGTTCTAGTGATAAGGAATAACAATCCAGGGACACATCAAGGTGTGTTGTACATAGTTTATTATAGACTGCTTTATATAATAATAGATGAACATCCCATGTTTAGTAAATTTATCCATTTTCTAGCATAGGCTTAATTTCTCTAAAATATTCTATTGTGTTCATAAAGACAAAATCTCTTTAGTTACATTAAAAGATGAGCACAGATTTAAAATGCTTCAGTATCCTAAATTGTGTATTATTTAACAAAGGCGTCCCAATTCCAAAATCCACTGGAGTCATCTAATTTGAATAAACAAGAAATTACATTTTATATAGTAAGTTTTAATATATGTTATGTTGATATATAAATTAGCAAGATGGAAGGGATTTTTTTCTGTAATATTTCCCTTGGGATCCAAGAACTGAAGCCCAGGATTGACACCAAAACCATATAAAGATTACTATTGTACTTTCTATTAATTGAAAAGTTTGAGTTGCTCCTAAAAATACATTTCATCCTCTCAAAGGGGAAAAAATTGTAATAATGAGAGTTTCCCTCCTGGAGAATCCCAAGCCTCCAGCATATTTTATATTAAATCTCAAGACCATGAAAAGGAAGGATCTGATTAATTTTAATTATTGTGAGCAGCAAAAAGATACGGATGATTCCTAAGGCAAATGGTGTTCTAATCAAACTGAAATAATCATATTAAATCTAATGCCTAGGAAACCAGAAAGCATGCAACACAGTTTGAGAAGTACAGAGGTAACTTTTGACAGTACCTCCAGGTATGATTTAGTAGAGGATACAAAGTAAATCAAGTTCTAAAACTCTTTGAGTGGAAAAAACACAATCTGAGTTAAGATATGGAATTTATTGGCAACAGTAAATATTAAAGGTTTGGATTTCTTTAAGTACCAAAAGAAAATGGAAGTCTTGAACATCTCAAAAGGTGTTGTGTCTATTATCACCCAAGATAGTTGATGTTATAAATCAATATATGTATCAATCATTTGAACACTGTTTTCATTCCTATTAACCTGTTAACAGATCGATCAGCCGATATTAATGTTCTTGTTCCTGGGAGACTAAAACTAATCTCTTTACCTATGTATTATTTTCATTTAGTAAGTATTAAGTCCAAAGTTTAACTCAGCACAGACTTGGTTAGAAATAACAGATAGAAGTCATTTTCATCATAATAATGTTGTTATTCATATCATCATCACCATGATCATATAAATCAGTAATCAGAGAATCACCTAGTCTTCTCCCATATTATAATGTATCATTTTTGTCTTCCTAAGTCTACTTCACATTTATTCTATACTGATAAACTATTTTTATATTACTTTGTTTTTATTTTCAGTTATTTAAGTACAGGTCATATGTATTCATATATAAAAGCTAAGTGATATTTAAAGGCAACGGTAAAAGGAACGATTCCTTTTATTTTTCCATTCCTACCCATAATTGTATTCTCTGAAGCGACAACTATCAATCCCTCTATATATTTACTTTAGAATTCATCATATGGTTCTAAAATATTGTGCTTATATACCTAACCAACCGTTGCCATTTTGGGGAATTTATTGTATTCCTAGTATGTTAAATGATGGATTAACTCAACTATACTACTATTATTACCTTTCCTCTCTCATTCCCTAGTACACTTATTGAGTAATATTTGGATAAATCAGTGGTGACTGCTTCATTTTCTTTTTTTTCTTTTTTTATTTTTTTAATTTAAAAAAAATTTTTTTTCAGTATATGAAATTTATTGTCAAATTGGTTTCCATACAACACCCAGTGCTCATTCCAAAAGGTGCCCTCCTCAATACCCATCACCCACCCTCCCCTCCCTCCCAGCCCCCATCAACCCTCAGTTTGTTCTCAGTTTTTAATAGTCTCTTATGCTTTGGCTCTCTCCCACTCTAACCTCTTTTTTTTTTTTTCCTTCCCCTCCCCCATGGGTTTCTGTTAAGTTTCTCAAGATCCACATAAGAGTGAAACCATATGGTATCTGTCTTTCTCTGTATGTCTTATTTCACTTAGCATCACACTCTCCAGTTCCATCCACGTTGCTACAAAAGGCCATATTTCATTCTTCAGTCAGACTGGCCAAAATGAACAAATCAGGAAACTATAGATGCTGGAGAGGATGTGGAGAAACGGGAACCCTCTTGCACTGTTGGTGGGAATGCAAATTGGTGTAGCCGCTCTGGAAAGCAGTGTGGAGGTTCCTCAGAAAATTAAAAATAGACCTACCCTATGACTGCTTCATTTTCTAATTATGAAAATAGTGTATCATTTATGAGCCAGTTGATGTTCTAAGTTAATAATTCCCCATTTTCTATATATTTCCATACCGTCAAGTACATTTTTTTTGGTTGTATTACGCCTCTTCCATTTTGTATTCCAAACTGAAATAATTTATCAAAGCCTGTGGCATAGCTCTTGTCTTTCTGAGTTGGATTAACTTGCCAAAATCTTTGGTTTGTACCTTAATTTTGTTGAAGCTTATTTCTCAATTATTTCCTTTGAAATAATTTATGACTTTATATTTTGAGATTTTTGTGTGTCCAAGGATAATTTTACTGCACCCTTTTTCTTGATTGATATTGGCTGCATATGGTTCACTCAGTTTTCTAGTATATAGTAGTGATACAGAGAAATCAGATACCTAACTGAATTCCTTACTTTAGATATTTATTCTTTCATGGCAATATACTCCACTATAGTTTTTATTTACTATGCAAGAACATTTTTGGAATTTTGAATAGTTTATGCTTCTCAGAATGCATTTATTAAATACTGGACTTTCTGGATTTATTTATTACATTATATATTTTGATCTTTTTTTATTTTTTGGTGTATCGGTAATTTGATTTGTTTTCCAACAGCAAAACCAAACATGCACAGATATCTATGAGAAAACTATGTGAGACAAAAGTAGAAAATGGAACTGAGAACAGGGCATCTGATAGACTTGAGAACAGAATAGTAAATTCTCCAATAAGGGTTAACTGGAAAGTACCACAGGCCAATTTGAAAAAGCAGTGGAAACCGGGAGATGTTTTTGCAAACCACATTACATATATGAGTGCAAAGGGTCTAAAGTGGTTTCCAGGAACTGAATCAGATCTAGCCCTGTAAACTCTTGAAATTAACAAATCAAAGTATCTTTCTGACAAATATCATTCTAAATGTCTAGAAATACACATTGAGCAGGACAGCAAAAATAAGAGCAAAGCAAAACAAAGATCTAGATTAAGGTAACGGCAGTAGAAGATGCCATCTCAGAAAGTACAAGTGTATGTTATTTTTATCACTTTGTCAGGACATTAGAAAAAGGAGCATTCGAGTCAGGAAACTAGAAAAGCAATTCCCTATAGTGTGTCTTTTATTTCCATGACTTATTCATTAACTGGAATGCTATATCTCCCTCTCCCCTTCACCCATTTTTCTGATCCCCTCTTCCCTCTTGCAAATACCAGTTTGTTCTGTGTGCATAGATCTGATTCCACTTTTTTGTTTGTTTGCTCATTTGTTTGTTTATTCATTTGTTGTGTTTTTAGATTCTATATAAGAGTGAAATTGTATAGTATTTGTCTTCCTCAGTCTGATTTATTTCATTTAGTATAATACCATCTAGGTCCATCCATTTTGTCACAAATGGCAAGATCTCACCTTTTTTAAGGCTGTGTAATATTACACACATACATATCACATCTTCTTTATCTATTTGTCTATTGATGGACATGTTGCTTTCATATCTCGGCTACTGTAAATTATGCTGCAATGAACATAGGGGTGCACATACATTTTTGAATTAGTGTTTTTGTTTTCTTTGACTAAATACCCAGTAGTAGAATTATTAGATTATATGGCATTTCAATTTTTAATTTTTTGAGGAATCTCCATACTGTTTTCCACAGTGGCTGCACCAATTTATATCCCCACCAATAGTGCATGAGGGTTCCCTTTTCTCTACATCCTTGCCAACACTTGTTATTTCTCATCCTTTTAATTTTAGCCATTGTGATGGGTATAAGGTGACATCTCATTGTTTACTTCCCCAGTGATTAGTGATATTGAGCATCTTCCAATGTACCTCTTGGCCATCTATATGTCTTCTGTGGAAAAATGTCTGTTCAAGTACTCTGCTCATTTTTTAATTGCATCATTTTTTGTTGTTGAGTTATAGACGTTCTTTATATATTTTGCATGTCAACCCTTTATCAGATACATCATTTGTAAATATCTTCTCCCGTTTGGTAGGTTGCCTCTTTGTTTTGTTGATGGTTTCTTTTGCTGTGCAAAAGCTTTTTATTTTGGTGTAGTCCCAATAGTTTATTTTTGCTTTTGTTTCCCTTGCCTTAGGAGACATATAGACAAGAATTCTTATGTCGAAAGAAAATATAGAAGTATATTTAAGATATACAAAATAAAAACTATGTGTGAGCTAAAAATGCAATGAATTGACTAAAAGTCAAGTGCAGGCTAGAATGACGTAGAAACCCTGGGACTCCCAGACACAAGGGAAGTTGCTCTTACTCTCAACTCTGATCCCTTTGGTGCCTACTCTAAGCATAAGGCAGTCTACTGCTAGAGGAATTGGGATGTTAGCGATGCAGCCTTAAGCTGTTAGAAACTATTAGTTACTGGTTTCATTAAGTCTTTATAGGCCCAAGTTCAGGCCTGGTCTAGAAAGGGCTCAGTGGAGCCTGGCTAAAGTTTGGTCAGAGAGAGAATCTTTGTTAATATGTGTAGGAAATTCATATGTAAAAAAGAGAGCAAAATACAACAGTAAGGAAAGAATGGAAAATTCCATGAGAGGTGTTAGGAAGAGTGGAAATGTTTAAAACAAGAAAATAAGAGACTAACATCCTAATCTCCACTGAGAAAATTATAAACGTCCTAATCTAAATGAATGTATATAAAGTCAAAGCAAAATAGAGGAAAATATTTATTTGTAGGAATATAGAAAGATTTCTTAGAATAAATTCAAAGGAAAAATGCAAAAAAATGATGCATGAAGAAAGAAATTAAAATATATAATGTATTATGCCAAAGAAAAAAATGAATCAAAAATTATAAAAATATAAGAGAGTTAATTGATTTTTTACCATATAAGTAACAACTTTGGGAGATTTAAAAAGATAAGTAACTTACAAAAAGTAAACCAACTAACATAATTAGTAATCAGAAAAATGAATAATTTTCCATTTTTTTTGCCTTTTATATCAGCAATTATTTAAAGCAATAAAAAAAAGTATTCAGTAATGATCAAAACTGGCTAAAATCCAGTGAAACGAAGAGCCAAACTGTGGTAGTAGAATTCTAAATTGTTTCAATTTTCTTTAAAACCTTTTTCTTAATTTTAATTTTAATCTTTCCCCATTGATAGGGCAACTTTAACATTTCATAATCTACTTCTCAAAATCTAGTTTGAGGAACTAATCATAGATAAGTTTTTCAAAGATGATCATTATAATCTTTACTGAGAAAATAGAAGCAATTTATCTATATTTTTATGTAACAAAATTGTCAAATGTATCACCTAATCATTTACTGCTGTGCTTTTTCTGTCATTGAAGACCATTCACTACCATTCTCTTCATGCCTTTCCTCTAGATAGTTACATGTCTAACTTTCAGTTCCTTTTTGTCTCTGCTAAAGACCACATTAGTAGAAAGACTTTTCTTGCTCACTCTCTGTATGAAAAACATAACCCTTGTACAGTCATCAGGCCTTTTCTAATGCCCTTGCCCCACTTTTTTTTATAAAGAAAATGGAGGGGGCACCTGGATGGCTCAGTCGTTAAGTGGCCAACGTTGGCTCAGGTCATGATCTCCTGGTTCAGGGGTTTGAACCCTGCATCAGGCTCTGCGCTGACAGCTCAGAGCCTGGAGTCTGCTTCAGATTCTGTGTCTCCCTCTCTCTCTACCCCTTCCCCACTCACGCTCCACCTCTCTCTCTCTCTCAAAAATGAATAAATGGTAAAAAAAAAAAAAATTAAATAAAAAAAAAGAAAATGGAATTTGGGGTGCCTGGGTGGCTCAGTCAGTTGTGTCTGACTTGGGCTCAGGTCATGATCTCACAGTTCATGGGTTTGAGCCCCATATTGGGCTTTTCATGAAGCACAGAGAATCTGTCTCCCCACCCCACTCTCTCTCTGCCCCACCCCCACTTTCTCACTCTCAAAAATAAACAATAAAAAAGACATCCTTATTAAAAAAAAAAGGAAATGGAACTTAACATTACATGTCAAGTTACTTTTTACGTTTAATTGTTTACTGTCTGTCTTCTCAAGTAGAATGTAAACCCCTTAAAAGTAGAGACAATTTGGGGCACCTGCATGGCTCAGTCATTTGAGTGTCGGACTCTTGATTTTGGCTCAGGTCATGATCCCAGGGTCATGGGATTGAGCTCCATGTCAGATTCCGTGCTGAGCATGGAGCGTGGTTAATATTCTTTCCCTCTCCCTCTCTCTCTCTCTCTGTCCCTATTCCCGAAGCAAGCACATGCAAGCATTTCCTCTCTCTCTAAAACAAAAACCAAAAAAACAAAAGCAGAGACCATTTTATTCAAAATTGTAATCCCATGCTGGTAATTATGCCCAATACCTGGTAGTTGCTCACTAAATATTAAGTGAATGGATACGGTAGAATTTCTTATTAATGGACATCCTTCCCCTTACTTTGTGCTTAAAAAAATCTGATAAATACTAAAAATATTATTATATCTCCAAATTGAGATTAAAATCTCTAATATATTTTATTAACTAAAATTTAGGAAAATATGTAAGTGGCTCTTGTTATAGTCTGCAAATAAACATGTTATCATATCCTATATGTAGGGAAAACTGAAAAACAAAATATGCCATCACTACCTCAACTTCTAGGAAAATGGTGACTAATCCAGTCTTTTTTGATAGTTCTATTTCTCATTTAAGTGTAAGAAGTTGATATTCTGGATAATGTATCAGAGTTATGTAAGTTTGGTTGACGTGAGTTATTCTTTCTGAATTTAGATCTCTCCAGGTATATTGAGAGAAACTTACCTGTTTTCAGATAAGGTACAACTGAGGCATGGAGAGAGAACTTCCAGGAAATAAGTTCATATTCACATACACATAGGGATAGGAATTACAAAAGGTTCTGAAAATGCATTATATTAATAACATATAGCACATGAATTTCAAGTAGTGTGCAACTCAAATATTTGTGCAAGATTTACATTTTAAATAAAGAATTTGTATTTTCATAGCATTAGTTCAGTGGTGCTATTGTATTTAACTTGAGAAGGAAGTTATAATCATTATTCATACTGTTTTGTGTGTGTGTGTGAGTGCATGTTTTTTTTAAGTATATTTACCTAATATATACACACATATTAGAAAAAACACAGTTGGATTCTTTCCCCTGAATTATAGTTATTCCTACAACCAACCCAAGAAATATATAGGTTTAAGATCCCTTGAATGAATAAATTTTATCTCCTGAATAGAGTCACCTGAAAACCAGGTATAGAGCTGAGAGTGTATTGACTAAAGCATAGAGATACATTCCTCTTTTTTTAACTCCTTCAAGGTCAGCAAACATCGCATTCGCTTTTGGAAAATGTCATCTCTCAGAACAATCCTGCAAGTATATGAGGTTGACTTAATAGGGATATTATAACTGATTGATTCATAAATTGTCCTGTTGTATCCAGGTCAGTTTTGATTGCTCCGTACCTACTGTGTGAATCATGCAACCCTTCTTGTCAGTATGGCAGAATTATTGCTTCATGAAATTTACGGTAATAGAGAAGAGCTATACTCTTCATAACAATTTATAAATATTTTGACAGAAGCCATTCTTGTTTATTCTTCAAATCAATAGGTTCTGTATTCTTTTCTTTTTTTTTAAATTTTTTTTAACGTTTATTTATTTTTGAGACAGAGAGAGACACAGCATGAACGGGGGAGGGGCAGAGAGAGAGGGAGACACAGAATCGGAAACAGGCTCCAGGCTCTGAGCGGTCAGCACAGAGCCGGACGCGGGGCTCGAACTCAGGGACCGCGAGATCATGACCTGAGCTGAAGTCGGAGCTTAACCGACTGAGCCACCCAGGCACCCCAGGTTCTGTATTCTTTTCTATGAAAACACCTGTGTACCAAGCATGCCTTTTAAAAAAGCAGAAAACCAATTTACTAACCACTTAATTTACCAGCTTAAAGAAGACAGGTTTGGGTTTGTATTTCCATCAGTCTAAAAGGTTCGTGACCAGGCTCAGAGTAAGTTGCACAATAAACAAAGAACATCAGATGCCTGGATAATATTTTGATCTTTAATACAATTAGTCCTTGCTTTGAATATCTATAAATCCACATTTATTTAACATTAGGATAAACTTTGAGTGGGAGATACCATGTGTTTCCAATGGTGCAGCTACCTGTTTGCGGAGTTGCCATGAGTCGGGGTCTCTGGGTCCTTTTGTAAAGTCCTTGCACTGGACATGCACCAGGAGTGCAACTGTTTGTCATGTAAACTATTGAGATGAGAGGGTGAATTTGTGACTGCAGCATTTCCTACCCTCTTCTGAAAAATATGAACATTTCAAGGACAAGTTGTCATCTACTCTTAAATGAATATGAAAGAGGGGTTAGTGGTACAAGCAATCCTCCTCATAAGACAGTCAAGATTTTATGATACATAAGGACATAAAGGAGTTTCTGCCATGCATTCCTGTTTGTATTGTCTGAATAAGTTTATCTAGCCTTCTTTTGTGAAGGACTTTCGATTTTGATTTCTGTGTCTAAAATACAGCCTCATCTTTGGAAATCTACTTATTATTGAAATTGTTTTAATAACACCATCTATCTTCCTTTTCCACTGAAAAATTAAATCTATATTCAATTACACATGGTATTTTTCATTGTTTAACTGTGTCATTACCTATTTCCTCTTACTTATCTATTTGAAAATAAATATAGATCTTCTTATCTTAGGTCTATAGTGATCTCATCATGCTCAAATGAATTTCAGAAAGCTGATGGTTATCCTTTGCCTTTCATCAATAAACTGATACTTTAAAAAATCACATTATTAAAGAATATAATTCACTTTAACTTTTCATTTCTCAAAGTTTTCATCCTGTCCTCTTTCCATCTACTGATAACTTTTAATGTCCTGTAGCTATTTCTAAAGAGCTTAGAATTGAGGTTCTCTCTCTCTCTCTCTCTCTCTCTCTCTCTCTCTCTCTCTCTCCTATTTTTGTAGCATTGTTATACCACAGGAATGTAAGATCTTATATCTCCTAGAGTCATATTATTCAAGTCATAATATCATTTTTATGGACATATCCATATGCTAACTACATAATTATGGGAGTTATTCATCTCTCTCACATACATATTTGTTATAAAGTTTGTTTCTATACAAATATATTTACAGATATATATGTTAAATTTGTACATATGTGTGTGTGTGTGTGTGTGTATCTTGCTGTCTGCCCTAACACTGGACATAACACTAAATTCAGAACAAATTATTCATTAAAGTTGCTACATTATGTTTTTGTTTTTAAAATATACCAGAAATGTTTTTTATTAAGGTTACACTGCTATCTCTATAATAAAACTCAACATTCTGCTCAAGTGAGATTCTATTGTCTCCTTTACTACTTGGCATAATGGAACGTTTATTTAAGGTGGCATGTGAAGTATTTCAGAATTTCCCTTATTAGTTTCCTTGAATCTATCCATGTCTGTTCATAATTAGGACTGCTATACAGCTCTTCTAAAAACATATATCATATCATGTCTCTACCTTGCTCAAATCATTTCAAGAGCTTTATATCATCCTTGGAATGAAATCCAAAACACTTGTAATGGTTTTATATGGTAGGTTTTATATGATCTGATCTCTGCCAATTTTTCTAATTCCCAACTATGTTTCCCTGACGTATTTCAGATGCATTACATCTGAAATCTTTGCCAAATTTCTTTGTGCTACTTTTTAATTGGTTTCAAACATACCTACCATTCATGCTTTATAACCTTGTCATTATTGTTTCCTCTACATGAAATTCTGCCTAACTTCCCCTATCTCCTTACTTGCTCTTTTCTCCCCATAATTTTTATCGTTTTTTTCATGTAAGCAGTAAACATAACGTTTTTTTTTTTTTTTTGAGAGAGAGGTCTTCTTCACCACATGTCTTATCTGCTTGGGGTGCTATTACTGAATAAGTCTTATTATCATAAGACTGGGTGGGTTAACCAACAGAAATGCCTTTGTTCAATGTGCTGCTGGCAAATTTGGTTTCTGGTGATGAATCTTTTCACGGCTTATAGATGACTGCCTTCTTGCTATGTCTTTATATGGTCTTTCCTCAATTCCTTGGCACAGAGGAGGAGAGAGCAAACTCTGTTGTCTTTTTTATAAGGACACTAATTCTGTTGTATCAGGGCTCTCCACTTGTGAGTTCATTTAACCTTAATTAATTCCTTGGAGGCCCCATCTCCAAATATAGCCACACTGGAGGTTAAGATTTCAACATATGGATTTGGGAGAGATGCAAATATTCAGTCCATAAAACAACTAAAATAGTATACTTCATCTACAGTTCTGTACCTGTTATTCTTCTGTGATTCTCCTACTTAATTCAAACTATTTAAATGGTACTGTATATTAGTTTTCTTGTTTATGAAATCTCAGTGAAGGCATTTTGTCATATTTTAAACATTCTTTTTCCTAGGATCTAGTATTTGACAAGCATTTTTATTGTAGAATAACTAAAAGTTTCAAGGATAAATGAACCCATTACAGAATAATAAAGAGTCAATAAAATATAGGACCAGAGTGTCATGGTCTTTTTTGAACTTGGGTACCTCTTAAGCCTATGACTTTTCTCCTATTTCAAATTTGGAATAATAATATCTAAATCTCTGTTGGATTCCCCAAATAGAATGGAAGACTAGAGATATCATTATATAGTTTATGTTTAACAAAAAAAAAACAACCTTTTTGTTTTGAAATAGTTGATATTTAAAGCGTTATGGAGATTTTACTCATTTTTTACTTATACATGAGACTTTATCAGAATAAGTGAGCCATGGAAGCTTCCCTCCCCTCACTCCTATTACAGACAATTTGTGTTACTCAAATTCCTATTAGGAAACTCTTCCAACTCTTTAAGCTATGTTTCTACATAATTCTATTTTGGGGAGTCAATAATATATCTGCCTAGATGATTATAGGATGCAAACACACTTTTATATAATTATAGAGTACTTAAAATGCAAGTACCCTTTGGAGAGAGGTAACTGAGTAAAATTAAATAAGAAGCCATTTGTAAAACAGTTTCTGTAGAGTTTCATAGACCACAATATTAGTATATTCAAAGAATGCATTTTTATTTAGACCCATTTGACTGTTTCAGCACTGGGGTTATCTCTATTGCCATTGCTATGTATTGCCTACATGCCCAAGGAATAATGTTGTCTGTTGTTCACTTTTCTCCTCATGGAATGTAAACCAAATGAAGCGATGCAAAATATGCATATGTGAACCTATGTTTTCCTCCATGATCCTGCAGTGCACTCACTAGGGGGAGAAGTTGGTTGGGAAAAGGCGTTAGGATAGAATAATTAGTTCTGATATGATTATGGATCCCTTAATCTTGTGACAGTTTTATCACTTAGTCCATTGATTTCAGGGAACAGCTTCTGGTACTTAAACAAAGCTACATTTTCAGTGGATATTGGAAATGATGTCAAGGAAAGCCACTCCTCTAAACATCACATCTAACCTTCAATACCTCATTATTGACCAGATGCTGGCTCATTCATTCAAATTACTTAATTGAACAATTCAAGTCCAAGCGTGAAGTAGACAAATTAATTTAGTAACCGTCAATAAGCTGACATTCCCTGTGAAACTTTAGAAACTTTCCATACAATTTGCAATAGTATTCAGTTGACCCATTTTAAAAACTCATTATTTGAGTAAACATTACCTTAAATTCTGCTTTCAGATACCATTTGTATTTTGTGTTAGCTTATGTTTTCTTTTCCTTATTGATAAAGAGTTTTCCTCTTGTGTTCATATCTTGAATCAATTCATTTTATGAAAATTATTTTGCCTTTATTGTTTAGTAGTATGGGTTCAGCTTAACCTTCTAAGCCAACAGTTTTACAGAAGTATTCAATTTAACCATAATATTAAAATTTCAGAGGATAGACAGGACATAAAATACTTTCCATGTAAGAAATTTTGGAAAAAGAAAGAAAATTCTTTATTGCACATCTAACTGAAAGATAAAGTACCCTCCAGTTCCTCCCTATAAAAGGTCCAATCTGTACTACAGTAGTGGATTTGCGAGCTTTTCCATACTGAAAACTGAGTACACAGGTTTATATCCCCCGTGTTGCTATCATCATGCATTTCTAAATTTCTTTATTTTTTTTTTTACAAAGAATTCACAAAAATTAAAAACTTAAAAAAATTTCCTTCTTCAAAATAATTCATTCTTTAGAAAAGTGGTTAAAGCTAAAGGAAAATAATCCATTAAGGTTTTTTTCTTTTTTACATTTCAGTTTTATCTTAACTCTCAAAATCATTAAGTAATATGACCATGATAGGAAATAAAACAATTTCCTAAGAATATATACATGAATAAAATATTTTATATCAAGTATACATAGACCATATTTAAGAGAGTTCTTTGAGCTTTAATAGGGCAATTATGGCATATGAATTAAGTTTGAAGTTATAAAATAAAAAATGTATTTAAATAATATGTTCATGAAACATCAATAAAAGAGAATCTAAGCAAATAACTGAAATTAAAATGGCATCGTTTTAAGGTTGTTTGACTAAGTGAATTATAAACTGTGTTTAATAGTATATGAGAAATTTTATGTAAATCCCTGGCAATGCAAAGAAATCTATAGTGGCAGAAATCTGTAGAGTGTCTGCTTAAACAACTAGAGTGGGGAGTTGGGGAAAGATAGGAGGGAGAAATTACAAAGGGGCATGAGGAAACTTAGGAGTGAGCTACATGTTTATGATTTTGGTGATGGTTTTGTAGGTGCATGCATATGTCAAATTATCAAATTGTCCTCTAAAGTTAGTACAGTTAATTGATATAAACTATATCTCAATGAAGTTGGAAAAATACATGTACAACAAAATTGACACGACTAAAAGGAGACATAAAGAAATCTATAAACAGATTGGGAGGCTTTAGCACCTCTCAGTAGTTAATAGAACAAGCAGATGATATATTAGTAAAGTATAATAAATTTGAAAACCATTTAACCAAAATAAGCTAATGGAAATACAAAAGGCATTGTACTTTAGGGGGAAAAAAGAATACATTTCCAATTACACATACAAGATTTATCAAAATTAAACATATATCTGTCGCATATTGCACCAACAGTGAACTCATTTAAGTATTTAAAAATTATTTTTCGGGGCGCCTGGGTGGCGCAGTCGGTTGAGCCTCCGACTTCAGCCAGGTCACGATCTTGCGGTCCGTGAGTTCGAGCCCCGCGTCAGGCTCTGGGCTGATGGCTCAGAGCCTGGAGCCTGTTTCCGATTCTGTGTCTCCCTCTCTCTCTGCCCCTCCCCCGTTCATGCTCTGTCTCTCTCTGTCCCAAAAATAAATAAACGTTGAAAAAAAAATTAAAAAAAAAAAAAGAAAAAAAATTATTTTTCAATTTTACATAAATTATTTCAGAAAATAGAAGGTAAACACTTAACTAGTTATATGAAACAACTGTAACTTTAAATCAGCACCTGGCAATGATTTTTATCACAGAGGATTTTAAGACATCTATTTTTTCATGAACATAGTTCTTAAAATCCAGCCTTAAAAGTTACACAATCTAACTTCCATAGTATACTGTCAAAATATGTCAAAAGTTCAGCTTATATACAAGGAAAGAAGAAATATTCTCCTTCATTTGATGGGCTGGTTACATCTTGAGGTAGTATGTGAAATGAAAAATATTCTGACTACTCTAAACCTAGGTTAAGACCAAATCCAGTATGAGTAGTATCTTTGTAAGAAGAGACACAAGGAGAATACTATGCAACAATGGAAACAGAGATTGGCGAGTTACATCTAGAAGCAAAGAAATGCCAAGGACTGCCAGCAACTAAGAGAAGCTAGGAGAGGCATGGAAGTGATTCTTCTTGAGTGCCCAGAAAGAATCAACCCTGCTGACACCTTGATTTCAGCCCAATGGGCCAGGCAACTGTGAGAGCATAACTCATTGTTTTAAGCCACCAAATGTGTGGTGATGTGTTACAGTAGCTCTAGGAAACTAATAGCCCAATGCAGCTTCCCACCTGTTTTTATAGATAATGTTTTATTGCATGCAGCCAGTTCATTCATTTATATACTGTCTGTGGCTGCTTTCATGCTATAATGGCAGAGGTGAATAGTTGCCACAGAAATCATATGACCTGCATAGGTGTCTGTGAGTGTGTATGTATATCACATACCATATCATGCATCTTCTCTGACCACACGGTATAAAACTAGAAATCAATCATAAGAAAAAAATCAGAAATAACATAGAAACATGGAGGTTAAATAGCATGCTGGTAAACAGTAAATGGGTCGACCAGTAAATCGAAGAGGAAATAAAAAGTACATGGAGACAAATGAAAATGAAAACACAATAGTCCCAAATCTTTGGGATGCAGCAAAAACTGTTCTAAGAGGTAAATATATAGCAATACAGGCGTACCTCAGAGGCAAGATAAAAGCAAAGCCCAAAGGCAGTAGAAGCAAGGAAATAATAGGGATTAGAGCAGAAATAAATGAAATAGTGACCAAAAAACAATAAAACATCAGTGAAACCAGGAGCTAGTTCTTTGAAAAGATCAACAAAATTGATAAACCTCTAGCAAGACTCATCAAGAAAAAGAGGACTTAAATAAGTAAAATCAGAAATTATGGAGGAGAAATAACAACCAACACCAAAGAAATTCAAAGGATTATAAGAGAATGTTATGAAAAATTATATGCTAATAAATTGGCCAACTTAGAAGAAATTGATAAATTCCTAGAAACATAGAACCTTCCCACACCAAATCAGGAACAAATGGAAAATTTGAACAGACCAATTACCAGCAATGAAATTGAACAAGTAATCAAAAATGTCCATTAAACAAAAGCCCAGGACCACATGACTTCCCAAGTGAATTCTACCAAACACTTAAAGAGAAGTCAAAACATATTCTTCTCAAACTATTCCAAGAAACAGAAGAGGAAAGAACACTTCCAAGTTCATTCTACAAGTCCAACATTAACCTGATACTAAAACCAAAGACACTACAAAAAAACAAAACAAAATTACAAACCAATGACTTTTATGAATATTAGCAATATTAGCAAGTCAAATCAATTCCTCATGACCAAGTGGGATTTTTTTCCAGGGATACAAGAGTGGTTCAATATTCACAAATAAATGAACATGGTAAGTATATCAGTAAGAAGAAGGATAAAAAGTATAATCATCTCAACAGATGCAAAAGAAAAGCACTTGACAAAGTACAGCATCCATTCATAATAAAAACTTTCAAGAAAGCAGATTTTGAAGGAACATACCTCAACATAATAAAGGCCATATATTAAAAAACCCAGAGCTAACATCATCCTCAATGGTGAAAGACTGAGAGCTTTTCCTCTAAGACTAGGACAAGACAAGTGTACCCACTCTCACTTTTATTCAATATAGTACTGAAGTCCTAGGTGCAGCAATTAGACAAGAAAAAGAAATAAAAGGTATCTAAAGGTAAGGAAGAGTTAAAACTTCCACTGTTTGCAGATGACATGCTACTATATATAGAAAACCCTAAAGACTTCACCAAAAACTAGAACTGATAAATGAATTCAGCAAAGTCACAGGATTCAAAATTAATGTACAGAAATATGTTGCATTTATGTACACTAATGAAGTGTTAGAGAAATTAAGAAAATAATACCATTTACATGAATGTATATAGATATACAGGTATATGCATTTATACATGCATGTAAACACATATACCTTTATACCTATATAGATATGTAAAATTTAAAATTGTTTTTTGTGAAGATGTCGGAGATAAAAACAAAATATATTTGCACTATCTTCCTCTATAGCAAATACTACAGTAATAATACTCTGTTGTAATGGGGATACTTATCAATCATCTAGCAGTTAAATTATTTGCTTCCATAGAGATTCAGAGAGGAATAAATAGGATTTCTTAATATTACTTTGTTCTGAAAACATATTCAAATCATAGTCTTTATTCATGAGGATAATTTGAAGAAATTGTTTTGATTACTAAATAAGAGGATCAGTTGTTTTTATGGTTATCTCTCTACACATAGTGAAAAAAGAGCTAAATCCCTAGAGTGATTTTTAAATCATATTTGGAGTCAGTAAAATCTGAGTTAAACTTGTAAAATGGTGAATTTTGCTTGGTTCTGACTTAGTATCTCTAGATAATTAGAGATAGTATTTTAACACAAATCTGACGTTCCCACCAGAATTTCCTAAATATATATATATTTAAAGAAATATGTTATATGACCTTAAAGTTAATCTTCATATGATTGAAATGGCCTCCACAGTAATGAAACATGGAAATTCTGATCAAACCATAAATTTTAGATCTTACAGAAGTTCATATCAACATATATAAGTTTTATATATTCTGCATATATATGCTCTGTGCACACCTCCAGATTTAAAAGTGTTCTTTTGAATTAATGCTTTCTTCCTAGTATGACTGATGTTAAAATATGTCCCTAGAGGAATCATCCTACAGAAATAGTTCTTTGACAATGTGTTTTCCTTTCTGCCCTTTGACAGTAGTTTTTTGTCAAAAAAAGTAGAAAACAGCATCATCTCTGTATTTAGAATAAAGTGTGTATGTCTGTTGTGTGTGTGAGAAGAAATACAGACAGGTAACACAGAAAAAATGGGAAAGGAAAGGGAGGAAAATTCTGTAAGAGAAGTTTTGGCTATTATCTTTTAAAATGGTTATATTTTCCAAAATGCTATAATATTTACTCTATAAAGTAGTTTAATGAATGTCTGATAGCAATTGAGTTGCATACATATGGTCCGCAGGCAATATTTAAAATAACTAATGGTGAATATTTGCAGATCATTCTATCAAAGAGTTTACACTTTCTTTATAAAGCAGTAATAAGATACTGGAGTGGGACTTTGACTGCCCAGCATTGGCAACTGGAAGTGCAAGTTTAAGGTTAAGAGGAATCAAGAAAGCTTCAGTATAAAGGAATCTGGAAAAGAGGCAGCATATCAACCGGTGAATGAGCCAGCTCTGTTACCTCTAACTATCACCCTAGCCCCCTCTTCTCTTTTCTGCTGCCATAAACCTAGGACCAACAGGGAAAGTTTTCTTTGGATCACGAAGGAATACTGTTGTCTTCTTTTTCCGCCAGGAGGGAATTATGATGGTGCAGTCCTTTCAGGGAGGGTGATGATGTTTAAGAAATTAACTTCTAGAGATTGTGCCTCAGAGAAACGGGGTTTTACTTATGCAGTGCATTTAAGGAATATAGTTCTGTGGAAAGTGTCTGTATAACTTGTAAACAGTAAACAGTCTAAATAAAACAATGACAAAATAAGTAAATTATCTTCAGTGGATCAATGGAAACAAAGTTACCAAAATGTAAATATAGAGTTGAGAGAATGTCGCATGTTATATAAACCGTAATTATTAAATACAAAAACAAGAAGCTCAAATTCAAGAAATAAAGCCAACAAGCTTTATTTGATTGATAATACTTCTACAACTCAAAGCAGTGGGTTATTCTTCAACCCTACTAATAGTCTACTATTAGACTAATAGGATTTTTCATTTTAGGAAGAACTGATCACTAAAATTCATGGTGAGCCTAATATATTTGAATCTTTGGAACAATTGACTTTCAAATGTTCCAGGACTGCACTGTCATAGACTAGTATTTTCAAACTGGATGGTTTTGGCTCAGCGTCTTATTCCAAACCTTAATTGCAGTCTTAATCCTCTCTTACTGTTGCTCCTCTATTACTCTCATGGAGTTTTTTTCTTACTGTTTCCAAAAGCACATCTGAGTAAAAGCAAATAAAAGTGTTTTGGATAAGAAAGGGTGAATACTTTCATAAAGAAAAAAAAAGTAAATTTTAGGGTCCCTTTTGGAAACAAAAGATGGTTGAACAGATTATCAATATTTAGTTTTAGCTAAGAATTCTCAGTTCTTAAAACACCTTGGAAAATAGTTTCAAGACAAATAAAAGTCTTGCACTTGTAGCCAGATGCCAGCTAGGGTGTCTTTGTCCCTTAATATTTAAAGTAAATCTTAAAATCCCTGGAGAGCAGAGCCCTGTCAAAGATTGTTATACATTCCCTGCAGCTAGCATTTTCACAATTATGGCTGGCTCTGAGCTCTTATGTTGCTAAATTTAGGAATCATATTGTATTTCAAATGTGTTGGCCTGCTTATACGTTAGTGAAATTCAGGCCTTTCTTTGTTTTAATGTTTGTTTATTTTCAGAGAGAGAAAGCACGTGCCTGTGTACAAGCAGGGAAGGGGCAGAGAAAGAGGGAGAGAGAGAATCCCAAGCAGGCTTGGCACTTAAAGGGCAGAACCCAACGTAGGGCTTGAACTCATGAAACTTGAGATCATGACCTGGGACTAAGTCAAGAGTCAGACGCTTAACCGACTGAGCCACCCAAGCACCCTGAGGTCTCTTTTTTCTCTTTGATACAACAAACAAAAACCACTCAACTTTCTCAAAAAGGGATAAGATATGAAAGACTTTCATCCAGGTTTTTAGTGTTGCCTTGAGTATATTCAGTTGAAATGCTTCTTTACTATTCTAGTTATTAACTTATGCACAGCAGTGGGAGGTCTAATCTTAACATGCAGGCCAGGTTTCTCTGTCAGGGAAAGAGAATCTATTACAACACAGTGGTTTAGGAAGCCATATGAAAAGGACAGAAGGAATCCAAAGGATTAAGAAGACTTGAGCAATGAACTTCGGGAGGAGATCAGTATTATTGTTGTATGAATATAAAACACATAAAGCTAAATTTATTTCTGTACTGAATTACATCATTTACCATTTAATGAAAGCATTATGATTGGATGTTTTAGGCAGATCTCTAGATAAATCCAGTATTCCTAATACTCTTATCATTGTCATGTATACTCACATTAAGTCATCTGAAACTTGCAAAACATGATAAACATAGGGAATGTTGGTTTTTTAAGGAAATTAAGAGGATATATATGCTCCAGTCCTCTTAGTATAAAATTAATAACTTAAACATAAATGATGACGTATCTTCAGCAAAACTACAGAGAAATGGCAAAGTTAGGAAGAGTCTTGATCATCTGCCACTGACCCTGGCATTTATTTTAGTATTTTTTTTAGCTGAGGTTTAAAGTAATATACAATTTGCTTGTTTATACTGGAAAATGTATAATTTTTATTCATATTTATGTTTAGCACAAGTCATGTGTTGTCAGAAAGTTGCATGTTAGAGTTCTGGCTGCTATAGCAAAATATTATAGACAGAATGACTTCAACAACAAACAGCTTCCCCACAATTCTGGAGGCTAGGAAGTCCAGGATGAAGGCACTGGCAGATGCTGTGTCTGGTGAGACCTTGTGTTCTCCCTGTGTCCTCACGTGGCAGAAGGGGCAAGGGGGCTCTCTGACATCTCTTTCAATAAGTCATTAATCCCATTCATTGGGTCACCCTCATCCCTCAATCACCTCCTAAAGACTCCACCTCCAAGTAACATCATACTGAGGATTGAGTTTGAACACAAGAGTTTTTGTGGGTGGGTGGGGGGTGGGGTAGAAGGGAGGAAACAAATATTTGGACCATAGCATTGTGTATGAAAGAAATATAAATACTTTAAGTTAAATCTGAAAAAAACATTTGAAGGGATTTCTTTGTAAAACAAAGTATCTTTGGGCAAGGTGAAAAATTGTTTTAGTTTATCTGTTTAGTTGTTAAATATGATTATACCTACCTATTTGTGTTTAGATATGATTATATCCACCTATATAGGTATATTTTAATATGCCCAAATAAAGTAATTCCTCTGAGTTAATTTTGTGTTCATTCAGCAGGAATGAAGTTTGAGGTATTCCTTAAAAAATATATATACTTACTTTTTAAAAAATCTATTTTTGCAAACTCTGTGTGGCAGATATTTAACAAGAAACTATATCAAATTAGTATGTTTCTCAACCCAAACAGATGTGTAAAAATAAATATTTAGTTGTTGTTTAAAACCAAATTTCTGATCTTGTAAGGCTTGTTTCTTACCAAATTAAAATTAAGATGGTATCATTTTTTTGAAATGTATATCTAACATTTATACATATAGACAATTTCTGTACACAAAATTACAATATGAATACTAATTATAATTTAAATAATTTTACTGCAAAATTTTAATATGCTGTCTTAATAAATGAATGATGTTAGGGGCATCTGGGTGGCTCAGTGGGTTAAGTGTCAGACTTCAGCTCAGGTCATGATCTCGCGGTTCATGGGTTCAAGCCCCATGTTGGGATCTATGCTGATGGCTCAGAGCCTGGAGCCTGCTTTGGATTCTGTGTCTCCCTCTCTGTTTGCCACTCCCCTGCTTGTGCTCTGTCTCTTTGTGTCTCTCAAAATTAAACAAATGGTAAAAAGAAAAATAAATAAATAAATAAATGATGTTAGATATGTTTGAAATGTATAAAAATAATATTTTCAGAGAAGACAAATAATAGACAATTTAAACAGTCAAATTTTATTTAATCACTATTAATCATACTAATAGAATGTAAACATGCAAAAACAGAATCTCACATCTTTTCAAATTTATCATAAAGTTAAAATTTGGAAAGAAGTCTTAAACGTTCAGGTATTGAATTGGCTCAGTGTGAAAGATTAGTTTTTTTTTGTTTTTGTGTTTTGTTTTCCAGGTAGACTAGTACTGTGTCTGATCTGGGTATCAGTTTCAAGGCAGTGACTTTTCTCATACAAACCATAAGGAATTTAGGAAAATGAAATATTAGATGTCACTATATATGCATGAAAAACCAATTCAAGCATTAAGCATTCATCATTATTTTAAAATAAGTGTCCTTAAACATTTTAAGATTGAATTGTATTCATTCATTGATTTTTTAACTGACTGTATTTGGTGACCTTCATTTTGTGGACTTTTTTTCCTTCTGTGTTATAGTTTTAACATTGAATGCAAGAAGAAAATTGGAGAATTGCCTGGGTGATTATTTACATTTTATTTTCATGGAAGATAATTTGTTTCAAACAAATATTCTACTTCCTAAGTAAAATTGGTCCTTTCAGTCAAAGAGAATGACATATCAGAGGAAATACAGAATATCATGTTTAAAAAGGAACAATGATATTTAACATGATTATAAGTGAATGAAAACCATGGTATGCAAGGAAGTAAAAATAATTTAGTTTACTGTTTTTTTTTTCAACTTTTTTTTTTTTTTTTTTTAATTTTGGGGACAGAGAGAGACAGAGCATGAACGGGGGAGGGGCAGAGAGAGAGGGAGACACAGAATCGGAAACAGGCTCCAGGCTCCGAGCCATCAGCCCAGAGCCTGACGCGGGGCTCGAACTCACGGACCGCGAGATCGTGACCTGGCTGAAGTCGGACGCTTAACCGACTGCGCCACCCAGGCGCCCCTTTAGTTTACTGTTTTAAGTAAGGTAATATATGGTTCTTTGTGTAACTAAATAATGAGGCATCAAAATGACAATTTTAGGTTTCGTCAAAAAGAGGAAAATAAAGTTTTAAACTGGAGAGCATGATAGTCATAGGTATAACACTAGGTTTTGTGATACTTTGAAATCTGTGCAATATTTTTATTTTCTTCTCATTAGATCTCTCCAGCCAGCCCTGTATACAGTGTAAAGAATGCTTGTTACACGGTAGATTGGATGAAAGTGGTTACCTCTGCTTCCATACTGAAATTTTGCTAATGTGATAGTATCAGAAAGAGAATGTACAAACCTGTATAAACAGATTCATGGGGAAAAAAGAGCCAATGATGAATAAATATTAACAGGTAGTAGAAATGAATAAAAAGATTTACTAGACCGAAAGAAGCTAAACATCAAGAGCCTTCAAAGGGGGATACTTATGACAAGAAAGATAATTCAAGCCTCATATTCCCAGAAAGCCTCAGGGAGCCAGCAGACAGGACAATAAAGGCAAGATGAGTGGATTGGCCAGAAACAAGGGAAACAGGTGAGAGCATTTATAAGAATTAGTGAGATCTTCACATATTCTCCCTTGTTTGAATATTTGCATAAGATCTGTTGTTTCCACAAAGATTGTGTATTTTTTATACATAAACTGGAACATAAAGACTAAAGTCCTACAGAAGTAAGACCATGAAAAGCTGGGGGAAAGTGGTATGTGGAAACAGGAGAGTAAGTCTTGATTCCTGCACCCTCTTGCATTGTTAGGCTTCAAGAGTACTGAAATACAGCCAACTGTGTATTCCCCTGGAAGGGGTTGGGGAGATCCTTTGGAGAAATTGAGTAGCCTCAGAGGAAACACAGAAAATAAAAAACTGTAGATTCCAATGCATGAAGTTCTCCAATAATATGGTTGATGCTTTAGTTGATTACCATACAATGAAGCATATCAGGTAACTGGCTTTCCCCATTCACACTGCTTCCAAACACTATATGACAGAACAACAAAGATTGCCAAACATCTGTACTCAACAGAAAAGTTACAGAAACCAAAAGCAAAATCAAAGAAAGAGAGAATATAGGTTACTTACCAAAGATCAGGAATTCAAATAGGAAAGAATCTCTCAATACCACTCATGCTAGAAGAAAATATAAAACTACTTTAAAATTCTCAGCAAAAATGTTATCTAAAAATCTATACCCAGTCCTCCCCGCTAAGAAAAGTTGAATATAAAAGAAACAGGTAATTTATAAACAAAGAATTTCTTAAAACATCTAATTCTCTTTCTTAGGATACTTAGGAGAATGTGAAGCATTAAATAATAGTGTCAACCAGAAAAGGAATTAGCAAAGAACCTGGGAAACAGGATTTAATACATAACTGGGACAGAGTCTCAGGAAGGTAACTGTCCATCAATTTAGACAGCAAACAGTACAGATTGGAGAAGGAAGATAATTTTGTGAGGGCTTCATGATTATAGAATGAGAAGGAAGAAATGACTGAGTACCTCATGTGTAACATAATGTGGAGACTATTTTATAGAGAGGTTTGTAATTTCATTGGAAAAATTGTGATAGAGCATAGGAAACAAAAGATACGAAATCAGTTTCATTATTGACTCTAGAAAGTACAAAAAGTTACTGAATATAGGGAAAGTGATCATGAATCATTACTTGAATCAGCAGTAAACAACACATAAATGGTCAGAATAAGTATTAAATGGTGAATTAATTATATGTATACACACACAGTTTTGAGAAAAATAGAGAAAAGAGAAGCAGGGACTTGGGTCATTTTTGAGGAAGAATTCAGGGATTTAGGCTCCAGCAATTATTTTTTCAATTTTTAAAGTGGCCCAAAATACTTAACATAAAATTTACCATATCAATTATTTTCTTAAATTTTTTTAACGTTTGTTTATTTTGGAGAGAGAGAGAGAGACAGAGTGTGGGTGGGTTAGGGGCAGGGAGAGAGAGGAAGACAGAATCCAAAGCAAGCTCCAGGCTCTGAGCTGTCAGCGCAGAGCCCGACACGGGGCTTGAACCCACGACCTGCGAGATCATAACCTGAGCCGAGCCACCCAGGCATCCCCTACCATCTCAATTATTTTTAAGTGTATAGTTCAGTAGTAGTTAAGTTCATTCACATTGTTGTGCAACCAACTTCCAGAACTCTTTCATCTTATGATTCCATATCCATTAAATAACACCCATTTCTCCCTTTCCTCAGTCACTGGCAACCATGATTCTATTCTACTTTTTGTCCTTATGAATTTGACTTCTCTGTGTACTTCATGTAAGTTTAATCATAAAATATTTGTCTTTTTGTTACTGGATTATTTCATTTAGCATAATGTCCTCAAGGTTTATCCATGTTGTAGCATTCTTTAGAATTCCCTTTCTTTCTTAAAAGTAAGGCTATATAATATTGCATTGAATGTGTATAACATATTTTGCTTATTCGTTCGTCTACCAGTGGACATTTAGATTATTTCTACCTTTTGGTTATTGGAAATGATGCTACTATGAAAGTAGCTGTACAAATAATTATTTTAGTGTCTTCTTTCATTTTTGGGGGGCACGTATCCCAATGTAGAATTGCTCGATCATGTGGTAATTCTTCAGTTTTTTGAGGGACTTGCATGCTGTTTTCCATAGTGGGTGCACCATTTTATATTCCCATTAATAGTATGCAAGCGTTCCAGTGTCTCCACATCCTCACCCAACACTTACTATTTTTTTTAATTTATTTCTTTATTTTGAGAGAGACAGTGTGCACATGAGCTTGGGAGGGACAGAGAGAGGGGGAGAGACAAACCCAAGCAGGCTCTTTGCTGTCAATCTGACACTAAGCTGGATCTCACAAACCATGCAATCATGACCTGAGCTGAAACCGAGTCAGACACTTAATGGACTGAGCCACCCAGGTGCACTTTTTGCTGTTTTGAAGGTATGTACCCTGATGGGTGAAAGGGCCTACTTCCTTCTTTTAAAACTTTAAATTTTATATGCTCTTATTATTGTTTGATTAAATATTTTAAAAAATTTTAAAAGTAAGAGTTTTATATGGGACTATCTTATGCCAAAATATAACAATTGGGAGTTTGAGTTACATGTATTTATAAATTGTTTAACAATGTTACGTAGGATGTGATGAATAATAAATTCCCAGGCTAAAGAATGTTTTTATAAGCATGCCATAAAGCTCTATTGTTATTCGTATATGGTTTAATATTGATAGTAGTTGCTTGGATTAAGACACAGGTGGCATATTACTATTTAGTATGCATTGTGCTTAATTGCAATAACAAAACACATTTCACTGTAGCTTAAAGAAATAGGAGTTTATTTTTCTTTTGAGAAATTTGTAGTTACGCATTTGCTAGAGGTTTTTTTTTTTTTTTTTTTGCTTTTTTTTGTCCTGTTTAAACTACTCATCTTTATTCTCATATCACAGAAAGGAAAATCCAGTAATTAATCCCTGCTATAGGTAATACAGCATAAAATCAGAGATTGTACAGAAAATGATTTTGGCAATTGAGCATTCCAAAGTTTGCCTTATTTATTCCCATTCTAAAGCTGAAAAGTTAATTTCTGGGTACAGACCCAGGAAGTCCGATTCATACCCAATCCACTTCTGTATGTATAATTGAAACCATACCGCAGTGTATAAGGAAGAAACAGGCAGCCCTGGCTGTCTTTGCAACAGAGCAATGCAGATTTTGATGAACCCGGTGCCTTTTGGCACTAATTCCTCCACAATAGCCTTTGGGTTTATTCTAAAAAATAATACAATAATACTAATTGCCATTAAGCTGGTGGCAAACAGGAGTAGTTTTTCAGCTTCGTTGGGATATAATTGACAAGATTGTGAGTTATGTAAAGTGTACGACATGATAATTGGTTATATGCATACATTGCAAAAGGATTCCCCCATCGAGTTAATACATTCTTCATCTTACATGTTTACCTTAAGTTCTACTTTCTTAGCAGATTTCAATAATATAATATAGTGTTATCAATTACAGTCACCATATTATATATTACTGAGGTCTTATTCAATCTTATAATTGAAAATTTGTACCCTTTTACTGACCTCTTTCAATTTCCTCTACCCCAGCTCCTGGCAAACACTTTACTATTCTTTATTCATTTTCTATTCTTTCTTTCTTCCCTTTTCCTTTCTCCCCTCCCCTCCTCTTTCTTTCCTTCTCTTCCTTCTTTTCTTTCTAAGTGTTATCATGTGGTATCCATCTTTCTCTGTCTGGCTTCTTCCCTTCCCTTCCCTTCCCTTCCCTTCCCTTCCCTTCCCTTCCCTTCCCTTCCCTTCCCTTCCCTTCCCTCCCCTCCCCTCCCCTCCCCTCCCCTCCCCTCCCCTCCCCTCCCCTCCCCTTCCCTTCCCTTCCCTTCCCTGTTTTCCTTCTCATATGAATATTACCATGTGGTATCTGTCTTTTTTTGTCTGGCTTATTTCACTTAGCATAATGCCCTCCAGGTTCATTCACGCTGTTGCAAATGACAAGATTTCCTTCTTTTTTAAGGCTGAATAATATCCCATATAAATATCACATTTTTATCCTTTCATCTATTGACAAATGCTTAGGTTGTTTCCATAACTTGGCTATTGTAAATGATGCTACTATGAAACATAGAAGTGTAGATGTCTTTTCAAGATAATTATTTCATTTTCTTTGGGTATGTAACTAGAAGTGGGATTACATGATTGTATGATATTTGTATTTTTAATTTGAGGAATTTCCATACTGTTTTCTATAGTGGCTGCACCAGTTCAAGTGCAGTGCAAGAGGGTTCCCTTTTGTCTCCATCCATGCCAGCGCTTTTTATCTCTTATCTTTTTGGATGCTAGGGTTACCAGCAGGTGTGGCGTGATACCCCATCATGGTCTTATGTTTTTTGTTTTGTTTTTTGCTTTCTTTTGTACTTCCCTGATGATTAGTGATATTGAGTACCTTTAATGTACCTGTTGGCCATTTGTGTATCTTCTTTGGAAAAGTGTTTATTCAGGGATTTTTTGCCAAGTTTTTAATTGGCATATTACTAATTATTATTATTTGCTATTGAGTTGTAGGAGTTCTCCTAAATTATGAATATTAATCTCCTGTCAAAAATGTGGCTTGCAAATCTTTTGTCCTATTGCATAGGTTATCTTCATTTTGTTGGTGGTTTCTTCTGCTGACCAGAAGCTTGGTAAGTTTGGTGTAGGTCTACTTGTTTGTTTTCTTTTGTTATCTTTGCTTTTGGTGTCAAACCCAAAAAAATATTTCAAAGACCAGTGTCTAGGAATTTATTCCCTCTGTTTTCATCTAGGAGTGTTATGATTTCAGGTATTATATGCAAGTCTTTAATATATTTTGAGTTCATTTTTATGTGTAGTATAAGCTGGGACCCAATTTCATCCTTTTCCATCTGGCTATCCAGTTTTCCCACATGATTTACTCAAGAGACATTCCTTTCTCCATTGTATGTATATTCCTGGCTAATTTGGGAAAAATTTATTAATCCATGTATGCATGGATTTATTTCTGGGCTCTCTATTACATTTCATTGATTTGTGTGTTTTTATGCCAACATCATACTGTTTTGGTTACTGTAGCTCTGTAATATAGTTTGACATCAGGAAGTGTGGTATATTTATTTAGCTTTGTTCTTTCTCAAGATTGATTTTGCTTTTTGGGTTCTTTTGTATTTCCGTACAAATTTAGGACTTTGTTTTTTCTATATCTGTGAAAAATGCACCAGAGTTTTTATAATTGTTCAGTTGGGTTACTAAGAACCGAGGCTCTGCCTCTCTCTATTCCATTTCCTGAAAATGTAATTTTGTTATCTATGCCATATTCAAAAGATGGCTGCTGCAGCTTCAGATACCAAATCTGTGTTCAATACAGGAATTAGAAATGGAAGGGGGGCAGGGGCGCCTGGGTGGCTCAGGTGGTTAAGCATCCAACTTCAGCTCAGGTCATGATCTCACGGTTTGTGAGTTCGAGCCTTGTGTAGGTCTCTGTGCTGACGGCTCGGAGCCTGGAACCTGCTTCAGATTCTGTGTCTCCCTCTCTCTCTGCCCCTCCCCGACTAATGCTCTGTCTCTCTCACTCTCAAAAATGAATAAATGTTAAAAAAAATTAAAAAAAAAAGAAATGGAAGGGGGCCAACAGCAACAATAATCAGTGCCTCCTTTAATCAGGAAAGCAGAAGCTTTATCAAACACCCACACACCACTAATAAGGCTGCCCAGTGTCACATGTTCATTCATTGCTATAAGGGAGACTGGGAACACACATGTTAAGATGGGGCTGCCTTGAAACAATTGTAGTATTCCATCCTCAAGGGAAAATTAAAGAAATTAATAATGAGTAAACAAAACACTGATCATGTGTACTTATTTTATAGATTTAAAAGACTGATAACTAAAATAAAAAATCTCAAATATCTTGTGCTAATAAAGAATCAAATTTAAAATGGCCTGAAGAATGGAAAGGAGAAAGTAAAACAATATTTGTTTCATACAGAGTTGTCCAAGATAAGTTACATAATTTGCATAATATTTCTTTCTTTAAGTAACCAAGTGGGATTCAAACCCAGGTTTGTTGAATTCTAGTTCTCATGTGTTTTCCATGACATACCATGCAGGGGTTCTTTGTTCATTTTAATGGCCAGAGTGGGAAATACAAGCTCACATAATTATGTTTTTAAAAATATGCAAGTAGGGATGCCTGAGTGGCTCAGTCAGTTGAGTGTCTTTTTTCGGCTCAGGTCATGATCCCAGGGTTGTGGGATTGAGCTCCACACATGGACATATTGATCAATGAAACTGAATTGAGAGCCCAGAAAAAATCAGTGTAGAAACTGCTTAAGACTCTCTCTCTCTGCCCTTCTCCCTGGCTAGTGCTCTCTCTCTCTCTCTAAAAAAATAAGCAAACAAACAAAAAATATATGAATACATGTAGAAGTTCCTGTTAAAAATCATTTGAAGAAAGTTTGAGGGATTAGCTTACTGTAAATTCACTAGAAGCCAAGGGCAATAAGATTATTGGATATTCTATATGCACTCATGCTACCTCAGAATAACAGTTCAAAAGGTATTCATCATACTGCAACTAGTCAAGTCACATGCAGGGCTCAGTGTTTATAATTTTCACAAGCCACACATTCTGGTGTGCAAAAATCAGAACTGTCTGCTTTGATTTATACTGGACTTCATATTTTTCTCACATTTGTTTCAACCTGCTGCCCAAAACTTAATTTAGTAATTTCCAGGAAAACTAAATCAAATTCCAGGATTCTTTTCAGTTGTTTTAGGTTTAAAAATTCCCAGCCCACTCTACCTTCTTCTCCCTGGGATCACTTCTGAGTGCCTGGCTTATACAATTCTATGACACTGGGGGGTGGGGCGGGAGGTGGGGTGGGGGGGTACAGGGGGTTGTGAAATGGTTACATTTAGATCAGTCTGTTCTCTGAGACATAAATTACTGGTTTGATTTTCAGGATTGCCTCCCCTTGTCTCTACTGAGAGAACAAATATCTTGCTGGCTTCTGATTTCAAATTCTAGTAAATTGTTTGCAGTGCTGTCCCTAGTCATTTTTGTGGACCAACCCTGTCACCTTCAGACCATGCCTTCTTTCTTTTAACTCCTTTCAAATAACTTCTCTGCCGTATTTGGAGGAATAGGGAAGGTTACACCCCAATAAATCTTTAAATCTCAAGGGAAATTCAGAAATTCTCATCCTATGTAGGAATTCTTTGCTCATGACCATTTATCTTCCACTGTAAGGTTGTTGATACCAGAGTATCAGATACTCTAGAATACATAACTACTTCTCTACTACTTGTAATGAATGAGAAATTGTGGAACTCTTCAATACATAACTACTTCTCTACTACTTGTAATGAATGAGAAATTGTGGAACTCTTCAATGAATGTTAGGAAGCCATATCTTGGTGGATTCTCCAAACTGTCTACAATCTAAGGAAGGAAGGAAGGAAGGAAGGAAGGGAGGGAGGGAGGGAGGGAGGGAGGGAGGGAGGGAGGGAAAGGAAGGAAGGGAAAGGAAGGAAGAAAGAAAGAAGAAAACAACAAAAACTTAGCAATGAGAATGGAGATATTTAACCTTTGCAGGTGGGGGAGGTATTCTCAGACTTACCAAGTATGAATGTTTAATATTAATTAGCATATTAACCTTTTGGCATGTGAAAGCCAGCCAAAGCAGCCTTCAGGGTTTTGAGGAAGGAGAAAAAAGCAAAAGCAAGAACATTTGCACAAAATGGGTCAAGACAAACAAGGGTAGTAATCATGCTTTGGAGGACCTAAAATGTGGTTTTAGTAGATAACAGTGCTGAATGAAAGACAAACTTTTGTCTGCTTTTTGGCCCTTGCAATAAATTAATAAATACTCTTTTAAAGGTTTTATTTTCAAATGAAAATGATAGGTAAGAAATTGAAATTCTTGTATCTCCTTTTAATGCTGAATTCTAGAGTGCTGAAACTGAATTGTATGTATTCCTATGAATTAATTTAATGAAACTCCACCTATGTTTTTGAAAAAGTACATTCAAGTCTGTACCATGTTTGCCTAAGGAAATGAGATTTGAAAATTTCTGTCCCCAAACTGTCTCTTTTGTGCTGATATAACACTCATATCACCCACTTGCAAAAATATTCTATATAATGCCTTTTGTGAACATTGCTTGGGCTGGGAAGTTCTATTTACTCCAAGAAATCTCTTTAAGCTTTTGTAAATGCTGCATTCTACTATGCAAGAAGCAGTCCTCCAAGGAAACGATAAAATTTCTCTATTTGGGTGTCTAACAAAGACTAGGAACATGCATTCTTCGAAAGGAAATGTAATCATGGGATAGATCAGCTACAGCTGTAATGAACACCTGAGACCTGTAACTTTTAAGTCATGACAGTTATTGATCTTTTCTTATAAGACTGTGAGAAATATGGCTTTCTTTGGATAAACTGTCTTGTACTTACCTGATAACTTCTAGGACATTTTAACCCACTAGAAGATACTATAAATTCTCTATTTTGTTTTCTTGCCATTTTAGAATATTTTTCTCACAATTCATAGGTTATTATTAAAAGATCACTTTAATCCACTTTGTCAGTGCTCACCTCACCTCATCCACCAGTTTAAAGACCATATTAAATTTAGGCAATGTAGTGGGGTTCAAGTGTAAATGGTCATTTTTATGAATTGGGATATGTACTTTTCTGTATGCACAGTAGCAATATTTCTATTTTGAGGAGATAGTGTTGAATTTTAAGTTTCAGTCATTTAAACAAATTTTTAATGTTTATGTGTGAGAGAGAGAGCATGAGTGAGGGAGGGGCAGAAAGAGAGGGAGACGCAGAATCCAAAGCAGGCTCCAGGCTCTGTGCTGTCAGCACAGAGCCCGACACAGGGCTCGAATTCACAAACCACGAGATTATGACCTGATCAAAGTTGGACGCTGAACAGACTGGGCCACTCAGGTGCCCCTTAAATTTCGGTCATTTTTGTTCTTAAATTTTATTTTTTTTCAACTTAGGAGTTTTAAATATGTATTAAAAGAGATCTTTAGATTTAGACAGATTCTTGACATATCATTTTTATGCATGTATAAAAAGAAAAACATAGAGAAATCATTTTGGATAAGATATTTCTAAGGCAAAAACAACCACCTCACAACTGCTACATGCTAACAGTGATTGTAAGACCGTTCTGACTTTAGAGTTGTCAAAATGTGAACAAAAGTACAATAGTAAGTACCATCATCCCCATGACCTTGCTTCAGAAATAGAATAATTCCCAATAATGTTGGTATCCCTATTGCACACCTTCCTGATCACTTCTTCCTATTATCTATAAGAAATCAGTATCCTGAATTTTGTGTTGCTCATTCCCTTGTTTTTCTCTGCAGGTTTACCAAATACTTATCCTAAACAGCATGTTGTTTGGTTTTAACTGTTACATGGTTCTTTTGTGGCCTTTTTATTTAACCTAACATTATGTGATATTCATCCACACTAATGTGTATACCTACTATTAATTTTCAATGTTGTGTAGTATCCCACTGTATGCATATGATAGAGTTTGTAAATTCTCCCCTTGATGGGCATTTGGGCAGTTTCTAGTATTTTCCCATTACAAACGCATCTGGTATAAACATTCTTATAGTTGTCTCTTGAATTATGTATGTGGGTTTCTCCAAGGTAGATGCCTGGGAATAGAATTGCTGTATCTAGATGATATTGTTCAGTAGAACTTTCTGCAATGATATAAATATTCTGTACATCTGGGCTAATAGGTAGCCACTAGCTACATGTGCTGTTAAGTCCAGTTGACCCTTTAACAACTTGGGTTTGAATTATGTGGGTTCATTCATGCACAGATTTTTTTCCATAAATATAGTACAGCACTGTAAATGTATTTTCTCTTTCTTATGACTTTCTTAATAAGATTTTTTCTGTAGCTTACTTCATTGTAAGAATACAGTATATAATACATCTACAAACTATGTGTTAATTGATTGTTGATGCTATTGGTAAGCCTTCTGGCCAACTATAGGCCGTCAGTTTTTGGGGAGTGAAGAAGTTGTATGTGGATTTTTAGCTCAATAGGGGTCAGTGTCCCTAATGCTTACATTGTTCAAGAGTCAGCTGTTCAAGACTCAATTTTTAATTCTATAAAAATAATTAATCGAGGACTTCAATTTTTATTCTATATGATTTCACTTAATGGAAATTTAAATAGCCACATGTGGTGTCAGGTGTCCTGTCCTTGCTTCCTTCCCTAAAGCGTTGGGGAACTAAGCCATAAAGTGGATGAGGCAAAAGCCAATTTTGTTGAATCTGTGGATTTCGAAGTCATTGTAGATGTGTTTCTACTTATTTATCCAGCTGCCCTAGATTCTTCAGGGGAAATTGGCTGGGACATTTTTAAGTGAAGGACCTATGTCTGTTGCTCCCTGAGCTGCTCTGCCTTTTATTTATTTTTTGTCAACCCTACGAGTTCCGTGTTTGGCTAAGGACTAAGGAAAGGATAATCTCAGTTTGTTGTGATGTCAGTTGATACTCTAGTCCCTTCCACTGCCTCTTCAGCAGGCTCTGGAGTTTTCATGACTGCAAACACAAAAGAATGTGTGTTTGGAGTGAATGCACTGGGATTTTATGAACACAGTAGATGTGGGGGGCAGGTTGGATTCTCTTGCCTCTTCTCTAAACCTAAGCAGAAAAGGTGAACTCAGATAGCTCGGAAATCACATAGAGACTTTGATGCTAACTTTCCTACTTCCTTTTTCATGAAGCTCCATGTTCCCTGAGCTGTTCTTATTCTCTGCCACTAATACAGGGTGCCCGTTGTGTCCCCATCTGTTGCTCTTAAGAAATAGGTAAGTTTTTCCTATTAGATAAATTCATCTTTAGGCATGCTGCTCTCTCACAGAATTCTTAGATAGAGATGATTACAAACTTTAAAAGAAGTATCCTGGTTAGCTGTAAGATGTCTGCAGGCTTATACAACCTCTTTCCTTGGAGGCTTGACCACATCAAATAAAGAATCAGAAGAAGAGAACACTTAACTGCTCAAGTGCACACAACTCAGAAGTGCCAAATCAGGGATTCAAATCTAGACCATATGGTTCCAGATTTTATGCTCTGTGAAGTTCGCTATACTTTATACTAATGCTCTTTCAAGTCATTTGTCACAGTTTTACGTTTGTGCTTCGTTCAAGGTAAGCACTCAAGAAGGATTCATCGAATAAATAAATCAATAAATCTCTAAACAAGTAAGTGGAGTAAGGATGCAGGTGAATATAGTGGCAGATGGTATTTAAGGTGGGCAGGCAAGTGCATGTTGCTTTAATGGGTTGTCAAGTATAAGAGATATATAAAGATCCCAGTACCTAGGCAGTAAGTCAGTGTAAGTGAAACTGGGCAAAATATGATGCCATTTCAGCCATGGATCTGGAGTCTTGGGTAGAATTTCATTTTCTAGGAGGTCAGTAAGACTGACTGAAAATTGCAAGTAAGCCAAGGTGGCTGGAAGCATATGAAGATAAATACTTGGACTTAATGAAAACTATCAAGGATTTAATTGTGAAATGAGCTTATGAAGACAGAACCAGAAAAAAGGAATTTGTATTTGTTTCTGAGGTTCTAGTACTCTTAGTATTCACCTGCTAAGGAAATACATGTTCTGAAAGCCTAAGGGGCCAGGGAATTAGAGCAAGACATCAGTAATTTGTTAATGTATCATCTCAACTTTGCATTGCTGCTGAATTCTTACTTCAGTGCTTATGTAATGGAAAATTCTGGTGATTTGAGTTTCTGTTTAATTGCAAACACTTGCTTCAAACATTGTTGAACAGCTTTGTAGATTGTATCACAAAATTTCATTCCTAATATCTCATGTTTTAAAAAATGAGTGCAATGTAATTTATTTCATTTTTTAAAAATACAGCTTATAAAAAATAACTGGGCTGAGTCCTCACTCATTGTTTAATTTATTTGATATTTAGCTTATTCACTGACCATTTAGTAAGCACGATGTTTTTAGCTTTTTAGAATAAGATAATGAAAAATGTAGTTGCTATTGCTATCTTCACAGCGTGTATTACCTATTGAGAGAGATAGAATAGGATAGAATGTTGTAGTAATGTGTGAAAATCACTGAAACAAGACCACATTGAGTGGTATAAGAATGTATACCAAGAGCACGTGACACAGTCAAAGGTGGTTATAAAAAAGTTCCAAAAGATATTAACACTTAGTGTATAATATGAAAGATGAGTAGGAATTTATTAAACAAAACTAGAGTATTTATGACAAGGAGGACAATATAAATCTGAGCCGAGGAATGAGTGTAATCGTCAGAAGTTTGGGAATCTAAAGGTCGTTCACCATGGGGACACCTGACTGGCTCAGTTGATAGAGCATGCAACCCTTGATCTCGGAGTTATAAGTTCAAGGCTCATGTTGGGTGTAGAGTTTACTTAAAACAAATCTTAAGAGAATTAAAAGAAGTTCACTATGAAAAAATTATGGGTGACGAAGAAGCCAAGTTAAGGAGAAAGGGTGAAAGATGAGGCTGCATGAATAAGAAAAAACAGATGAAATTACTAATTAATTACGTATCAACTTTACTGAAGATGATCTAAATGTCAAAGAATGCTACTAAAGATGTTAAGCAAGGGAATGTTATCATTACATTTACCTTTTATAAAATTGATTCACACTTCTGTGTTGAAAAAAAGTTAAAAGAGATAAACAAAATGTGCTATGTTCATATGATGGAATATTATTCAACCTTAAAAAGAAAGGACATGATATCACATTCTAAAATATGAATGACCCTTGAGGACATTATGTTAAGTGAAATAAGACAGTTACAAAAAGGTAAATACCATATGGTTCTACTTATCTGAAGTATCTAAAGTAGTCAGATTGATAGAAACAGTAGAGGAGGGGTTACCAGGGCCTGGGTTAGGGAGAAATGGAGAGTTGTTTAATGAGTAAGCAGTAGTTTCAATTTTGTAGGATGAAAAAGTTTTAGAGATCCTGTTGCACAACAATGTCACTGTATTTAACATTAATGAACTATGCACTTAAAAAATAGTTAAGGATCATGAAGTTTATGTTATGTGATTTAAGGCTTTTATTTTTTAGAGCAGTTTTGTTTCACAGCAAAACTGAGAGGTAGAGAGATTTCCCATATATCCCCTGCCCACGCATGTACATACCCTCCCCTATTATCAACATCCCTTGCCAGAGAGAAGTACTTGTTACAATTCATGAATCTGCATGGATACATCATAATCACCCAAAGTCCATAGTTTACATTATGTTATACATTAGTGTTATACATCCTGTGAACTTGGACAATGTATAATGACATATATCCATTGTCATATCATATAGAATATTTTCCCTATCCTAGAAATCCTCTATGCTCTGCCTATTCCCTATTCAGTCCCTCACAGCCATTGATCGTTTTACTGTTCCCATAGTTTTGCCATTTCAAGAATGTCATATAGTTATGATCATATAGTATGTAAGCTTTTCAGATTGGCTTTTTTTCATTTAGTAATATGGATTTAAGTTTCCTCTATGTTTTTCTATGGCTTGATAGTTCATTTCTTTTTAGTGAGAAGCAATATTCCATTGTGTGAATGTAGCACAGTTTATTTATTTATTTATTTACCTAGCATAGGACATCTTGTTTACTTCCAAGTTTGGGCGTTTATGAACAAGGCTGCTTTAAACTTCTGTGGGCAGTTTTCATGTGGAATGTTACATGGTTTTTTTTTTGCATAATTAAACTAATTTAATATTTAAAGGATGATAGAACAATAAGACCTACAAAAATCCAAGTGAGAAACCTGACCTTGAGTAGCAGTGCTGCACGTGAAGATAGGTAATTATATGCAAAGTTTCTTAGGAAGTAGAATCAATTTGACCCAGTGCTATTCATTGTCCTAGGAATATAAGATGCAGAATTAATTTGGGTGAGAAAATACTATTTTTACTTCTGATATGTTGATTTTGAAGTATTTGTCAAATGTCCACAGACCAGTGGAAATCCATGTTTGGATGTCAGGAAAAGAGCTTTAGGCATAGAAACCTATTTGAGAGTCACCAGAATGCAACAGTTCCCAATGTTCTTTCTAAAATATCCCTTTCCATGGCAGTAACTCACAATAAAAATTATTCTCCATTAGAAAGAAAGAATCTGCTGTGGGTGAATATATTGAGTATTGGGCAGTGGGAAGGATCATGTAATTTGGAAATGCCCTTTGAAGGATTTGACGTAAGTTTACCCCTTCCCTGTAGGAGTTGTATCATCCTACCCCATTTAAAATAACTGATTGATAGTAACTGAAGGTACAGCAGTTTTGGTATGAAATAGTTTAGAGAGATTTTGTTGGGTGAGAAATGAGCCAAGGGGAGAATCCTGAGGCACAGAACACTTTGAGAAATGGGTAGAAGAAAAAATGTCCTTTGTTTTGAATAGAATTCCAGAGTCCCAATCATATTTCCTACCTTTCCTCTATAGCGGTTGGTTTTAAAACTGGGGTTAGGTGAGGTAAAATTTGAGAGAAAAAAGACAGGGAAGGGAATGGGAAGGGAGGTATTTTATGAAAATATTCTTATTTTTGTTTGTTTGTTTTACTATTCTTGCTTTTTCCTACTTCTTAGACCCATGATTAGATTAGAATGATGGTTTCCCAAGGTACACTGAGGTGTCCCCCAGGACACCTCATAGGTGTGCTGCCAAAGAGAAATGGCACCCAGTAAGTGTATAGAATACCACTGTAACAGGGGAGAGACTGAACTCAACTCTGCTGAAGCAAAATGCAGGAGAGTTTTTAACTGTTACAGTAAGCTAGTGGAAAGGTACTGAAGGACGTTAGTGGGGAGATTGGTCAATGTGATTAGGCCATCCATGTTTTCTAACTGATGGATAATGAAGTTAGGCTCATCTTCCCCAGTGCAGCCTGGGAGATAGGGGCACTGTCTTTCTGATGATTACATTTTAAAAAGATGGCTTCCAGGTACTTGAGAAAGACATTCCTGGCTTATAAAACTGACAAGAGGCTGGGAGAAGATTTCTATCTTAAAGAGGCAGAAAAACCTTACCATTGCAAGTTTTCTAAAGTAAATGCTCCAAGTAAAGGGGATTCAGACTCTATAGTCAGAAAGAAACCTGTCTTATGTTTAGTCAACCTGAGGGGAATGTTAAGACAGTCTTGGTCAGTACCTCCTAATATATTTTAGATATTCAAGAAAAGAACAGCAACATCTCTCATATACTACCCTGACTACTACTATTATATTGCTTTTACATAATTACTTTTGACTTAGGGCCTGCTGTGGAAAAATTACTAGGATTTTAAGGACACCATAAAATGAGAATTTGTGAATCTTTGGATTAGAGCAGATGATAAAAGGGTATATAGTCAGATGTTCTGTGTTTAGCAGGAGGGAACTCCAACTATCTTGGCAAAATATCGGGATCACAGAGAACTCTTTTAAAAGCTGGAGTTTAAAAAGTAATATATTTCTAGAACTAATTCTTTTTTTTTATGAAATTTATTGTCAAATTAGTTTCCATACAACACCCAGCGCTCATCCCAAAAGATGCCCTCTTCAATGCCCATCACCTACCCTCCCCTCCCTCCCACCCCCCATCAACCCTCAGTTTGTTCTCAGTTTTTAAGAGTGTCTTATGCTTTGGCTCTCTCTCCCACTCTAACCTTTTTTGTTGTTGTTGTTGTTGTTTTCCTTCCCCTCCCTCATGGGTTTCTTTTAAGTTTCTCAGGATCCACATAAGAGTGAAAACATATGAGGCAGAGTTGTATGAGAAGCTTTTCTGTCTTGGTTTTTGTTGACTCAGTCTTATAGCGAGGATATAAGGTAGTGATAGAAAGTTGGTCTGTCAGTCTACATAGATGAGTCAAGGGAGGATACTCTCTATTCACTTTCTATTTGTCATTTCCTTTGACTGATTTTTTAATTAAAGCATATGGATAATTTTACCAAGTGTCATCTATGCTTTCAAAGTATTCTTAGCTTCTTAACACTTTATAGAAATACTCTTTATGCTTGGGGCACTGGATGGTTCAGGTGCATCTGACTTTGGCTCAGGTTATGATCTCATGGTTTGGCTCAAGAGTTTCAGCCCTGCATCGGGCTCTCTGCTCCCAGCACAGAGCCTGCTTCAGATCGTCTTTCCCCCTCTGTCTCTGCCCCTCCCCTGCTCATGCTGTCTCTCTCAAAAATTAAATAAACATTTAAAAAACTTCCTTATGCCCAGGAAATACTCATTTCCTTACACTAACTAATGTAAATAACTTTTTAGTTTATGTTTTCAATAATAATCCATAGAAATCTATTTCTAAAGCACTTAAGGACTAGTAAAGTTGTCATAATTATGTTTTAATCACATACATAAAAGGGTTTCAACAAATGGAAATTTTCTACCAAGTATTTGTTTTATAAAAGGGATCAACAGCAACAACAAAAGAGACAGAATCCAAGTTCAGAGAATTAAATGGAAAAAAAAAAGAATATAGTATGGCATTATGAATCAATGGAAGAAATCAAGCTAAATAAGATTATTTTACAAAGGATATATTCCTATCATTCATAAAAAATAACCAACTAATGATTGTGGTGAGAAGAATTTAATGGAATACTACGAACAGAAACGAAATTGCCATTGATGAGAAATAATGTGAAAAGAGGAAATAATGAGCGAAAAGTATGAATAATTCGTTCTGAAAGTTTGACTTGAAAGGTCAACTCTTAGCTAAAGCTTTAACTGAATAAAGAATTAGAATTAAGGGAAGCTGTGGGGTATGAAGTGGGCATAATTAAATGTCAACTGGAAGAAACCAAAAGAAAAGAAAAAGTTGAAAGATAGTTACATACATGTATGTAGCATATATTATATAATGTATCAATGTATCTTTAATATCAGAAAATTGACAAGGGCTATATTTAATATATTTTATACATCTAACCAAGATTTATAAGCTATTGGAATAGTCTAAGGTGTTTAATTAAAGACATAGCAGAGGTAGAGTTTGGAAGTTAGATAAGAGTGCAGAAACTTAGGAAAATATACTCAATACACAATATTGAAACACAGAATGGAAAATAAAGACACAAGAATTTAACACAAGTCTTTATAATTATCTATTTTTTCCCTAGCAGGGCTCAGCAGCTCTATTATCTATTGCTATGTAACAAATTACCCTCACACTTACTAGCTTAAAGTACCAAGCTATTACTATGGATCGGTTATTTCTGAGCAGGTTAGCTCTATAGTTCTTGCTCAAGGTCTGTCATGAGGCTGCAATCAGGCTGTAATTTGTAAAGATGTCCTATGGGCTGAAGGATTCAACTCCAAGCTCACTCGCATGACTGTTAAAAGAGGCTCCAAAAAAAAAAAAAAAAAAAAAAAGAGGCTCCATATGGTTGCTCACAACATTGCTTCCCCTAGAGTAAGTCATGAGAGTGAGACACAGACAGAGAATCAGAAGTTAACAGTGTCTTCTATAACCTAATCTTGGAAGTTCCATACTACACCTTTACCATATTCTGTTTTGCACACTGGTCAATCCTGGTCCAGTGTAGGAGGCTGCATGCCAAAACCATGGATCATTGGAGGTCAGTTTGAGGCTGGCTGCTATAGTAACCTAGGGACAGAAAAGAGAACGCAGTCAAATTCACAGATGAATGATTTTTTTGTCCAAGTGGATGAATAGAAATATGTTGGAAAAGTGAGCTAAGAATATTGACAAGATATTGGGTAAGCTGTTGGGTTATTAAATTTGATCTACAAATGAAAGAAACTGAAGGGTCTGTTAGGTAAGAAGGAAGTAGAGGAATACTGGAATTTGGATAATAACAGAGTTAGATAACTAAAAAGACAAGAGTCTGAAATTATTATTTCAAGTTATTATCAAGTCCCAGAATGAGAAGGAAGGAACACTGGTGGCCAAAATGTTATGAAGAGGAGATATTTGGAGATAATTGGAAAAGGAATTGCTGAGTCAGGATGGTAGGTGACATGTGTGGAAACACTATAAAAGCTAGAAAGTCTTTACTGTCTTAGAAGTGACAGAGTTCAAGACAAAGATGGGGAAGGCGCATTGTCAGTACAGTGTACTAAGTCTCAGAAACACAGCATTTAGCCACTTCCCACTATAAGTAAATAAGTGAAAGAGCTTGGAAGGCATCAAAGTATAGAAATCTAGGTCACAAATTTAGTGTCCATTGGATGTAGGACTTGAAAAGACTTCGTGGAAAGTCATTTCCTCATCAACAAGCCATTTTTCAACTAAAAACAAGAATGAAGAGCCTGAGGATTTAGGGAAAATTGCTCTCCATAGAATGAAGTTTTCAGAGAGCGTGAGTTATAGCGCAGGGAAAAAATAGGAGTAAGGGCAGAGGAGAGGAGCAAAGTGGAATATGATGATGACCTGAGGGCTGTCACATTGCAGGATGCTCAAAAAAGGCAAAGATGTAAGACAAATTGGCTATAAGATAACTGGCTATAAACTTAACAAGAAAATTAATTCCAGCATCCCACCAGTTCCCTGGTATCTGAGGGTGGGCTTTGTGGTAGCCTATGTAGGCTATAAATCTCTCTGAATTTCAACCCTCTTCTGATTTAACTATAACCCTGAAGTATTGGAGGATTCTTCTAAAGAGGATCAACTTGGTAGTGAATCAAAAGCCCTGACCTTTTAGGATATAAATGAAGTTACCATATAATGTTTGATAATTGACACAACTGACATTTCTGCAGCAATGGTTGAACCGGCATACTGTGACATTCTTCGAAATGGATGTGAAGCTTAGGAAAACAACATATTCTACAGAACAGGTGTTTGGGGTGGAGGCGTTTTGATATAGCATAGCAGTACCATGAAATGATAAGTCAGTTATGAAAAGTTAAAGATTTGTTGATTCTTCGATATGCAGTTCGAAGCAATTGCAGAATTTTTGGAAAGCCACTGGCTACTATTACACTTAATTTTTTACTCTCTGCTGTATTATTAAACCTTTGCTGAAGGTGGTGGTAAGGGAAAAATTAAGAGAAGAAATTGACTAATTATGTTCAGTTCAAGATAATTCAGTGTTCCATCTGTATTATAACACCCATTCTATAGAAAGCCATACAGTATTTAACATGTTTATAAACTGTGACTTTCTTAAGAACAGAAAATACATTCATGTTTGTATTTTCAGTGCCTAATAAGGCACCTAGCCCATAGTAGGTGCAGAAGGGATATCATTTTTATTGTACAACTTAAGAAACAAAATTGAACTGAACCTTGCCCCAAGTTGCAATCGTCACTTTAAAAGCTGGAGAGAGAGAAGAGCTATTTATATGGTAGATTTTGCTGACTTGGTATTTATCCACTGTAGTTATATTTTTCTATGTATGGGTTTTTCTGTCAATTTAGCTTCATTATGCTTTGAAGATTAGATTCTACCAAAGCAATTGAGAACTGTTCCCACTTAATTAAGAAAGAGCTATTTGAATCCTGATCCCTACCTTGAAAATTGTCTCCTAATTTCTTTTAAGATAGATATAAAACACATCTGAAGATCTTATTACTACCATTTTGCTATTATCAGTAATTACTTACATTAGCAAAATAACCGAGTTCAGGTAAACGTGTATGCAAAAGGTTGGCAGTTTCCTAGGTTTATCTGTCTTCTATTAATTTTCCATGGTTCATGAAAATTTCTAGTGTTGCAAATATAACAGTGATGTAAATTAAATGAAAATAGGTTGCTGAATGTTTGGGGACTTACATTTTTCAGTTCTTAATGGTCACAGAAACAAATGCACACTTATGCATTTCTCTTAACAAGCTGTTTTCAATGCATCAGTATTTCTATCCTTCCCACCACCCTCAATCCCCAGCTTGGAATTTCAATAGGAAAATAAAACCTACAAAATGAAAACGAAAATCAATCTTCTTTTATTTAGGAACAAATTAAATTCCCCTTCTAAAGTAATGATTTTTACCTTAAAGCAGTGATAACTATCTTGTTGCTCTGTCAAGGTTTCTCACCTCCTTATCTTACAACAGTTAACCTTAATAATCCCCTCACTTTCAAGCTCTTCCTGACTTATGGCTCTTTAAGCACTTCTGTTAAGCTTGATCCTTTACTTACACTTGGCCTCTAATGGAGTCAGTGTCACTTTGAGGATTGTAAATGGATTCTGCTGAAAATCAAGTTCTTCAGACACTCTAGAATTAATGTTTTGTTTTTTTTTTCTTTCTGGTAATTGATATTTGTGTTAAATGGATTTTCACCCTGTGTTTGTAGCTTTCTCTGGCAGAATGAAAGGATACTAAATTCTGAATTTTTTTTTTTAGTCTTCCAATATTTGATAGCATCTAGTAAACATGTTGATAAATATATAAGTAAGAAGATATGGTATCATAATGCCAGACTTAAAACATATGGATTTCAATATGGAAATTACATTTTTAGGATCTCAAAGTAAGTTCTGTACTTAAGTCATTTTATGTAAGTAGATGGGTCAGCTATTGCCCCAATTCTCTGTAATATTTCCAATATTCTGTAATAAACCCAAACATTAAAAAAAATTGTAGTACTATTTATGTGAATGACATTCATTTTAGAATACACATCTTTTTGTAAACAATAACACCCCTTCATTGTCATATGTGAAGGTAAGAAAACCTCTAGACTAACTTTAAACTTTATAACTATCATTGGTTATTTATATTGTCATTAGCATAAGATAAAAAAAAACTTTTCTAGATTAACTTTAAACTTTATCATTGGTTATTTATTTATTTTGACTGTATATTTATAAATGATTTCTTTGTCTTATTTTGGAAGGAAAATATCTTCCTCATTTTACCCAAAAGTTAGTGTCTGAGCAGGTTTTTAGATAGCCAAATCAAAAGAAGTATGATTGTAATAAGCTAAGAATTATTTTGTTTTTGTTTTTGATTTTGCCTTTGGTTGGACTAGCTGTTGATTAAAGTCATTTGAGACCTTACTGTGTCAAAAGCAAATAAAGTAGCATTTGCTGCCATATAAAATAGGGCAATATGTGCTAAGTACTCTACTAAATATTTTTAGTATTCTAACTTGTTTTCTTTTTGCAATTCTGTGAGGTAGGTAGTATAAATCTTATTACCAGAACAGGAAAAAAATTCTCAAAAATGTTAGATAATTTTCTCAGTATTACCATGACTAATAAATGTTAGAACAGGAATTTTGACTCAGATGCACTGCATGTTATATTTGTAAGTACTGTTCAAAAAGGGGAAGGTGATTATGAGGAAAAATACAAATCCTAAATAACAGAGAGAATCTTAGAAGAAGGCAAAGGCTTCTTTCCATCAAGCTCAAGGAGATTGTTACCTTGCTTTCAAATGATGAATTGGTGCAATTTGAAAGCACAGCTTTTCTTAAATGTTGAATAAATATTTACTTTATAATACATTCAGCATTCTTTGATGTTAGGAAAAAAATATACTCTTATCAGTGCATATATGACTTCTGGCTTTCGTTACATTGCACATTTCTTAAAAATACCAACTACTGCTACAGATTTATGAAAGACATAGCAAAAGGGTGTATAACTGTTGTGCTGGAAATGGGATGGGAGAGAGGTCTGCCGTGAAAAATATCATATATAAACAAATGCCTATGCACTTATACGGGTACTGAAAAGGCACCCAACTTACCCTATCTGATTTCATAAATGATTTAAATAAGAGATCTTTAAGTATCTATAACATCAATTTTGATGTTACAAACGAAAAGAATTTTGAAGATATCAAGTGTATTTTAAGTCAAGGCTGGCAAATTAGAGTCAATGAAATATATTTAGAATCTGTTTCCTGTGGAAGGCAAAGTACAAAGGAGTGAAATTAAAGAATGAAAGTTTACTAAGCACTCTTTTGTTTCCTGTAACCTCACACACAGTCTGAATTACGAGCCATACCATACTGTACAACAGAGCCTCATGTAAGGGAATAAGATAAGATTTACAATGAATAGAAATAGACGGAGTATTACCTTGTTTCACATTCTACAGTGTTGTCTGGTCTAGAGAATAACCTTCTTTGAAGTAAGGCTCATAAGCCTCTCTCGAAGATGTGAATTCTATCACAGTTCTCATCTCTGCTTTATGATGATAGAGCAAATAGGCCAAATGATATCAGTCTTTCAACTATGAATGAAAGTAACATTGACTTGCATCTCATTCATCTTTTTGCAAGACACAAAAAGAAGCTGCATAGAAGCTCAGCAGTGGCTTTTCCCATGACTAAGAGTGGGAAAAATTTCCTCACAATTTGGAATTATTTTCAGTACTGACTATGTGACAGTAAACTTTTATCTTTTCTAAGATATTTAGCAAAAATGAATATAATAATGCTATAAATATATATATATATACACACACATATATAAATTATATCACTGATGTCATTGTAACTTCAGCTTCATTCAGCAGCTACGTATTCATCCTAAATTGAAGTTCATTAGGGATGATGAACATGAAACTTTATGTAAATTCCTCAATGTAGATATTAGTATTTTCATAGTTAATTGTTGTTTATGCCTAAAATATGTCTGCCATAGATCAGTGAAATGAGATTATATTTTCTAAATTATGCCATGGTATAGCATAACATTTAAGAGGACAAATGCTGGAGTCAAACTGCCTGAATTTGAATCTTAGCACCATGATTTATTTACTGAGAAACCTTGGCCAATTTACTTAATCTCCCTATTCTTAGATTTCCTCAGTTTTCATCCAGGTATGATAATAAGAATACTTGCCTTATAGAGTTTCTACTGCACTAAATTTCTGAATATATGTAAAGCACTTAAACCAAAGACCTGATTTAAAGAAAACACTCTTGAAGGTTTCTAATAATAATTCCATAATTAGGTCCATGTTACTCTACGCTACATACATTTCTATGCATTTAACTATACACTGTACTCATTTATGCAATTCAGTTATATATTAGACATTTCTATATATCTGGTTATACTATCAATAGTCTATACTTTTACATATGTTGCTATATGATATGAGAGAGATTAAGTGTAGTATTTCTAAATCTGTCTTTACTATTGGAAAAGGGAACAGGAGCCAGAAGCATGCCTAGCATCCTTATGGTTATCATAGATTTAGGCTGATGTGATGATTCTATTATCAAATTAGTAAATTTCATTATTAAAACATACAGAAGATATTCAAAATTAATTTTTTTTTTTTTAAATTTTTTTTTCAACGTTTATTTATTTTTGGGACAGAGAGAGACAGAGCATGAACGGGCGAGGGGCAGAGAGAGAGGGAGACACAGAATCGGAAACAGGCTCCAGGCTCTGAGCCATCAGCCCAGAGCCCGACGCGGGGCTCGAACTCACAGACCGCGAGATCGTGACCTGGCTGAAGTCGGACGCTTAACCGACTGCGCCACCCAGGCGCCCCTCAAAATTAATTTTTAAGTTGATTGACTATATGCGGTATTGGACTTTTGCATTTGTTAATCACAACCATGTATCCCCATCCCCATAAACATAGGGAAACACAACCTTTATGCAGCAGATTAAAAGAGTGAACTACATGGAAAAGTTGAGATAGTTGCTACATAGAAACATTTATTCCCAAACAAATAGATGTTAGATGAGTCTAGATTTTAAAGAGGTAAATGCAGGCCAGAAATCTAAGGAGAGATTGTAGGATTTATAAAATATTTATAAAAATAAATGAAATGTTGGAAAGAAATATGGACAGAACAGTAGTACAAAGATAAGAAGAAAACATAAAAGATTAAATTAAAAATTTGAATTGTTACAACAAATAACTAATTTAAAAACATTTAAAAAATAGATTTTTACTTGGCTAGAAAATAATTTTAACTGAAGACTGGCAATAAATAGTCTCTTCAGTATAAATGAGGTTCGTGGATTTAAATTCTGTATCTATGAATTCATCTATTAGATTAGAATTGAGAAATCAGGAATATCGGGGCGCTTGGGTGGCTCAGTTGGTTGAGTATCTGATTTCAGCTCAAGTCATGATCCCAGGGTCATGGGATCAAGCCCAGTGTCAGGCTCTGTGCTGAGCATGAAGCTTAAAATTCTCTCTCTTTTTCCCTCTGCCCCTTTCACCTGTGCTCTCTCTTTCCAAAAAAAAATAGAAAGAAATCAGGAATATCATTTAGCAAGTGTAGAATTCATATTTATTTAGTCAGTGACTTATTTACATACATAAGGTTTGTTGACCTTGAAATTAAAACAACAGTTTTACTAGCAAAATGGGTCTATTTAGGAATAGCAGAGGAATTGAAATTTGGGACAAACAAGCTATAGCAAAAGCCTTAGGCAAGTCCAGAGAACAAAGGACGGAAACACTCTTCTATAGAGGAAAGTGCAGTGTTGAGAGGGAAAGTTACAAACAGAAAGTCCATTGGAGAAAGTGGAAGTTCACAGCGTAGTGGTCTTTCATTGGCTGAGTTGTGACAATCTCTCATTGTCTGGGCAAAAAGAAAATCTCCCTTCCTTACGCTGGAGTAGTAAATTAGGCCTCTTCCTGTTGGGTCTGCAAAGGACTGCAGTGAGTGCTACAAAGTGAGCACTCTATCTTCTGGCTTCTGGGACTCTATTTTGTTATTTTTTTTAATTTTACTTTTTGTTTGAGAGAGAGGAGGAGTATAGAGCAAGTGGGAGAGGGGCAGAGCAAGAGAGAAAGAATGAGAGGGAAGAAGGGGGGAAGAGAGAGAGAGATGCGAGAGAGAGAGAGAGAATGAATCTTAAGTAGGCTCCATGCTAAGCTTGGTACTGGGCTTGATCCACATATTTTCTTTATTTGTTTTATTAGTATATTTTTATGTTACTATATATAAATAAGAGCATCATTTGAGATCCAAAGCACTTTATAGAATAAGCATGTGATATAATCTTTCATTTTGAAGATCTTATCTTTCAAAGCATTGAGTTCCAATATTTTGGTAGGGCAAAACGGTTTTAGAAGAGGAATAGTAAGATTAAAACAGGTGATATAATCCACAGTGTGAAAAGATTATTAAAATGAGAGAGTTGGAAGTATACTGAAAATTATTCGGTATTTGTCACGTAGCATTTTCCAAGAATAAAACCACTAAAAATTTCAAAAAAAGTGAACTAACAAATACATGATTTTTCTTCTTCTTTTTTAATACTTAAAATTCAATTTATACCCTGGAATAAGTGTAATGACTTTAGAATGTGTTTTGTTGGTGGTTGGTGCACATGTGCCTGTGTGTGTGTGTTGGTGGGTGTGTGTGTAATTTAATTTCAGTAAAACATCAACCAAAAATGGAGTGCCTGTTTATATTGTATGTCTTTTTCATAGGTTTTTACTAATATATCAATAATTATGAGAATCTGCTGTTTACTTTGTGTTAGATACTCTTTCAAAACATTTATTAAAACTCAAGAATAAGTATGTTTATTACCTACCTTACTTGCTAATGTGTAGTATTAACTTTTAAAAAATACTAAAATATTTTATATATCAGATTTCATACATATATAGATATACAATACAATTTTTAGTTTTTTAAATTTTTTTTCCTGTGAAGTAAAAAGCTTTTTGGTGGGCTTTTTAGCAATATGCTCAATACCTTCACTGCCTTGCCTTTAACTCACAACAAATTGACTTTTGCCTCTACTTTTTTGAAAATTAGGTAAAAACAAGTTATTGAGGTAGTATATATTCAGAATAGCTCTAGGTACTGAGGAACAATGGAAGAAACATAGACAAGCTACATTGTCACAGAATTATTATTTTAATAAACCAAGATAGATAATAAATAGGCAAAGAAATTGCCTACAACTAACAAAATGGAGTAATTAATGTTAATTTTGTTGACTATTTTGAGCAGGTGCCTCTGAAGTTGTAATTTTCTAATTTTTTTTTCACAGAAGCTAAAAACTCGATTATTGTGTGAAATATCCTGATTTTTAAATGTTGATGCTATTTAGAAAGTTTTAAGAAACAATGCAGTTGAATACTTTAAAAGCCAAATGGAATGTGCATGTGGACATCTCCAACATGTGGCTCACTCTTTTTGCACCCACTTCTTCAAACCCTCTTTTGGAGTGATAGATGCATTTGCTTATACTATCTAGATCCATAGATCCCCTCTACCTCTCTTAATTTGTACAGTATAATTGTCAAATGATTGATATGAATGTAATCCAGTGTGATACTGTGATTTATAATAAGCAGTATATATTTGGTCTTCATCCTTGTTCCTGGTGGACAGTTTCTAAAATTCTTATAATTTCCTAAGTGGTAAGAGCAACAGGAGCATCTTTTCTTAGTAATATTTGATCTGTTGTCCATGTTCCTGAAATAGCTCCAAAGCCATGAAGGTGAAAGTAGTGTCTCTTGTATACATAAAAAGCCTCTTTCAACCACACCTGTGTTTATGTTAATGAGATGATTTTTGGAAAGCCTCTAGACCATCATAGGATGTGGACTGATTGCCCGAGGAAGTAACCTTGTGATTAGAGAGTTGTAATTTTCAGAACTTACCCCTGGCCTTTGGGGCCGGGTGAGGGCCAGGAGACTGAATCATCACTAATGGCTGATGATTTCGTCGACTTTGCCTAAGTAATGAGGCCTCTGCAAAAATCCCTGAACTGTGAATTTGGAGAGCTTCTGGGTTGGGAAGCACATAGAGGCCCTAGAGGGTGATGAGCTGAGAAAGGACAAGGAAGCCCAGTTTGCACCCTCCCCACCTGGCCTTGGGGATCTCTTCCATGTGGTTGTTAATAAGCTGAAGATGTAGTAAGTAAACTGTTTTCCTGAGTTCGGTAAACTGATCCCTCAAATCATCCAGCCTGAAAAGGAAATTTCTGATTTACACTTAAGCAGTCAGAGTCACAAATGACAGCCTGGTCTTGTGATTGGCATCTGAGACGGAGAGAATAGTCTTATGGGAATGCACCCTTAACCTGTAAGATCTGATGCTAACCCCAGGTGGATAGTTCAGAATTGAGTTATAGAGATGTCCATGGAGAACTGCAGAGTTGTGTCTGGGGGGAAAAAAACATCCATGATCTGGTGTCAGAAATATTCTGTGAGTAGTGAGTGAAAGAAACAAGTGTTTTCCTTTCAGTTAGTGACCAGAAGAGTTGAGAGTAGAGTGGTAAGGAGAATAAAGAGAAAGAAAAATAGTGAGTTTTTCCTTTCATCGAGATACCTCGTAGATATCTGTAATTCAATATGCCAAATATCTAGTTCACTCCTGCTTTTTTACAAACAGCAGCTACAGATGTGGAACCAGATTGTTTCAGTTTGAAAAGTGATTCTATCAATTACTAGTTGTGTGAACTTAGGCAAATCAATTAACATTCCTGTGCCACAATTTACTCATAGTAAAATGGACCTATCAGTCAGGGTCCACTCAGGAGACAGAAGCCACATGTCAATATAAAGTTATGAACTATAGGGGCGCCTGGGTGGCGCAGTAGGTTGAGCGTCCGACTTCAGCCAGGTCACGATCTCACGGTCCGTGAGTTCGAGCCCCGCGTCGGGCTCTGGGCTGATGGCTCGGAGCCTGGAGCCTGTTTCCGATTCTGTGTCTCCCTCTCTCTCTGCCCCTCCCCCGTTCATGCTCTGTCTCTGTCTGTCCTATAAATAAAAAAAAAAAAAAAAAAAAACGTTGAAAAAAAAAATTAAAAAAAAAAAAAAGTTATGAACTATAACAGGAGGATTACCTGTAAAGGGTAAAGAGAGTTCTAAAGAACTAGGGCTGAGGAGAGTACCTAAGGAATGAATAAACTTGGAAGGAGTCTCCTTTGGACCCCACAGTTGTGATTCGGATCTCATTAGAAAAGGTATGGTTGTACGCAAATGGGCTCTAAAGAAGCTCTCTTAGTGGTCCCAGGCCAGAGTAGATCCACATTCTCTGGGAAGAAGCCAGGGAATGGAGAACTGCAGTTGGATCTAGCATGCAGTTAGTTCTATATTTACTAGAGAAGTGATCTTAAACTTGTTTCCCAATTTCTGAAATGGAGATATTTTATTTCATTTGACTTATACGCCAGGTAGTCCTATCCTGATTAGAGGTAAATTAAACCTTATAAACATTACATGACTTATTCAATGTCACTTAATAAATGGTGGTGACATCATTTAGTTTAGTCTTTGTTATATCGTTAAGTATTTCCACAACTAGCACTACTGTTTGTATTATTATCTTCATTAATTACATCATTGCCTTTAAAAAACACACATTAGAGATTTCTCTGTCTCTTTCATTTCCTTTATTCTCTCTTTTTAATTAATTAACAATTCTTGGAAACCTATCAATTACAAGAAACATAGTTTCCTGAATTGGCTTTCTCTCCTAATTACCTCTGAAATTAGTGTTTTCTCTTTTTGTGCCTTTATAATACAATATGCTCTTAATTGGCCTCCCTAAATTTTGTGTCTCCTATCCCCATCTTTCTTCTACAAAGAAAAAAAAAAATGTTTGTGAAACAGAGATTTATTGTGACTCTACCGTTACAAAGTTCCTTTGTGATTTTTATGTTTCTTCAGTATCTGGGGCCAAAGTATTTTGTAGCCTTATATTCTGACTACATAAAGTAAGCTGCTCCCACAGAGTAGTCCTAAATGATTTCTCCCAAAATATCATAAACACTGTGTATCTGTTCATAGAAGTTCCCCTTTCATATCATTTGGAATTTAAATCCAGCTCAAATATCACCTCTTCTGTAAAATCTTATTCCAAAACTCAGACGTTAACTTTTATCTTATATGCTTAGACTAAGTGAATGATCTTTGATTTCTCTACTAGCAACACCTGATTAATGAGATTATGAAACTAGAAACCTAGGTTCTCTACTCTGGAGAGTATTTGGATGGTTCTCTATACTCTTCTATAAGATAGGAACATAAAAGAATGCTTTGTGTTATGAAATGGCTAGATGACAAAGACTAAACAAAGTTTGCTTTTTTTTTTTCAATTCAGAGTCCATATGTTATAAATATTTATATGATTTATTGTATAAGAATAAAAGCTCATGTAAGAAAAAGACAGTAGCTAATGCTAGTTAAAATTTAATTATTGTTATCCAGATATTAGAGCCTAAATTAGAGGGCCTAGAAATAGACATATTGAACAATTAAATCAATTTGAACAAACAAAAAAAACCCCATTAAATGGATATTAAAATAATACAAAATGACAAGCACTACATAAACTAATGCCCAGCATATTCATCACTTTGAACTCCCTGTTACTAAATCATACTCTTATTCTGGTATAGGAAAAACACAAAAAACAAAAAAACTCAAAACACTGGAAGTGGATTTTGGGAATAATAATTAGTTTCTGAGGTATGAGGCCCTATGGTTGTGAATATACATGTCTCTGAGATTTTCCTCCTTTGCTCCAAGGGGTGTCAGACTCATGGAAATGAATGGAAACCCAGGGCTGTTTGAGGGTTTCGCTAAAGAGAAATAAGGGATAGGGAGGAGGAATTGTACCACCCAGACTCAGAGAACTGACATTTCTCGTAACTCTGTGGGAAACAAAGAAACAGCCAGTGAGAGACTGGCTGAGCTTGGCAAGGAAGATGATTGCCCAGCAGCAAAGCAGCAGGAAGGACATGGTTATATGTGAGATGGGCTTTACTGAAGAAAATTCCAATAAAAATGTATTGAGCACCTGCTCTGGAAAGTCATTGAGATGATATTGAGTGATCAGAATGAACAACTGCATGTGCATATGAGATGTTGATATGAGACTTTTAAAAGGATTCTTTTTAAAAGCATTCTTTATGTTCCATTATGTTATACAGACTGGATTATCTTGGTATGGAGAAGGTTTTACATAATATTGTTGATGGTATTATACACTTGCATAGAATAAGAAGTGTCATGTGATAAAATGTGTTATAGAAAGGTAAATGATAGACACTTTGCTAATCCCAGACACCTAGATAAAAGACTGTCTTTTTATTTCGCATTACAAAGTTGGGTTTTTTTTGTTTGTGTTTGTGTTTTTTTTTTTTTTTTTTTTCCAAAATGATCAACATAGCAATTGAGACAACTAAGTTCCTCTCTTCTCTGAATGGGCCATATGGGGAAGGATGATAATAACATATAATAAATGTCATCCCTAATTCATTCCTCCTTTTTCTGATATGTGCTTGGTGAAAATAGAGTTTTCTTGCTGTTGTGGCTAGAAAGCAACAGTGAGGAACACTGTAAAAAGTCGATAGTGCATTCCTTGAAGAATGGTTCCTTCTAAAATGATATCCTGAATTCCAAATACTTCTCTGTCTTATTCAGGACAAAGTTAAGTCTTAGTCTAAGTGACGAAGATACACTGCATCTTCAAATCTCCTCTTGCATTCTGAGAGAGGAAATTCTGATACTGTATTATATTCCTAGAGAAAATATGGAAGGTAGTTGCATGTTTTATTTCTTATCCTAAATGGAAGTCTTTCCCCTTCTAAGCGTTTTGGTTTTATGTCCTATTTCATTGTATACTTGTGGCTAAGTTAAAGAGATTTAAAATACATGATTTTTATTCCTCCAGCAGGAATACAGAGGGCATTTTGTCAAAACAACAGCACTGTTGCCAGCTTGGTTTTCTGGGACACAGACTTCTCTCACTTCCCACCACCAAGGAAGAAAAAGCTTTTGAGTGAGACAGCTATATCCCGAAGTCAGGAATAGCTACAATGATGGCAGCAAAGCCTACAGTGGTTTGTAGGGCAGTTAGCCAAACATTAGTCTCCCCAGTAATCTGAAAGCCAAAAAATGAGAGACATAAAGAAGGTAGTTCTGGGTTGCCTCAATGTTCTGGGCATTTTGAACTAGAGGAGAATGGAACCGTGATTCTAGCAAAAAGCTCATGGGGACAGAACCACATGCTATTAATATTGTGTCAAAACTGGTGTAGCCCAGAGAAGTATATGTGCTGATGAGTCTTAGTCTTTAGTGTGTTATTCTCTCATTTCCTCCAGTCTCTGTACAGAGATTATTGTATAATTCAAACCAAGAACCAATGCAACAAGTATGGGAAAGTCTATTTATAATAAACTGTTAGATTTTTGTTTTTGTTTGTTTGCTTTGTGTTTAACATCTCTCTCCTTTTCTCCTCCTCCTCCTCCTCCTTTTTTGGCTTTATCACAACACAGAATAATAGTGAAAATCAAAATTTACCATGATATTTCTATGTTGACCTAGGTATTAGTGACTGAAAAATAAACAATGAATCATATTTTTATGCAAGCCCTTACATTCAACAATGTGTGAACTATAGAGTACAGAAGATAATGAAAAGCAGTTAGAATAACATTTCCCTTTTAACATACAGTGTTTGGGTGAAATGACATTATAGGAAGCTAAATGGGAATTTAAGTAAAGGCCTTTTAAAGTTCTCCTTTAAATCCGTCCTGGGGGAAGAGAAGTGCCTATCTTGAGACACAGTCTTCATTCATTACATGCTAACATTTCAATAGAAGAGGTATCATGGAGTTGCAGAAAGAGTTCTAAAGTAGCAACAGGAAATACCAGTTACAGTTTATGCTACAGTATTAATTAGTCTTTTGTGTTCCTAAAGAAAATTTACCTTATCTAGGCCACACCTTCCTAATTTATAAAAGTGAAAATGCTGGCCTAGATATGATTTGAATTCCCTTTCAAGTCTGGCATTCTGTGATTCTGAATGTAACAACATTTATATTTAAATGCATTGGCAACTGGGCTTGTGGCTCATCTCTGTTGAACATCCTGCAGAAAGAGATAGATATAAAAGATTTCAAAAATTAATTTTAAATTTGCCTTTGCCCCTTGGAAGAGTTCTGCTTCCATTGTATATTATTATAAAGGGACAATTTTTTTTCAAAGAAAGATGTTCTGTAATGTTTATTAATAACAAATGCTTATGAGTCACTCACAGATTTGTTCTATTTGTTGAGAGAAAACCTATCTAGAATTACTTATCCATTAAAAATAAGCATTTTTAAAATGAGCAAGTTCAATAGAGGAGGGTTTTATCCTGAATTGTTAAAGCCACATTTAGTCCAGGTTCTTATAGAGGGCCCACCCACTTTGAAATTCATTTCCACCAACCAGCACCAGGTATTTCTGAGAAAGACTGGAGGCAGGACAAGAGACCAGAGAGAGCCTTCTATAGCGGAACAGGTATACAGATGGGGAATGGCTGCCAACGAGTGAGTGACAGAAAAAACCTGGCCCAATTTTCTGGATTCTTCTCTGATACAAAGAAAATTTCTTAAACTGTTGGAGGAGGGACAGATAGATTTCCAGCCCCAGGGGAAGATCCAGTCCAGAGGGAGGACAGAAGCAAAGTACTCTGCCTCTAGTGTCTGCCTCAAGAATTCTTGCTTCAAACCCACTGCTTCTAAGGAAAAGAGAGAGGTAAAAATCATCTGTCCCAGGATGATAACAAGATAATCCACTTGAACCCAAGATCCTGTAGAGAAAAGATGTGCTACTGTTGGGAGGGAGCAAGAAACTTTGTCTTACCCCAGAGTCCACAGATGTACAAGAGTCTAAAAGGCTCAGGCACACAGAGCCTGCCTAAAACTGAAGCTGGAATGGAACCTAGCTCTCTGACTGGCCCATCATGAGCCTACTGTGGAGAAACCAGCAAGGGTAGTCTGCCTTTAAGGAACTGTAGAGAACCTGCAGAGAGACTGCCTCCTTGGAGCAGATAGGCACCAATAACTGGAGAAAGCTGCGTAAATGCTCACAATAACAGCAGCCCACCGATGGAAGAGGTTGAAGTTTCAGCAATAGGATCTTAGGTCTGAACCTGCAGAGTCCAGATTCTTAGGTTAGAAAGATCTGTAAATGCCCCCAAGATGACCGTAGAGTCAGCTTCAGCCAGCATTAAATTTTTCTGTTTCCACTTTATTTTACTTGAGGGGTTGGCACTGACTTTTCTAGAAAATCAGGTTTGGATCTATATCAATTGGGGAGCTGGAACTGGGACTCCTACATAAACATGTGACTTTTATTTTTATTTATTTATTTATTTATTTATTTATTTATTTATTTATTTATTTATTTTTATTTATATATGAAATTTATTGTCAAATTGGTTTGCATACAACACCCAGTGCTCATCCCAAAAGGTGCCCTCCTCAATACCCATCACCCACCCTCTCCTCCCTCCCACCCCCCATCAACCCTTAGTTTGTTCTCAGTTCTCAACAGTCTCTTATGCTTTGGCTCTCTCCCACTCTAACCTCTTTTTTTTTTTTTTTCCTTCCCCTCCCCCATGGGTTCCTGTTAAGTTTCTCAGGATCCACATAAGAGTGAAACCATATGGTATCTGTCTTTCTCTGTATGGCTTATTTCACTTAGCATCACACTCTCCAGTTCCATCCACGTTGCTACAAAAGGCCATATTTCATTTTTTCTCATTGCCACGTAGTATTCCATTGTGTATATAAACATGTGACTTTTAAACAGCCACATCAGTGTAAAAATAAAATATAAAACCTGACCTTAGGCAAAGGAAGATAGCTCCTCCCAAAAATTTTTAGGAGAATTTATAAGAAAAGCTCTGCCTTCTTGAAATATTTTCATTTTGATTTAAATTCCCTATAAATGCAAGGAAATTAAGTTCCAAAAAGGAAGTTAACAAAAAAAAATTAACAAAAAAGGGAATTAACAACAAATATTCTTGGATGCATGGTTCTTCAAGGAAGAAGCAATTTAAAGCACCTTGAAAAACACAATTTAAAACCAAAATTCTAACAGTTAAACCCTGCTAACTACAAATTAATAGTTTAACTTAAAACTCATAAGAAATAAGCAATCATGGAAGATGATAGGAAGGATCAAACAAAAATCCAGCAGCAAACTTTAAATCTATAAGAACTTCAGATATTGGAAATCTCATATATAAAATATTAATGTCATAAAATGGAAGTAGATATATATAAATTAATCAAAATATGAGTAATAAAAATATATACTATACAACATCAGACAATTTGGAAAGAATAGATGAGAACTTCTAGAAATGAAAATAAATTGAATGCAGTTAAAATCTATTTAAATAGATTAGATGTGGCTGAAAAAATGAGTTAACCACCTAGTAGATCTGAAGAAATTATTTGGAAACACATTGTAATGACAAAGAGCTTTAAAAATATTTAAAAAGACAATTGAAAGGACATGGAGAAAGTTCTTGTTTCATGTAAATAGAATTCCAGAAAGAAAAAATTAAAGGCTGCCAGGAAATAAAGAAATAGAAAGTGAAAATTTTCAAAATTGATAAAAAATTTTGAGTTAGGATGCTAAACAAAATATGGGCCCAATTAAGAAAAAAAATGATACCTAGACTTGTTACAATTAGACTACTGAACAGTTACCAAGGGAAGTTTTACAATTATCCAGACAGAAAAATGAGTCAGATTTCAGATTATCTAAGAATCAATTATAAATACAGTAACATTAGATTTATCAATACTAAAGATAGAAGCCTGAAATAAAGTGAAATGATCATTGTTAAAAGTTGTCTAATCAGAAAAGCTGCCTTTCTAGCATGAAAGCAAAATGAAACCATTTTTAGACAAACATATTTTCCAACCATAGAACCATACTGAAGAAATTTCTAAACATAACTGAGAAAGAAGGAATATGATCCCTGAAGAAATTGATGATATGCAAGAAGGGATGGTAGCAAATAAATTGATACACATGCTACATTGAAGTGAACTTTGAATTCATAACACATTAATAATATTGTCTTAATGTGAAAGTAAAAATAAATGGACAAAGATACTGAATAATAATAATGAATGAGGTAGGTAGGATTAATTGGAGTTAAAGTGGTCCAAGATCTTTGCGTTGTTCTGGATGTAAGTAGAAATATTTATTTCGCTTTTTTAGATTTGATAAGTATACATGTAAACATATTAAATTAAGAATGAAAGAATAAAATTAATTTTAAAGATTCTGAGATATATAGAAAAAAAGGAAGAAAAACTCAATTTATTTTATTTATTTTTTTTTTTTAATTTTTTTTTTTTTTTTTTAACGTTTATTTATTTTTGGGACAGAGAGAGACAGAGCATGAACGGGGGAGGGGCAGAGAGATTGGGAGACACAGAATCGGAAACAGGCTCCAGGCTCTGAGCCATCAGCCCAGAGCCTGACGTGGGGCTCGAACTCACGGACCGCGAGATCGTGACCTGGCTGAAGTCGGACGCTTAACCGACTGCGCCACCCAGGCGCCCCGAAAAACTCAATTTAAAAGGTGACAGAGGGGCTCCTGGATGGTTCAGTCAGTTGAATGTCTGACTTTGGCTCAGGTCATGATCTCACGGTTCATGAGTTGGAACCCTGCGTCGGGCTCTGTGCTGACAGCTCAGAGCCTGGACCTGCTTCATATTCTTTCCGTGTCTCTGGTTCTCTCTACCACTCCCCTGCTCATGCTCTCTCTCTCTCTGTCTCTCTCGCTCGCTCTCTCTCACTCTCTCTCAAAAACAAATAAATATTAAAAAAATTTTTAAAAAGGTGATAGACAAAAGGAGAAAGATAACTAAACTTAAATGGAAAGCAGCAAATAACACCTTAGAAATATTCCTTCATCAGCAACAGCATTAAGTGGTGTGGACTGACCATTTTAAAAGCAGATATTTTTAAATTTGCTTTTGAATCAAAATATTTTATAATTTTAAGCTGTTAAATACTTTGATACAGCATCATATTGTAACACAAAACTGATGATGAAATGATGAGAAATATTTTACTATTATATGAACAGATACCACATTTCTTAGCAAAATATAAAGACAAAGGCATGTTTTTTTCAAGTTATTGAAGATGTGGAAAGAAATACTATTGACGAAATGCTTAAAACAAATAATGAATATTGCTTTCTGAGTTTAAAGAGTACTTATGCATGCCAAGCTTACGTGATATATTCAGTGAAACTGACCCGACATTAGCCCTTAAAAGCATATCATATTATTAAAAGATATGCAATATAAGTTCATATACTGCAGACATAATGCAAGTTAATAACGAAAACAAAAAATGAAAAACTCGGAAGTGTGAAAATTAAAACAAACACACTAATGGAGACTTCTAGGCAAGATTAAGTAACAGGGACTAGATATACAACTAGAACAAGACAAAATACATATATAGGACTAAGGCTTTCAAAATTGGTACCATGTAATACAGGATTATAATCTTTTAAAGAAGGAAGACAAATTACTTTGAGGATTGTGTCAGCTTATTTCCTAGAGACCATTTTTGGGGTCCTAACATAGTAAAGATAGGCACAATTACAGCCATGTGGTCCTGCTGAATTATGTAGACAGAGATCAGTATCTGGGGATAAAAGATGGCTCTAATTCAGGGAAAAGAGGTTGTTACAGAGCAAGCCCTGGAGGTATATATAGGGAGTTCCTCTTGAGTCTTTGAGTACTGATAGCCACATGCATGTGAAGAAACTACACAAAACTGGGGAAAGAACAGAAACTCACCTGTATGTAGTAGGTAAAACAATTCTAGGAACTCACAGGAGTCTAGCTAGACTGTGTTCTCATGAGTCAGAAAGAGAGACATCATAAATAAATGGGACATGGGAAAGAATACGAAGAGTGTTGTCTTACTAGTGGTTTAAATTAGCCCTCATGACTCCTTTGGATTTACCATAACAAATCTTAAAATAAGCATCAAAAAAAATAAGATTCCATGAAACTTAACTGCATGCCAGAACAAAATGAAGCACCCCCAAATGTAAAACTCACAATGGCATGCTTCCAACACAAAATTAACAGGCATAAAAACAGGAAATTATAATGCATAACCAGAAGAAAAAAAACTGTGGAACTAGTAGAAGGTATTTTAAGGCAGTTATAAATATGCCCCAAAAGAATGTACAGGTGACTGAAACAAAGAGAAATAGATGATAAAATATGAGGGCATATGATTTAAAGTAGTTGGGACATGAGAGGTGGAGAGCCACTAGAGAAAGGGTTGCAAGACATGCACTGTCATTGAAAGGTAGCCACAATTTCCATAAAAATGAGGGAGTGAAGGAAATACTGAGAAAAGAGCTTAAGGGCTTAGATGGTATTGTTGATGATTGACAGTGTGTGAGTTACAGGGGGCATTGTGGAAAGGATTCATGAGATCCACTATGACAATGAGACTAGGCAAAACATCAGCATGCAGAGGCTGAAAAGAATAAAAGTGTTGGATTAGTGATGGAATATCAGGGAGACTTGGTTTTCTGGTTGTGAATGAGATAAAAATATATAAGACATGATAAAATCAGTTCTGACGGTCTTTTCAGAAAAGATGATTCATAATTTCGTGCTGTAAACTTTTCTCAGAAAAATGGTCAGCTAGGCACTTTTCCCTGGGTACAAGCTAGCATTTTAGCCTAGTGTGGGAAGTGAGGGGTAGGGATAATGTGTGGGTTCACCCCTGGGAACATGGAGGTTCCTTCAGCTTCCTTATCAGTGGGTGCTTTTGCATCTGGGAGAAGGACAGTGTTATAGAATACTGGGGAGTTGTAGGAGCCTACTTTAATTTCTCCTGCAGATATTCTTTCTGGTGAGAGTGGAGGAGTTTTCATAAGAAATACTTTAAATCAATGTGCAGGTGGTTGTATTTGGATGGTTCAGTCTCTTAATGTGAATAATATGAATAAACTCAAATTTAATATAAGAATGATCTAGAATATTTTTATGTATTCTCATATTAGAATAAAGGGTTTGGATTTGAAGATTTCTAAGTTCTTTTCCATCTCTCAGACTTTGTAGGATATATCTACTCTTTTTTCAGTGTTTGGGCAAAATGTTTCCTCCAATAACATAACACTGAAGATAATCTTCATTTGAGTAAGGAGATATTAAGATAGAATGTTGACTACACCAATGGTATGATTATTCTCCATACTGAAATGGGAACTATATGTTCTCATGAATTGAGAAAATTTTAAAGTTTCCAAAGTTTTATACATATGCCATATACATAGAGATGTAATCCATTATCATTCTCAAAAATGTATTGATTTATTTTTTCCTTTGGTGCTTAACTGTATAATACTTATTGAGTACGAGCTATGTACTTGTCACTTGACTAATGCCATCAGTTAAAAAATCACATTACAATAGTGATGAAGAGGAAGCATGATAATAAATGACAAACTGCCTAATAGTACTGAAGATGACATTTCAGAGAGAGTGGTTAATGAGTTTGATAATTGGATTACATGTCTAAGATGGACATGGAGGAAGGTATTTAACACAATGGAAAATTGCTGTTAAAAGCCATTGAGACATGAAAGGGACTAGTATGTACAGGAAGGTGGAAGTCTATTAGCAAAGGCCATTGTAATACAGAGTGCTTGTTGATGTGTGAGAGGGACAGAAGGTGTAGGAAAGAGGCAGACTATACAGAGATAGAACACTACTTCAGAAAGTTTAGATTTTATCTTATACCACTGGGAACTCACTGAATACTTTTAAGCAGAAAAAATGATGTGATCAAAATTCAGTTTTAATTTAGTTCCATGTAAATATGGACTGCAAGTGATTAGACTGGAGAAATGCTGATGAGTAGAGCCATAACAGTATGTCAGGGGGAAAGGATGTGTTGAAATGACAAGTGATTGTAGGTTACAGAGGAACTGAAGGAAAGAAATATTTATTTGAGTGTGGGGCGTGGAAGAATTTTGGCAATGGGATGTGGGTAAAGGCAAGCTGTACGACTAGAATGGCATCAACATGTCAGGCTTCTCTAGAGAAAGGACTAGAGTAGGGGGTAGCAGATTTGAAAGTGCTGTATATGAGAATTCATTTGTTTATATTACTCAGTGTTTACGTTGTTCCTGCTAGATTTATGGAGCTGTGCTAGCCATGGTGTTATACTCCAAGCCCTTGTAATGAGGGATTTTACAGTCCTGATAGGGCTGTAGGCAAAACCATACTCAACTAAATTACTGTATTATATGGGTCAGATTTCTCAGTTGCAAGCACTAGACACTAATTTTGATCCTTTTAATCCTAGAATAAATTTATCAGAAAGAATACTGAATAAACACTGAAGAATGAAAGAAAGGTGGAAATACAGGTTTGAGGTTACAAACACTGGAGGAGAAAAAAAAAGGCCCAGTAAGAGGGGGTTCTGCCTGAAGTCCTGTTACTTCCACATCTCTGCAAGAGCAAGTTGCTACCCTATATTGTGGCAACGTCTGCAGGCTCCAGAGAGTTTTTATCAGCTCCCTATTTCTTTGTGTCACTAGCATCTGATGTCTTAGGAGGATGCTTCTGATTGTGAGAACCCCTGGGACACTACCTAATAAGCCTACAGTATTGCAAGAAGGACCTGGGAAAGTGAGAAACTGGCATTTACATTATATATGGTGCCAGTGGGCTGTTTCATCCCAAGATTGATGATGGGAATAATGCCCCTACTCCCAATTAAAAAAATAATAATAAAAAAAAAGATATCTAGATTCTTGGTGGCCAACAATATGTATGAAAAATGGTAAGAAATTATAGGACTGGTACTTAATCTGGTTCTGTAGGGTCACATATTGTTTGTGGAAGAAATGATGCCTGAATTGGTATGAAGGAAGAGTAAGTGAAAATAACAAATCTTGGAGCTGAGGGATGTGGGAGGGGTCGTTAAGCATTAGAACTGGAGATAACAGTAAAGTTTATGTTCAAAGAAAATTTTGTGTTTGCTTGTGTGTTTTGGACAGTTGACTACCAGAGTGCCAAGGGGCTGAGTTAAATCTGGGCAAAAGGTAAAGCTTCATAGCATGAGGAAAATTAGGAAGATTAGATATTTTTCATGAAAGCAGTGTGAAGTCAATGAAACATTTTATGCTGGAAAAGGGAGATAATATTGTTTTAATTTTACTTTAATTATGGATTCACCAAAAGTTGCAACAACAACATAAAAACCATAGAGAAGCTCCATGTGCTCTTCACCCATGGAGCTCTTGACGATTTCGCCATTTGTGTGTGTGTGTGTGTGTGTGTTTCTGGCAATTTTATCACATGTGTAGATTTATCTGATCACCACCACAGTCAAGATACAAAAGTGTTTCAACACACAGGTCCACCAGTGCTATTCCTTTATAGCTACATCTGCCCCTTCTCCACCCCAACCATCCCTGAAATGTGGCAACTACTAATCTGTTCTCCATTTTTATAATTTTGTTATTTTAAGAATGTTGCATAAATGGAATCGTATGTAATCTTTTAAATTTAAATTTTTTCAGTCATCATGCTTCCCTTAATATACATCTAAGTTGCTACTTTGGCCTTATTCATTCCTTATAATTGCTGATTAGTTTTCCGTGGTGCAGATATACCAAAGTTTGTTTAACCTTTTACTCATTGAGGGACATTTGGGTTATTTCTTATTTTGGCTGTTATGAATAAAGTTGCTATAAACATTTGTGCAAAGGTTTTTGCATGAATGTGATTGACTTTTCATTTTCTTGGGATAAATCCTGGGTCAGATGATACTTACCTGTGCAGTTTTAACAAAACTGCCTATTTTGCAGAATATCCACACCATTTTACATTCTCACCAACAATGTATGAGTTATCCAGTGTCTCTACATCCTTGCCAGCATTTGGTGTTGTTGCTTTTTTTTTTTTTTTTAATTTTAGCTATTCTGTGATAGGTGTGTACTGATAATATATCAGTGTGATTTTAGCATTTCACTAATGGCTAATGGTATTGAATATCTTAAAAAAATTTTTTTAATGTTTATTTTTTTTGAGAGAGACAGAGCACAAATGGGGGAGGAGCAGAGAGAGAGGGAGACACAGAATCTGAGGTAGGCTCCAGGCTCTAAGTTGTCTGCACAGAGCCTGAAGTGGGGTGTGAACTCACGAGCTGTGAGATCATGACCTGAACTGAAGTCGGATATTTTACTGACTGAGCCACCCAGGTGCCCTGGAATTGGATATCTTTAAATGTGCTTATTTTGTATTTGTGTATATTTTGGTGAAGTGTCCATGTATTTTGCCCATTTTCTAATTGATGTGTTATATTTTTACTGTTGAACTTTGAAAGTTCTTTTTATATTCTGGATACTAACTTTTTGTCAGATACATGGTTTTCACATTTTTTTCTCCAAGTCTGTAACTTGTCTTTTCATGCTCTTTAAATTACCTTTGACAAGAAGTTTTTAATTTTTGGACAGGTTCAAGGAGTCAATATTTTTCGTTTTATAGGTAATGTTTTTAATGTTAAGTCTAAGAACTCTTCACCTAATTCTAGATCCTGAGAGTTATTTTCTATTTTTGACTCTAAATTCTTACAGTTTTATGTTTTACATTTAAGGCTATGATGGATATTGAATTAATTTTGTATAAAATGTAAGGTGAGATGTTTTTAACCTTTGGATGTCCAGTTGCTTTAGCATTATTTGATGAAAAAGTTATCCATCCTACATTGAATTGCTTTTACATCTTTATCAGAAATCAGTTTGGGCATATTGCGTGGACCTATTTCTATTTTGTTCCACTGATCTAGAGTAAAGCGGGAGGAATAATTCTTACTGATATTAAGGCTTACTATGTAGCTAACCAATACAGTGTGGTATTGGTAGAAGGAAACACATAGGCATAGGTCCTTTGCTTTTCCATATAAGTTTTAGAATAAACTAAAACAATTTTGAAAAAGAAGAGTGAAGTGAGAGGAGTCATTCTTACTGATGTTAAGGTTTACTATAGAAGACTAAATCTATAAATCAACTTGGGGATAATTGATATCTTTAGTGCACTGAGTTTCCGATACATGTATAGGTTATGACTCTTTCTATTAAATCTTCTTTAATTTCTTTCATAGTATTTTATTGTTTCTAGAATACAGATTCCATACAAGTCTTTGTGGATTTATACCAAGTATTTAATTTGCTTTGACATCATTATAAATTTTATTGTGTGAAAGAAATATTTTTGGCTTTAAGTTTTAGATAGGTTCTATTATATGTAATGCAAAGAGAACATAAAGAAAAAGGTAGGGAATGGGAAACACTGGAGTTGGAAGGTCAGTAATAAGATACTTGAAATAGCCTAAGTGAGATTATTTGGCCTGAGTTACATTAGTAGTAGTAGAAGTAGAGATAAATTAGTTTCACTGTCAGCATGTGAAATATCTAGGTTATTAAAATTGTTTACAATTAGGGGAGACAAGAGAAGTGAAGATAAAACTTTAAGTATCATTGGCACTTACAGAGGAGGTGAAACTATGGGCATACTTTTGCTTGTGGAGAATATATACAGTGGAGAGAGACAAGAACTAAGAAATGAATCATAGGATTATCTGTATTCAAAAACAGGCTGAAAGAGAAACAAGTCAAGATTAAACAGGAGTGGTATGAGGGAAGAACCAAGGAAAAATGATGTCACAACAGCCAAGGAAAGGAATTTTAATAAGAAAGGTAGTGAACAAAGTCAACTCTTCCAGTGTAATGTAACATGCTACAGAATTTTTAGTTTTCAAGATGGTAGCCTTGGTGTTTGTAGCAGTCAGAAGACTGCAGGTCTAGTTCTGTCACTTAATAGCTGTATGACCTTGGGCAAATTGCTTGTTCCTCTTCTATCTCATCTTCTCCATTTGTAAACTAGAATAATAGCTATACTTACCTTATAGGTTATTGTGAAGATCAAAGTACTTAACACAGTAAAGTGCTCAGAATGATGCTAGCAATATAGTAAACAGCTGGAAAACTTTATTAGTAATTATTGAGAAACTGTCAGGTGATAATTGGAGAAAATAAATCTTTCTCAGTGGAAGATGTAGACAAGGTCACTCTGTGACCTTGAAAGGAATAAGACAGAGACACGGCCCTTCATATCTCTATAACAAGCCCTTCTAACCAAAATGAGTGATTACTGCTTCTTTACTGGTGATAACTCTAATCCCTTTTTAGTTATTTCCACCTCCTAGATAATTGTTAAAATACAAAATATCCAAATTGGCCACACTTCTTAACAGGTCTTAACAGAATTCCTTAATTTCTCTTTATAACCATTGGAGAAAATCTCAAACCCTGTAAGAAGTCGCTTCAGACTCCCCCTTACGGGGAAGTTTCCACATTTCCTTGAATTAAGTTCTTAACAGTACCAAGTGAAATGAAACTTGCAATTTGTTTGACTTCAAGTATATTCCTAAAGATTTTGGCTAGATAACATCAACATTATCGTAATTATCATCATTATTATTCAACAATGCATATCCTTTACCTAACATAGTATTTTGCAACAAAGTGTGCTCAAAATACTTGATGAATAGGTGAAAAAGGAACTGACAATTAGGAAGCACTTGGCTTCAAGTAGGGCAGTTTCAGTAGTGGAAAGGCAAATCAAGCTGCAGTGGGCTGAGATGTGACCAGAGGAAAAGATAATGAAGACTTCCAGCCCCCAACTGTCCATAGGCTAACCTCATGTACTGCTCCAGTACCCTATCTCCAAAACTCGGTTGTGCAAGGTAAGAGTATAATATAGAGACAGCTAATTGAAGTATGCCCTGTTGAGATATGTTAGGCAATTAACTTTCAAATAAAAGGACTTCAAAATCTCATGCCTTTTGAGATTATTGACTTGTTTTTCTCAAAAGTTAATTTTCTTCTATTAATGTAAGACTGTGTAACTTTTGGGTACCCAGTTATTGTGAGTCCTCCACCCTTTCACAATATGTAGCATCTAAGTTAATCTTCTCATGGAAATCAGAAAATCAAATTTGGCTGGCAGGTATGTGAACTTGAGAGTATGCTGAAGGTAACTTTCTTTGAGGAAAATGCATGAGTATTAATGCATGATTGTATAGTTTTGATTCAAGCTCATGTTTAAACTCCTTGGATCTTGAAAGAATTCCAAATAAAAATTCATTCTACATATCCAGCAGTTAAACGATTTGAAAAGAACAGATTGAGCAAACTTAAGGGACTAATCAAAACTCAGAATAATGAAATAATTAAAATAGATTTAATTAATCCAAATTAATTAATCCTAATAGTTGCCTTACATTTAGGGATTTTCTTACCCTCTCTTATTTCTGTTTCATCATCTGTAAAATACATATATACATATCTATTTCATATTGTTAACATAAAAATTAAAAGCAATAGTATGCATTGAATATACTATATGTGGTATGTTCTTGCCAGTTAAGAGGCTCTCATTACATGTTAGTTAGCAGCATTCCATTTCCTGCCTAAAAAGTTACCAAGCTATGGTTATAGAGTCAAGTTTTAGCTCATTAAGCTGTGTTAACATTATACATTAAATATTTAAGTTGGTAACTTTCTTTAATGCAATAAATCTAGATTTCCACAAGCATTTAGACCAGATTATTATTTAAAACTCAATTCTATCTTCAAATACTGTTACTGTGTTTAAGAAAATCTGTGCTGTATTTTTTTCCTGAGCTCCAGCAATTAGATGTTAATTGAGTACATATATGTGCATAATATTGGAAAATAAACTTTTTATTATATACAGTAAAATAAATTTAGCATATATTTGTAATCTAAGCAAATTTCTTAAAACATGGGTCAACAAAAAGTCTAGTTTTTATAAAAAGTGATGGTTTACATATTTTTTAATGTTTTTTATGACTAGTATAGCATTTTCAATTTGATTCAGGCATATATATCGTATTTTTTCACATAAAGCCAACAGTTTTAAAGAATTTTTTTTTTTTTTAGCAAAGGCAACATAATAAACTATTTTTATTCTTTAGCTTGAAGGCAGGTTATTCTGTTTGCTTAAATTGTTCAATCACTCTTTAGAACTATCCGGCATTCTGCCTGTTTCTTCTGCCTAAAACAAGCAGTCAATTTTAATTAACTTGGTGCACAGAAGTCTTTGGCATTTGTGGAAACTGGGCACACAGCCAATCCTCAAAACACCACTGATCAATTTGCCTAGAACGAAGTAAAGAAATGGAAGATAGTGGCTTTGAAGAGCTATTGAGTGTTATCCTAAAATTGAACATATATAAATCCAAAATTAAAATTTAAAAACAATTTTGACTCAGGTAAAATGTAATGGCATGTTTAAAAATTACAGATTTAGCAATTATTTGGAAGTTTTTCATGTGAGCGAATGATGAGTGGTTAAAGGCCTAATTTTATTTTTTATTTTTAGCATTTACTTAAACAGTGTCCCATGGGTATTAAGGCAACAGTTTAGGAGGAAGGTTGATGAGATTCTTGGACTGATTCTGTGAAGAGTCATTAAGGTGATAAAGTTATATATTGCGTTTCAAAGAATAGCAACACTTGCTATGATACAGTCTCTGAAAAACAAACCTCCTGGTCTTTAAAATATTCAGCTTCTGTTATAAAGCAGGAAGCATACAACTAATAAGCCTGGTGTACATGCATAAATGTAAATTACCTTACCATTGCTCCCAAAATCACAGTTACATTTAGCTTTTTAAATACTTTACATGATAGCGTCTTAGAAATGGGAGATTTTCTCCATCTTTCCAAAATATATTCCTTTAGTCAACAAGAACCTTTCATTTTAAGGAGGAAATTTATTCTATTATATAAGAAGAAATCTTGTGATTCTCAAACAGATATATCATATACTAAGAATGGAAAAGTCAAAATTTCAACCTAAACAATGTTTTACGAAATAAAAATAACTTTGGTTTTCTTTTCCCTGTGAGTAAACTACACTGGAAACTAGTGGATTTTGTTTTGTTTTGTTTCAGATTGCTTCTCCTTTTGTTATACATGCTTTCCAGTTTTATTGAGAAATAATTGACATATATCACTATGTAAGTTTAAGGCACACAGCATAATGGTTTGATTTATGTATATTGTGAAAAGATTACCATAATAAGTTCAGCCAACATCCGTCTTCTCATACGGATAAAGTAAAAAGAAAAGAAAAAGAAAAACTATCTCTTTGAGATGAGAACTCTTGGGATCTACTCTCTTAATTACTTTCCTATATATTACACAGCAGTGTTAGCTATAGTTACCATGTTTTACATTACATCCCTAGTACTTGTTTATCTTTCAACTCGAACTTTGTACCTTTTGACCACCTTCCTTGAAATCTTCCCCCAACCTCTGATAACCACAGGTCTGATCTCCTTTCCTATGAGGTTTATAATTAGATGCCACATATAACTGAGATTATACAGTATCTGTCTTCCTCTGACTTATTTAGCACAATGCCTTTAAGTTCTATCCATGTTGTTGTTTGTGGTAGGATTTCTTCATTTTAATGGCTATATAATGTTTCATATTATACACACATATACACATACACATCCCTCACAACTTCTTTATTTATTCATCCATTGATGGACACTTTTCTTGTTTCTGTATCTTTGCTATTGTAAATAATGGTGCTATGAACATGCGGTTACAAATATCTTTGTGAGTTGGAGTTTTCATTTCATTTAGATATATTCCCGGAAGGAGAATTGCTAACAATATTCTGATTTTAATTTTTTGAGAATCCTCCATACTGTTTTCCACAGTGGCTGTATCAATTTACAATCCCACCAGTAGTGCACAAAGTTCCCTGTTCTCCACATCTGTGCCAACATTTGTTATCTCTTGTTTTTTTCAGGCTGATCATTCAAATAGGGATGAAGTGATGTTTCACTGTAGTTTTAATTGCATTTCCCCAATGACTAATGATGTTGAGCATCTTTTTACGTACCTATAAGACTCTTGTGCCTCCTATGGAGAAATGTCTGTTCAAGTCTTTTGCCCATTTTTTAGTTGGGTTATTTGTTTTTTATTACTGCATTGTATGAGGGGTTTTTTATTTTTATTTTTTGATGTTAACCCTTATCAGATATATGGTTAGAAAATACTTATTTCCATTCTGTAGGCTATCGTTTTACTTTGTTGATGTTTTCTTTTGCTGTGCAGTGCTATATATTTTTGATAGTTCTATTAAATAAAAACAATTAAAAGCACATTAATAGTATAACATTGACTACTAATGAGAAAACTACATTTTCCCCTACAATTATTGCATAATATGACCTGATATTTCTCTGAGATTTCACAAATTAGAAAATGTGTGTCATCATGCATTTCATTCTTACCAAGTGCCAAGTTATACTACATGGTCAGAATTGAATGGAAAGAATTGAATTAAATTTGGTTTGTTTGCTATTACAACTGGTATGTAGCATGTGGAAAAGTGACGTGTCAGCATATTATAGAATAATTGGAATACAACAGAAACAAACATGGGAGTTACTTTAGCATTATACACAAACACATATTTGAGGTCCTATTATTGTCACTACTTAATTACTCAAAGGTAGTTAACAAAGTTCATTATAAAGTCCATATTCCTTGCTTGTATGTTAGCATTAGAAATATTTTCAGTAATGTGTAATAATGGAGGAGGGTCCTCTCTGAAGACTAAAGCAAGTTCAAGCTTTGGAGATCATTGAATATTTATTTTTATGAAATCTTAAAAAGTGATATTAAAATGTAGAAGATAGATAAGACGAGGGAGCACTTAAGTCAAAGAAGATGAGGAGGCCAGAACTTACCAGCTCTCCCTGCCACCAATTATTCTCTGCATTGACTTTCCAAACACACTTGATAATTGTCTAGACTTGCAAAGATTAGTTTGAAGAGCAGTGGTCTAATCTATCGTATAGAATTTATATGAGCCATTTTTAAGAGAAATTAATTATTTTAGATTTAGTAGATGTTCAGATTTAAACAAATCATTAAACCTTAGGGCATTTTTCTTTCTTTTTTAGGTCAGTTATAATTCCTACTGCATCTTTTCTCCCTCCCACCACATACACATTTGTAAGAACTACAAAGATAAAATAGATTTGAACATGCATTTGAACATGCGTGTCCTCCATTGAACTGGAGGACAAGAAGGGGTTAAAGGGATTGTAATTATTTGTGAATGGAGTCTCTAGTGGAGAACGGAATATATTTAGGTAAAAACTTGTGTCGGTGGACAGATCAGGTCAGCTTAAAACAGATGTTTTCTGTTGTGAGAACAGCGACGCATCGTCAGCATGATCTCACGTGGAAGCCTTTTCTGATCCACCAGGATGCACTGGTACCACTTTTCTTTACCCATATCCTATTCATTGTCCAACATACGGTATTATTACTGTTTGGTTTTGTGTCTTTCTAATCCAATAGACTTTGGAATAATTCATGACTGGAACTATTTTACTTATCTCTGTATAATCACATAGTATAACCCCTTTGTATCAGCTCATAGCACAGAGTAGCTGCCCAATCTATGTTTGCTAAAAGACTTGCTAATTGAAAAAAAAAAAAAAAATGAATGACTTATGTAATGTAATTGTATCATTAAGAAAATCTCCTGCATTGCAAAACCTGATCAGTGACTCATGAAGCAAGAAAATGTAGTAACTTAATATTCCTTTTCTGCCTTGGCCTTTATCTTTTTGCATTTCCTTTCAACCAATAGTTGAAAGGTTTAAAAATTACTATCATTAATTAATAATTTTTAAGTAATAATCAAATAATTAAATACTACTAAAAATATTGCTAAATTATTGTTCAATCAATAGTTTAAAAACTATTAAAATTTTTAACTCTAACTCTGGGGTTACAGGAAGCTTATTAAGCTTGGAGTTTATAGGAAACAGCTGCTTCCTAGTTTTCTACATTTAACATCTTTACTGGCAATAGATAATCCTTTCCATTGTTCATATTCTCTCTCATAATTTACTTTCTTTTTTGATTCTTTTTTTATGTATTTCACTTACTGTTAATCACTAACTCAATCATTAATTCATTAAACATTTAGGAGCTATTATATGGCAAGCACTGAAATGAGGCCTGGGAAAATGGAAGCAGCTAAGACATTGACCCCATTCTTAAAGGCTCATAATCAACTGGAGAAGGCAGGAAAAACCACAGATGTGACTCCTTGTTTCTCGAACTCCTGGAACTAAGCACTAAAACTACAGTCCTAATGAGAGTAGCAAGATTCTATTTCTGTTTTTAATCTATCCAACAATTATGGAAAGGTCAGGACCTCGGAGAGGTATTTTAGGGAAGGGAACCTGGGTGGCTCACTTGGTTGAGCTTCAGACTCTTGAATTCGGTTCAGGTCATGATCCCAGGGCCGTGGGTTCGAGCCCTGCATCACGCTTGGCACTGAGCATGGAGCTTGCTTAAGGTTCTCTCTCTCTTTCCCTTGCCCCTTTCCCCAGCTTGTGTGTGCTCTCTCTCTCTAAAGTAAATATTTTTAGGGACTCCTGGGTGGCTCAGTTGGTTAAGCCTCTGACTCTTGCTTTTGGCTCAGGTCGTGATCTCACGGTTAGGTTTGTGAGTTTAAGCCCCGCATTGGGCTCTGCGCTGACAGTGCAGAGCCTACCTGGGATTCTCTCTCTGCCTCTCCCCCATTCACTCTCTCTGTTTCTCTCTCTGAAAAATAAATTTTTTTTATTTAAAAAATTAAAAAATAGGGGCGCCTGGGTGGCGCAGTCGGTTAAGCGTCCGACTTCAGCCAGGTCACGATCTCGCGGTCCGTGAGTTCGAGCCCCGCGTCGGGCTCTGGGCTGATGGCTCAGAGCCTGGAGCCTGTTTCCGATTCTGTGTCTCCCTCTCTCTCTGACCCTCCCCTGTTCATGCTCTGTCTCTCTCTGTCCCAAAAATAAATAAACGTTGGAAAAAAATTTTTTTTTTAAAAATTAAAAAATAAAATAAATACATATGTTTAAAGTATTTTAAGGAGTCCCAGGAACGTTAAGTATGCTCATGAGGTCCGCTATTTAACCTACAATACTGAAATGGACATTTTACTTCTTGATATATGATTTTTGTGGAGGAGCCACATGCCCACATGCAGGACATTGCATATGTTGATATTGAATGTACCTGTGAGGCTGTGAGACAGCTGCTGTTGCCACTGCAACACTGCCTTGAATCTGGCAAAAAGCCTCTGAATCAGCCACTGCTGCCCTCTGCTCTCACTCTTCTTATAGAGAGAAGTGTTCAGTGGTGGCAAGATGCATGGTAATTGAGGTCCAACTGAACTGAGGCCATACCTTGTCCCCTTCATTCAGAAAATTTTAAAAAGCCTTACACATGTCTCCTTAACCTTTCTGAGTCTCAACTTGGTCATGTACGAAATTGATATGTCTACATTGCTGTATTAGAGGGTTAACATGGAAAAGGTATAATGCAATAAAATATGTATTTAAAAGAATCACTAGCACATATGTATTTTCTTATGAAAAAATATGATTTAGCTAGACATAGCTCACCCATACTAAGCTAATAATATCTCCATGGTGTCCCCCAAATCCAAAATGTGATACAATCATACCTCCTGTTTGTAACCCTAATGGTAAATTTTCCCTCCTTCTGGGCATTGAGTGTCAAAAACTATGAAGGTTCTGAAATGTTACTCTATTTTCAAGCTGCCAAGTCAGCCTGCCACATTCTCATAGGTGTTGATGGAAGACGCAGGACTCTTGGATCAAAGATGAAGTCAAGTTTATGTACATAAATAACAATGGCCAAAATATTAGTGCTTTTGCATTGATTCTCTAAATTCTACTTCTTACAGCATAACCTGAAAAGGACCATGTGATGTCTGCATATATGATATGTTTCATTATAAGAGAGGAACACCAAGCTTAAGGAACCCAGAAATTATAATGGGCACTAAGCCCTTTGGTCCAGAGGGGAAACATTGCCTTTAATACACTGTGCAGTAAGTAGCCTGTCCTTGGCTTGGAGAGGGACACTATCTCTATCTCCCAATGATGGTTGCTATATAAACATTCTTAAAGAGATAGTGAAGGACAAAATGTTTTGCTATAAAACATGGAGAAACACAGGAGACCAGTGAAGACTGGCCCAGTCCTTGAACCTTGTCTAGGCCTTTAACTTCTTTAATAATTATAATAATTATAATAATATATTTGTCTATCAGTACACAAATACAAAGCAATACATCACAGCACGTTTTCTAGAGTCTTTAGGAAACCATAATTTTAAAATGTTCTATTGAAGTCAAAACAAATTTTACATACATGGTGAACAATGTGTTTTATGTCCTTTCCCCCCATTTTCCCTCCTTACGGATTTAAAAAAAAGGACTTTTATCTCCTCTCTGAAAATGTATAGAGTTTATTTCTTTTACTTTCATTTTATCATGGTTCAACATAAACTATCCTATAATTATGAGGCAATATTTCCCATGTCTCAAGTAATCTTTTGGTAGTTGATTCATGTTTGTTTACATACTTCGGGCATCCTTTTACTAGATGCTCCTATATAATAGTGTATTGATTTTATTTCTAATCCATGATGCAGCTGCAAATAAGGATCAACAATTTAAATATCTGTTCATTTTCTTGTTTTAACCAAGCGATATTTTCAGGAGATTGCATCATAAAAAATAACTGTTGTGAATAACATAACCAGTTGCTGGAGGGAATGGGCACAGTATTCTTGTTAGGGAGCAGAATGCCCATGATTATAACTAGAACAGATTGCTTACAGGAGCAGAATCTGCATAATGGCTCATTGGTAATAATGGATCAAGGGCTGTAGGGGAGGCAAAGGTATTGTCCAAGGTTGGTATTTTTTCTTACATGCACGGTGCTTCTAATAAGTGAGAACAGCTGTAGAGTAACACCCCTGCCCTTGCTTATTATAAATCATTCACACTTTGGCATTAGAAATATGAGTAGACCCTACAGGAAAGAATGGATTCCAGTTCAACAATAGAGACCATTTGCAAATGAAGAAAAAAAAATGTATGAAGCTATATTATTTCCAGGATTGGACTGTGTCACCAATTGGAAATGAGGAAAACATCTGCTACTGGTTTGTTTGGAAATTTTATTTTTTTAAAAAAATTTTTATTAATGTTTATTCACTTTTCAGAGGCAGAGAGAGACAGAGTATGAGCGGGATAGGGGCAGAGAGAGAGAGGGAGACACAGAATCTGAAGCAGGCTCCACGCTCTGAGCTGTTAGCACAGAGCCCGAGGTGGGTCTCGAACCCATGAACCATGAGATCATGACCTGAGCCAAAGTTGGATGCTTAACCTACTGAGCCACCCAGGTGCCCCAAATATAGCTGTTTCCTGATCAGATCTGTGGGTGCTTAAATTTGACATCCCAGTTAATCCAGTAACAATCATTTAATGTCATATTTAATATTAAATACAAGTTAGAGCATAGTGCAATGCACTTGATTTCAATTAAAAATATTATAGTATTTGAGAAATTACTTGAAAATAAAGTAGATTTTAAGCCCAATATAAACTTTCATGTCATATTGTATGTGTATGCATGCATGAAAGGAAAGGCAGCTGAACACGTTTGAAATATTTATGTAACAGACATGTTTACTTCCTTCACCTTTACATGACTTCAGATAAACTATGTGTAGCAGAATATCTGTAAGAATTTAAGATCATTGTTGGGCTACCTAGAAAGCCCATAGGATCTTTTTACAGGACAGATAAAGAAACTTTAGGAAAGTGTTTTGTTTTGTTTTGTTCTTATATATGATACCCTCTCACTACAATGTTGTTCTCATTTAGTGATTGTGGCAGATTCCAGTAGAGGCCATAAAATGTAAGAAAATTTTACTAAAAGCTCTCCAACCTTAGAAGCACAAAGAAATATTTTTTGACCCTTGCATGATAGGAAACGTTCTGACTACAGCCAGGAAGTCAGTAGCCTGATCAATTGGCTCTGTATCAATCACTGTGGCAACATCAGCAAACATTGTATGAAGGATAGTCTTGGTTTTCTTCTACAAATTTGCTCCCAATCCTTTCTCAAAAGAGACTGACCTCTATTGACTGAATCATACAGGTTCCCTAGCCCCGCCCCCCCCACACTTTTTCTTTTTGATTTGCTTTGGATAATACCAGTTTCATACTGATAGACTACAATGCTAGCTAGAAATGTAGGCCCATGATTATGAGAATATGGATAAAAATTAAGACAATTTATATATACTTATAAAAGAATTTAGTAAGTTTTAAGCTTAGGAATAAAAACTAGAACATTTGAATTAGTACCTATAAAGTAAAATAGAATTTCAGCTAATCTTTTTGGGTTGAACATGACTTACATTTGAAGAACTATAGAAACAGAGCAATTGTGATTTTTTTTTTTGCTTGAAGGAAATAGCTTAACTGTTAAATGTCTATTTTAAATAACAGCAAAAATGTAAATTGGAAATACATACATATATTTTCTCTAGTATCCAAAGTTTCATTTCAAACAGAATTGCAAAAATAATACTACCCCACTGTGTAATGGAAATGAGAAATGCAAAGGCCATTAAAGAGGATGGTGAATTTATACAGTGCATTAGCACCAGAGAATATAGCATGGATATTCCTTAAAAATTCAGTATTTAATGACACTTGGATTTACACTACTATCTGTCTGAGCTGTTAAATCCATGATGAGATAATAGTGTACCTTATCTTGCCAAAGAATTGTGGGATGATTTTGTCCATAGTGTCTCAATTTGTTTATTTAACAATGAAGAAATAGTTCACATTAAACACCCTGAACACAGGAAAAACAATAACACATTAGTTCTTGTCTAATTAAAACAGAGCAAAATCAGATAAAGCTCATCTATGTTGTTTGTGGGTGCTGGTTCCTGATGTTTTTGTTCAGCATTTAGTACTGAGGAGTCAATGAAGGCAATAGAGCTCTGTCCTCTGTACCCCTTCCACATTCATATCACCTTGCCTCCTCCCCACCCCCGAAAAGAGGAGCCTGAACGGGTGCACTAATGAATATATACCCATATTCAAATGTATATTTTATATACATCTCTATGTGAATTTTAAGCATATAAATATATGACCTACATTGAAATGTGAGTTTTATACCTCTTTTCAAGCTTTATTATGAAAATGATGCTTTTGTGTGTGTGTTTGTGTTTGAAGCTTTCAGTGTTCAGTTATTAGGATTTCAAATATTAGTAAAACATGGCCTTCAGTAGATTTTTCAAAGTAAATGTTACTTTGTGAATAGCAACTCCAAATTCAAATAAAAATGTTGTCAGATCTTATTCATAAATTTCTTTCACTTTTCTTAATATGATGGTTAGGGGCGCCTGGGTGGTTCAGTCGGTTGAGCGTCCCACTTTGGCTCAGGTCATGATCTCACGGTCTGTGAGTTCAAGCCCCGCGTCGGGCTCTGTGCTGACAGCTTGGAGCCTGCAACCTGCTTCAGATTCTGTGTCTCCCTCTTTTTCTGCCCCTCCCCCACTCATGCCCTGTCTGTCAAAAGTAAATAAACATTAAAAAAAAAAAAAAAAATATATATATATATATATATATATATATATATATATGATGGTGAAACTCTGTTTTTTACTGTGTGTGAGGTGACTGGTGCTCAGGATTTTTCCATTTTTACTTCTTTTTTTTCATTTTGAAGGAAGTATATTGTTATTTACATCCATTATAAGGGGGGAAGTTACCTATTTCCAAAAGTTTTCATTAAAGTGCTGGTTTTAAACTGGTCCTGTGTGCATTTTTACCCCTTACATAATTAACAGTAATTTCACCAGGTTTTATGGCAAAAACCAATAAAGATCTCCTTGTAGCTCTGGCAAGAGAATAAGAAAAGCATATCTTGTTGAAACCTGAACAAGACATATAAGGTAGTAGGAACTGAGATAAAGAGACACTTAGTATGAGGTTTTATGTTAATCAGGCCAGGATTTGGGCTATGTTCAATTTTTTTTTGGTTTTGTAGCTGCTGGAGGCTTGAAATTCTTCTAATGTCTTTCTGTCTTTTCTTTTGACCTTCAGATTTTCTAATAACTCCTCTGCAGATGTAATCTTGAACCCTTTTATCGGCAACCCACTCTTTATTCTGGAATTCTGTTGATGTGCTGATAAGGTGTGTGGAGAGAGAAGTGTTCTCTAATCTTTTGATTAAATATCAACCGTTTCCTGGGCCTCAGTATATGTACTGTGCCCTTTGCAAATGTTTCTTAGCTTTCTTTCCTTCCCTTCCTGAGGTGAGATTGGAAAGTGAGAGGGGCTAGCATAAGAGAAATGTCTTCCCCAGAAGGGATAAGAATCTGTGAGGTATTTTTCCTGGAGTGTAGCCCTTTGCTCTAGAGGACAGTCTGGGTATATTTAATAATGGAATAATGAATGCAATTCATAAAAAGAAGTGAGATATCCACGAAGACATAACAATCCCAAACAGGTATCAGTGCTTTATGTATTAAATAATTTTTATTTTTCTTTTGCTGTGATTGTCATGTATTATAAATAAGCTTATTACAGCACATAACATAACCTAGGAACTTGAGATTTCATAAGTGATCTCTTGACAAAGAGGAGCTTCAAGTGCTGCTGGGATGTAGAGAACTTGGAAGCCTTATACATTTCTGGTGGGAATTTAAAATGGTGCAGCCACTTTGGAAAACAGTTTGTCCGTTCCTCTATATGTTAAACATAGGCTTTCCATATGACCCATCAATTCTACTCTTAGATATATAACCAAAATACATGAAAACAGGTGTTCAATTAAAATGTTTAAAAGATGTTCATAGCAACACTATTTACAATAGCCAAAAGATGGCAACCCAAATTCCATAAACTGGTGAATGGATCAATAATAGATAGTATATCCATGTAATAGAATATTATTTAACCATACAAATGAATGAAGTACTGGTGAATGTAAACATAGATAAACCTTCAAAACATCATGGCAAGTGAAAGAAGGCAGACACAAAAGTTCACATACTATATAATTTAACTTACATGAAGCATATAAAATACGCAGATCCCCAAGACAGAAATGATTCAGGACTTGCCGGATGCTAGGGGATAGGGGAATAGAGCGTGACTGCTTAATAACAGATTTTTTTTTTTTGGAGTGAAGAAAAATTTCTTAATGAGATAGTGGTGAAGCTTGGAGAGCATAGCGAATGTACTAAACACCACTGAATTTAACTCTTTAAAATGACTAACTTTATATTATGTGTTTTTATTACAGTGTAAAAAGCAATTGCATTTATGAAGAAAATACAGTTCAGTATGAAATATTTTACGGGTCTCCATTCTACATATGATCCAGTGGTATGCTTTATTTTTTTAAATTATTTATTTATTTATTTTGTGAGAGAGACAGCACGAGTGGGGAGGGGCAGAGAGAGAGAGATTCCCAAGAAGGCTCAACATTACCAGCATGGAGCCCGACGTGGGGCTTGAATCCATGAAACCATGAGATAATGACCTGAGCTGAAAACAAGAGTCGGATGGCTCAGCCACCCAGGTGCACACAGTAGTATGTTTTAAAGTCCTGTTTAGATTCAACACTAAACAACAATTGACTATACACTAATTAACCTAAATTATTATCTTTTTTCTTGCCTTCATGTTATATGTGAACACAGTGCTTACATACAATATCCCTTTTGAAGCAGGCTTAATTAGTATAGGCTTATAAAGTCAAACCCAATTCTAACTATTTTGTTCAGAAATACACACACACACACACACACACACACACACACACATTTGGCTTCATAGTTGTTCGGACTTCATGAAACAAAGATATTTAAGGGGCAAGTGAAAAAAATCAACAACTTTCCTCCAGTTCTCTTCAATAAGGGCCATAACTTTTTGTGGTATAGGGTTTTAAAAGAATTGTCGTTTGGCTGGTTATGTGATTATCAGGATCACTTTTTTAACTTACCCTTTGAATGTAGCTTTCCACAGTGATCATGGTGGGAAGGCCAATCCCCACAGTCAGACGACCTCCTAAAATAGGGCAAATGAAATAGACGAATAGCCTGTAATGGAATGAAAAGCTGTACTCATTCTGGGTCCAAAGAGAGTTTAGTTAATTATATTCAACCCACTGTGTAATTTTTCAGTGTCTATAATACTAGTCCCAACATTTATTTACAAAGGTAAATAAAATGCATTTTGATTAGGGATTTGTATTCCTCTAGAAATTGGTTTTCCTTATAAATATTCACATTTGTTAAGTATTTCCATATATTTTTATGAAATGTTGGTCATTTCAGTTCACGTATTTCACATTTACATACCTCTCTTACCTCCTCTTTTTAAACTTGGCTTCTACGTTTGGTACAATTTCCAATTGTTACCTACATCTAATTTTTTTTTTAAAGATTTTTTTAATGTTTATTTTTGAGAGAGAGAGACAGAGGGAGAGAGACAGAGCATGAGCAGGGGAGGGGCAGAGAGGGAGACACAGAATCTGAAACAAGTTCCAGGCTCTGAGCCATCAGCCCAGAGCCCGAGGCGGGGCTCCAACTCAGGAGCTATGAGATCATGACGTGAGCTGAAGTTGGACGCTTAACCAACTGAGCCACCCAGCGCCCCTACCTAGGTCTAATCTTAAAGTCAGGAATATTTTCCACAGTATTCACTTGCCCCAAGGCCTTTACAAACCATCTGGATGTTCCCCAGTACAAAAGGGCATCTCTCCCTGGCTCCACCTTAGAAGAGGGATTGGAACACCACAACCAGTCAAAATGGATTCTAAATATCTTCTGAGGTATCACTATTTTCTTTTTTCTAACGTCACACCATACATGCTTTCTTCAGAATATTGCAGTGACAGCTTTACTGACAACTTTCCCTTACGGAACCAGCATCCTGCAATTTATCCTCCTCACTAAAAATGTTCTTTAGGATGAAAATTTTGATAATACCACACTCCTGACAAAATTTCTGTAATGGCTCCACAAAGTCTACATAAATTCCACATCATTAAGTCTGGCGTTGATCTTTCAAAATCTCTACCTGTGTATATTCTAGGAATCATCTCACGGTCTCTTTTCTATTGTCTGATCACCATCCACATGATAGAGATATCAGACTGCTCTACATTTTTAAACACACACTGTTGCCCTCTTCCATTTAGAAATTAGGAAATTAGGTTCTTTCTGCCTAGATTATTCTTTCTAATCTTATCTGCCTGGCAAACATTCATTCAAACTTCAGTACATTTTGGTTTCAACTTTGAGAAGTTTTCTCCATTCTTTAAAGGTAAAAATAAGATCTTTCTTTTTCTTCCTTTCCATAGCATTTTGTAAATGTCTGCATTGTCAATGTGCTATCATAATTAACTACTTGATTACACATCTGTCTCACCAAGTAGACATGGTTTTCTTCTATGTCTTTGATCTTTTCCTCTCTACTTATAGGCTCCAGGGTCTGATATCTGTTCCTTTTCATTTCCGTGAATATTTGTCTTTAAAATGTGGTGTCACTGATGCTGATAAAACCTAAGACGAAAAAGCTAATTATATTAAATGTGTGCTATTTGACAGTGCCTGGGACAAGTGCTTTATATGTTTTAGTTACCTTAACTTCTTGGAAATTTCTTATTTTCTTTCAAATCTACAAGGTTACTTTAATTCACATTTTTTATATAAATCATAAAGATGGTATTCAGAGAGCATACTTAACTCTTTAAGATCATATAGCTATAAATGGTGGTTCTAGGTTTTCTCCTTAATCAGGCAAAGTGACAAATGGTCAAGACGATACTTACTGGATTTGACTCCTAGCTTTACCACCTCTTGGTTGTGTGATATGGACATGCTCTATTGTCTCTATTTCAGTTTTCCCATTTCTAAAATGGACCAATGCTAGTAAATACCTCATAGGTTATAATAAGTCTTCAATGAATCAATAGTTATAGAAAATATTTAGAATAGCCTTTAGTGTGAAGTAAGAATAATGAACATATCTTATTTTTATCACCTCCCAGAATTACCTGACCTGTTTTTTTTCTTTATTCTCACTCTTTATTATTTTAAATTTGTCCTCTCCATACCCAGTTGCCTCATTGGCCTTCCTTCCTAGATATAGAATAACATACGAACAATGAAGGTAAGTATTTTATTATACCTTGACTTGAGTATACAGGTAGAGCAGAGTTCTGGAGTCTTATCAAATACATTTTCATGATACATCATAGTGAATTGAGAATATATTTGGCACAATTAAAAGAGAGTGGATGTGAAGGGTTTACACCAGAGGTTGACCACTTTTTTCTGTAAATATCCAGGTAGTAAATACTTTAGGCTTTGCAAGCCATATAGCCTCTGTTGCAAATGCAGCCTTGAAGTGCAAAAGCAGTCATAGACACCATATAAATGAGTGCACTTGGTTTTTTTCCAATAAAACTTTATTTTTGAACAGTGAAAGTTGAAGTTCACATATTTTTTATATGTCAAAAATATTCAACTTTTTCAACCATCAAAAAGATAAATAGGTATATATAGCATATATATCAGCATATGAACTATACAAAAGCAGGTGTTAGACTGGATTTTTCCTGTGACCATAGTTTGTTGACTATGATTTAGACAAAGAGGCCCACTCCAGAGATTTTTATGTTTAGTTCTCTTCCCATAGGTTGCTGTGTTAGTTGCTATTCAGATGTTCTTCTAAAGATTTTTTTGTTTTTGTTTTTTTTGTTTTGTTTTTTATAAATCACCAGTCAGCTTAAGGTCTTCTCGGATGCGTGGACAGCCATGGTCTAGGGAGCTAAGACACCATAAATACTAAGATGGCAGGCACACACATGCACTTATATTGAAATTGCAAAGCATGTTCTTACCACGTGTGTATCAGTGAAGAAATCTGATGAGTGCTAACTCTTGACTTGGGATGAAGTGATTTCTAAGTGAATTGAATAGAGTGAGCATGTAGAAAATGCTTCCTTTATTTGTTTCCAACTGATATGGTCATTTACCACTGTAGGTCAGTGTGAAATATCAAATGTTATTTGAAACTTAAAGTTCTTGAGATCTACCTTTCGTTCCTCTTAGCACAAATTACTCCCTTTGGAAAATCATGCATTTGAGAGGTCAAGCAAGAGAGGACCCTTCTGACATAATGCATTTCCTTTGGAGATGTCCTGACAAAGAGAAGAACAAATGTAGAAAGTAAATATCTGACAAAAGCAGAAAAATTAGACAGGTTCAGTTTTTCATTTTACTCCCTACCTTGCAGTTCAGTTCCTTTGAAATCAATGAGAATCTTTAATGCAGGGGAGATCTGCACAAGGCCAAAAGAAATGAAAGTCTGATCCACAAAGACCGGTATTCAATAAAAGATTAAATAAAGTGCTGCTGGTTTTTTTTTTTTTTTTTTTATTTTATTTTTTTTCTTCCTGACTATCAAAGCAAATGATTTTAGAGATAGTCATTTGTAATTATAGTAGTAATCTGGTTAATTGTTACATGGTACTACTTTACCTAGGTTTTAATTCAATTTTGCTATGGTTTAAAATATATTAGGGATGCCTGGGTGGCTCAGTCCGTTAAGTGTCTGACTTCAGCTCAGGTCATGATCTCGCATTCCCTAGTTCGAACAATGCATCGGGCTCTGTGCTGACAGTTCAGAGCCTAGAGACTGCTTTGGATTCTGTGTTTTCCTCTCTGCCCCTTCTCTGCTCACACTAGGTCTCTCTGTCTCTCTCTCAAAAATAAATAAATAAATACATACATACATACATACATACATACATACATACATACATAAATAAATAATAAAATATATTGGAGGGGCTGGGTGGCTAAGTCAGTTAAGTGTCTCTCTCTTGATTTCGGCTCAGGTCACAATCTTATGGTACATGGAATGGAGCCCTGTGCTGACAGTGCAGAGCCTGCTTGGGATTCTCTCTCTCTTGCTCTCTGCCCTTTCGCCTCACGTGTGCTTGCACTCTTTCTCTCTCAAAATAAATAAACATTTATACCAAGTAAAATATAATGGAGATTTTAACAAAAATAATTTGGTAATTGTAAATGTTAAACATACAATTAATAAGGAGAAAGTTTATAATTTAATCAGTAGAGTGAAGTATGTAGGTTTTTATCTGTAGCTCTATAGAATAGTTTACTAACGATAACAAAATGTTTTTATGAAAAGCAATACTTACATCTTTGCACATCCCCATTTGCCCACTTTGCTTTTCAGTTACTCCACTTCAACTCACTCAGGTCAGTCTCTGTCTTTTTGGAAAACCTGATAGAATTAAAATCTCCAAAGAGAAAAATCGAACTATAAATTCTTTAAAGATTCTTACAGTTTAGCAAGTATTAAGCCTTGTGATTACATATTAAAAATTCATTTAAGTGAAATGAAATTATAGAAAAAACTTTGAGAAATATTAATTCTAAAGCAAGTATAGAAAAATTAGGAAATCTTTCTACATGTCAGACTTTCTTGTCTATCACTTCTCATAGCTGTTATTGTAGAAGAGGAAATGTATGTTTATAACCCACAGGAAAGTGTATTTTTGTTTGTGTCTCATACTCACCCAATGCCCATGTTACTCCATCCTTTCATCAAGTAAGCTGACTGTTTAGCAAATGTCATATACTTATTTCTTCGATTTTGAACAGTGTCTAGATTCAAAAAAGATAAAAAAGAATCAACCATCACGGTTGTTGTCTACTCTTCTAAAAGCTTTGCCTTATGACAGTTCATTGGAAAGTGTGGAAGGAAATTAGTTTTTGACAACCATAAATTTTCCATTTCAGATATTATACACAAGGAAACACTTAGTACTCTTTTTTTCTTATGATGAAAGAAGAGCCTACTTTTATCATCCACAAAGGCTGGTAGTTTTCTCATTTCTCATTTTATAAATATTAATTGGTCAACTTAGTCTTTATATAGGCCATGCTGGTGCCAGGAGAAGGTCTTCATATATTGACCTCAAGGAACTTACAGTCCAGTTGAGAAAATTTACTTTCTTGTTAAAAATACCTTTTATACAAAATAATTTAAGTACATTATGTAGTTGCACTACCCTCTTTAAAATATTGGAACATAATTACGAATCCATTAAGTGTAGTTTACTTTTAATGACTTGCTTTTGAAGGATAAAGTAATGGAAGGGAGAAAAAAAGTAACTTTACAGTGGAGAAACCTGACCAAAAAAAAAAAAAAAAAAAAAAAAAAAAAGCCTGCCATATACTTCCCATATGATAAAAGTATACGTTAGTGAAAAGTTTTATTGATCGCATATACTCTTGATATGATGTGTTCACAGTTTTGCTGTACCTCTGTTGTCTTCCTCCAAAACACACATAACCCCAGTCTAATCATGAGGAAACATCAGACAAATCCCAATAGAATGGCATTTAGCAAAATATCTCATCAGTACTTGTGAAAACTATCAAGGTCATGAAAAGCAAGGAAATTCTCAGAAACCATCCCAGCCAAGAAAAATCAAAGGATACATGACAACTAAATGTAATGTGGTATCCTAGATGGTCTCCTGGACCAGAAACAGGATATTGAGTAAAAACTAACAAAATCTGAAGGAAGTATGGACTTTAGTTAACCACAAGGTACTACCATTGGTTCATTAATTATAATTAATGTACCATACTAATATTAGAGAAAATTAAATATAAGGTATATAGGAAATCTGTACTATCTTTGCAATTTTTTGTAAATCTAAAATAATTCTAAAATAAAAAGTTCATCAAATGATTTTAAATCATCATTTTTAAGAATAAAATCAACAGGCAAATAAAAGAGATCACATATTTAATATGTATTTGGAGAAAAATTGGGGGAACCTAAGAAACTCAGAATCAAAGGACACATTTTTGACCGGTTAGAAATTTCTTCTAAAATATTTGCATGTGAAGTTTTTGTGCTATATCATCTGTCATAAAAGTAGTACAGGCATATTATACAACAAATAAATTTATTTACCTATTTATATTGGCACAATTAAAGAGAATATAAGACTATATGTATTCTTAACATCCCTTCTAAAGAGAAGTGTAGAAAATTTCTGTTTTAAAACATTTGGTTTAAAAATTGTCTTTTAAACTCAGACCCTGGTACTTTTATGTAGTGATTCACATTGGATAAGCAGTTATAAACACACATATAATTTTATTGCTGGTACTCACCACAGTAAGTCACAGGGTTTTATTTTTCAATGTTTATTTTGAGAGAGAGTGAGCAAGGAGGGGAGGGGCAGAGAGAGAGGGATAGAGAAAATCCCAAGCAGGCTCTGCACTGTCAGCAGTGCACAATCTCATGAACTGTGAGATCATGACTTGAGCCAAAGTCAAGAAGAGTTGGGCATTTAACTGACTGAGCCACCCAGGCACCCCCACAGGGTTTTAAGTGGGGCCACAGTAGTTAGAATATCTATAAATTACTTAAAATATTTCTGTAGAGACAGTAATATTTGTACATGTATGTTAGTTTAAACTATAGGAGCATGAGTTATACAAGTCAGAAATTCTGATTCCACAGATTATTAGCATTTCATAGGAAGACCACATGGGTAGATGCTATTAATAGTTCCCACCCATACTTTAGCCATCCTGATTTCCTTTGGCACCTGACTTTGGTGGTAAGTGAAATAAATGTTAGAAATGATTTTCATTGGTGAAATGAATAGCTTGTGAATTAGCACATTGGCAGTATGATATAGGCTATCATTGGGGATAGTTTGTTTTCAAATTATATACATGAATGAAAATACTTCACAGACACATTCTGTCTCTGACCAGACAAAATAATCAACAGTAGTGGTGTTCAGTAGAAATATAATGAAAACCACATGAGTGTTTAATGTGAGTGTAGTTTCATTATCAAAACTAAAAGAAGAAAAAATACACGTGAATTAATTTTAATAATATATTTTATTTAAAACAATAAATACAAAATGTTGACATTTCAACTTATAATAAATATTAAAAACATCAATGAGATATTTTGCAGTTCTTTTTATACTTAGGAATTGAAGATGTATTTGAAACAACACCTATCAGTTCAGAAGGTATATTTAAATGAGAAAAATTGATCTGTATTTAGCGTTAATATAATTTATGGTTGAAAAAGTAGATTTACATACTCAGATATTTCAAAACATGCCTAAAAGTTGGCCAAAACTTGGATAGAGCATAAAAATAATTTTTCTTTAAAACTCATTTTTATAAAACCTAAACTAGTTAATTTTTTAGAGTAATTGATTTGACTTTAAAGCAAACTGTATTGGTTTCGAAACTATGTCCATGTTAAGTAAATACACTAACTCATGTCAACTCACAATTACTGAATTTGAACTCTAATGGGTACTATATAAACTTGAAAGCATTGCTAAATTTATCAATATCAAGAACATGTTCTTTGAAAAATGTTGTATTTTTTGTAGCTTTCCATCATGAAATGCTATCAGTTATAATTACAACCTTTTCTATGTTGAGTCATTTTAGAAAAAAATGTGTAAAATTATTAGTGATCTATATTATGAAGTTTGAATTTTAATATAAACTCTTGCATTGTGTAGCTAAATAACAAACTTTTTACCCTTATATCTTCAAATTCAATCTTTTATGTGCAGCGGAAGATTGAAGAGAAAAAGTAAATGACATGACAGTATATTTTGACAATATATTTGTTTTTGATTATTGAATATTTGGCAACCATTCCTTTTAAGAAAATCTTGAATAAGAATTGATGGTGAGTAGGAGTGTTGTCACCAAGATGGCAGAGTAGGAGACCCCAGCCTTCTTCCCCCTGCAAAAGATCAACAACTAGACAGCTGTTTGTGAATAAAACAGCTCTCTGGGAGAGGTCTGGAGTCTACTTAAGGAACCTCAGTAACATAGTGGGACACAAACCTGAAAATCATTATGCCCAAAAGGAAAGAAGAACAGCTTCATTTTGTCTGTATCATCTAACCCCTGAAGCCAGCATAGCTCAGCACCAACAGGAAACTCCAGCTAAAAAGAGATTTCTCCATCAGGAAAAGCAGAACAGGGTGAGTTACCAGCTTTCCTAGCCTTTGGTGGCACCACAGGAAGGACAATTCAGCTTCATCTCACCCAGAGCCCAGAAAAGCTGAGATGTATAGAAATGGCTGAGAACAAGGAAGAAAAACAGGAATTATCAGTATCAGCCACATAGTAAGGCTGACAGTGGTTGCTAGTGGCCTGCTTTGCAGGTGACCTCACCAGCTTTTGCCACTGAAGAAACCAAGGGCTGGCACAGCTGCTGTGGATCCCTTGCAAATTTCATGGTTTTTGCAGGTATCTGTTAGCAGAGGCTAGCTACTTGAGACCCTCCCTGTTTACTCCTGCACATATCCCCCACTGTGGAGCCTCGGACCCATACTGGGAGGCCTCTGTGGCTGTGCAAGTACAAATGCCAGCCAAGATCCCCTGCAGCAGATCCCCACCACCAAATGGACTTTTGGGGCTAGCCACCACCCCTCTTTTGGCTGTCTGCATGCCCATGCCCAGTGGCTCAGCATTAGCTACCACCACCATGTACATGCCAGTAGGAGGACCATGCCACAGCCATAGAAGTGGCATAGAAGACCATGTCAACAGCCGGGACCCTGAAGCCACTTATGGGCCCAGAATTGGTCCTTTATCCTGTCACTTGCCTGCACTCCTGGACTTGAACTTAACTATAACTGGCCCCTCCAGCCTTGAACCTGTACATGTCCAGCCCAATGCCCCAACATTGACCTTTCTTGCTATATACCCATGGTGAGAATCAACAGTCCCAACACTGTATTAACTCTGGGAGGTATATCAAGAGAATTTATGATCCTTTCCTGTTGGAATAACCTTTTTACTATTATGAAGTGTTCCTCTTTATTTATGCTAAAGATCCCTTACCTAAAATTGACCTGGTATAATATAAATACACCAGTTTCTTTTTATTAACATTTGCACACATGTTTCTTTAAGTCATTCTGAGTACCCTTATAGAAGTGTCTAACTAAGCTATTGAAATTGAAATAACTTTTTATCTGATTTTGGCAATCTTAAACTTTTACTTGGTGCATTTTTCTTTTTGATTTGAATAATACGGGTTCTTTTAAAGATCTACCATCATACTATTCATTTTCTATTTGTCTCATGTTTTTTAAGTTATATTATCTGTCTTGTCCTGATGACTTTTAGATCATACAAATATTATCATTTCCTTTTTTTCTACCTCCAACTTGTAGGTGACACATATTTAACCATATTTTAGTGATTATACTAGAGATTTACAATATGCATCATTGTCATCAATGTTAAAGAGTCCTAATAACCAATTAGTGAAGTGAAACTTCTTAAGAAGTCATACTTTAAACCATTAATTGAATTTACTATTTTTAAGGGCACTTCTATCAAGAAAATAATGGAAAATTATCATCTTGATTTTATCTTAGTAAACATTTTGCTTTTTAAAATCTACAACTAGAGGAAAATTGATTCAAAATAGCAAAGCCCTCTTTTCCAGTTACTAGGACTGTAATTGAGAATGGATACTAAAATTCAATAGCTGTCAGAGTTTGCTTGGCTACTGATTTGAAAATTTCAGAGATATAGGTTATAATTTATCTGATCCCTCCTGCCATTATACTGAAAAAATGCTTGGCTTTTGTGAATGATTCAGCTTGCCAATTAATCCTACAGCTCTGTTGAGGGAACAAAGATATTAAACAAAGGGTGCTCTTTAATCTATGAGATTCCCCACAGTGAATTCATGTACTGCCAAATTTCACAGATTGACATCTTATTGTAATCCTACATAGCAAAGCAGTAATATTCACCAGAGGGAGATATTTTGACCTGGAAAAGAAATGAGAGCATAAATACAATCTGTCTACTGTAGTGAATATTGGTATTTTTTGACCTGTGGTAAAAATAAAAGGCATGGTACATGACTATTCTACATGCAACTTTATGCCAAAATTAATGCAGAAATGGAACAAAACAAAAATCCTCCTACAATTTTGAAAGAATAAATGGAAATAGTTGTGACAGAATATCTTCTTTGTTTATTTAAAATAAGTGTACAATACTAATTTATGGGCCATTAATTAGTATATAATATTTAGAATTGGGATAGTTCTTTAATATAATCAAAAATTAATTTTACAAATGAGGAAATTGAGGCTGGGGATAAGTATTTGGAAGGTCTATCAAGCTTGAACTCAAACCCACTGCCTTGAATACATCTACAGCATAGTAATTATCATATATTAATGCAAATGGCATTTTTTTCTCTGAATGACACTTTATAATCTCAGTTCTTCAAGACTAGATATGGTTGGTTAATTTTTTGAATTCTTAATACCTTTTATCATTTTTAGTACACTATAAGTGTTAAATATTACTGAGTAAAAGAGAATATTATCACAAAAGTTTCATATTTATAATTTAATTACTTAAGAAGAAACATAGTAATATTTAAAAAAATATTTAAATGCCAGTTATTTTCTATATTCTCACAAAATATAATGTAATTAAAAATTAGTAATTAAGGGGCGCCTGGGTGGCGCAGTCGGTTAAGCGTCCGACTTCAGCCAGGTCACGATCTCGCGGTCCGTGAGTTCGAGCCCCGCGTCAGGCTCTGGGCTGATGGCTCAGAGCCTGGAGCCTGTTTCCAATTCTGTGTCTCCCTCTCTCTCTGCTCCTCCACCGTTCATGCTCTGTCTCTCTCTGTCCCAAAAATAAATAAACGTTGAAAAAAAAATAAAAAAAATAAAAATTAGTAATTAATACAAGTTCCAATGATAGCGTGGCCATTAACTAAACAGTCATATATCGCATACTATTTGCATGATGATTTACATGGTTTAGCTCACTGAATGTTTAGAGTTTTCATAGTAATAGGTACACAGGAGTAATTGCAATTAATTTATTCACTCATCCAACAAATACTAAGAACCTGCTGTGTGTTAGATATTGTTTTAGATGTTGGAGGATTTATCAGCTTGTAAAAAGATAGTTCCTTCCTTCACGTGTCATATGTTCTGGTGGGGCAAGATATTGACACAAATGTAAATAAAAAATGAAATTAGAATTTCAGATACTGAGAAGGTCTAAAAGAAAAAAAAAACAGGAGAATGCAATAGGAAGTTGTAGTAAGTAGATGAATGGAAACTAATATATCAAGAACAGTCAGAAAGAGCTTTCTTTAATGGTTGACATCTGAGGTAGACTGGATGATAACAGGTGAGCCATGGAAATATCAGTTACAATAAGAGAGACAGAATGGCCAGAGGTAACTTAATGTGGAGTTGATTTTAGTGGTTGAATTTAGGCACACAGTTGAGGTAATATAAAGTTATATTATCGTATTATGTGTACAAGGTACAGTAGAGTGTTTTGTAGGCCTGAATAAGGGGTTTATGCTGTGCTCCATATACTATGAAAAGTCATAGAAAGGGTTGAAGCAGGAAGAGGGCGATCTGATACATACTTCAGAAAAAGGAATGTGGTTTTTATGTGGAAAATAGATCATTGTAAGAAAAAAAGTGAAACAAAGCTAGAGAGAAGACTCTTAAAATAGCTCAGGTGAGAGAGGATGATAAGTTGGTCTAGTAATGAAACAGGAAATGGTGAGAAGTTACTAGATTATGAACTTATTTTGGAGGTAAAACCAGCAGCAGTGGTAATGGATTGAATATTGACCTGAAGGGATCCAAACTAATTAGGAATGGCACCTGAGGGGCGCCTGGGTGGCTCAGTCAGTTGGGTGTCCGACTTCGGCTTGGGTCATGATCTCACAGTTGGTGAGTTCAAGCCCTGCGTTGGGCTCTGTGCTGACAGCTCAGAGCCTGGAGCCTGCTTCAGATTCTGTGTCTCCCTCTCTCTCTGCCCCTCCCCTACTTGTGTGCTCTCTCTCTCTCTCTCTCAAAAATAAATAAACATTAAAATGTTTTTTAAAAAAGGAATGACACCTGGAGTTTTGGTCTGAGCAGTGGGGTAGATGATGCTGTCATGTACTGAGATGTGCAAAACGAGGGAAGGAACTGGCTTGTGAAGGGGGTCCAGGAGGAGTGATATAGCATGCTTTCCAACCCCTTTCTATTCTTTGTCACTATGGTGAGCTTGAATGAATCCATTAGAAGCCTGGAGAATCCATTTTACTTTGTGTAGAATGGATTACAGAGTAGAGAGGGGCGGGGAGATAAAGGAGGGATTTTAAGGATGGGAAGATTGATCATGTTTAATGGCTGAAGGAAGGGAGCTAGAAGTGATACAAAGAGTGATGGAAAGGAAATGACTGATGAGCAAAATCCCAGAAAAGGCAAGAAAATACGACATTGTATGCACATACTTAAGAACAGGTTACGTACAAAGTATTCTGTGATAAGATACTTGAAGGTGTCTAAGGATTGGTTTGGATGAAGTAACAGGAGTGGAGAAGGATAAAGGTTATCTACTGAAAATAAGAAAGGATTTGGGAGGAGATTTAAAGTCTAAAATCATTGTTAAAGGAAATGTCAATGAAAAGATAGGGAGAACTGAAGACTAAAACTAAAATGGAAGTTCCAAAGTTGAAAATGATGCACATTTTTATGGAAGGTAAATCTCTATAGTTGTTTCCAGCCACCTAAATGTGTAATTGTAGATGTTATGCTATAGTAAGAACTACTGTTCTAATTGGTTTGGACTGTGCATGACTAAACCACAGAGATGCAAGGGCAAAACAATGCCTCATAGTGAGTGAGCATATGGACTTCAGAATCAAATCTGAGTTTGAATCATGGCTCTTACAGTTGCAAGTTTTGCAAGCCCAGAAATGTTACTTAAACTATAAATCCTCAGTGTTCTCATAAGTAAGATGGACTAGAAATATCCACTTCATAATATTACTTTCCTTGTTCTGATATTAGAGTAACAGCATCCAGTCTTTCATAATTTCCTGTGATGTTGGCCTGGATTTTCCATTGATACCCATAATCAAGTTAAAGAAATCTCCTTCTATGCCCAGTATGTTGAGGCTTTCTATTAAAAATAGGTGTTGGATTTTTCGAACGAGGGTTTTCTTTCTTTCTTTCTTTCTTTCTTTCTTTCTTTCTTTCTTTCTTTCTTTCTTTCTTTGTCTATTGAAATGCTTGTGTGGGTTAGGTCTTCTATTAAAATAATGTCTTACATTAATTGGTTTCTGGGTGTCACACCAGCTTTGGAATAGATACCACTTGGTGATGATGTGTTATTTTTTTCTACATGACTAGATGTGGTTAGCTAATGTTTTGTTAAAGATTTGGGAGTTTATGTTCATGCGTGATATCGAGCCATAGTTTTCTTTCTTTCTTGCAATGTCTTTATCTTACTTTGGTATCAGAATAATACTGGGCTCATAAAAAGAGTTGGAACAAATTCCCTTCTACTCTGTTTTCTTGATGTTTCTTTAGTTTTTAAGGTTCTGTTACTTACCTTCTCTCCTTTTTCTCTGTGACTTTAAGAATGTGCAGTTTCTGTTAATATCTTTTTAATGTCACTGATTCTTTTCCTGCTATCCCAATCTGATACTGAGTCTAGTGAATTTTTTTCACTTTAGGTATTGTCCTTTCAACTGTAATTTTTATGTGTTTTTTAATAGTTTCCATCTATTAAGTCCCTTTTAATGTCACTGTAATTTTATTTTTCTTCAGTTATTTAAATATGGTTTAATTCCTTGAACATGTTTATAGTAGCTGCTCAGACGTTTTTGCATGATAAATTTAACCTCTAGGCCCACTTATGATTGTTTTGATTGACTAATATATTTTTAAACTGAGTATACATTAGACTGCTTTGTTTCTTTGCATGTCTCATAAACATTTATTGAAATCTGACATCTTAAATAGTATGTCTCCATGATTTTATATCACTTTTAAAAAAATTTTAACCTGTCTAGACTTAATGTAATTGACAGAGCCCTAAAATAGTTGTTTTAAGCATACTGTCCAATAAAATTCTTATTTCTTATGGAGATGTTAAGTTCATTTCTTTGCACCTTAAAAGCTAGAACTCCTGTCTAACTGTGAAATGTATTTAAAAAGACACCTTTTATGTGTTTCTCTTTTTTTTTTTTACAATAAAATGAATAAGAGCACTTAGACTAAGAGAGGGTTAAGAAGATTAAATAAGATATTATGAAATACTTTAAAAATTGTCTGGAACACTATAGGTATAACTTAAGTATTGGATTTTATTATCTATATTCTTTTTTGTTAAGTACCATAAAATCTATACAGAGAATTATTTATCTTTAATGTAATTGTGTCTCAATTGATAACCTTTTTTTTTTCCGTAAAAATGAGTCAGTGATTATTTCTGCAAAACATATAATTTATTAAAGGCCTTTCTCTGTACTGGAAATATGTTCCAATGGTCAAGGAGATAAAAATCAATTTTAAAGTCTCATAAATGTCCCAGTAAAGAATAGTTCAGGTTTTGTAAAGCTGAAAATAATTAAAGGAAACACTACCAAAAAATTCACATGCTGCAATAAAATAAAATATGCCTTAAAAACTTTGCCTTGGTAAGATTAAAAAAAATTTTTTTAACATTTATTTATTTTTGAGAGACAGAGACAGAGCACCAGCAGGGGAGGAGCAGAGAGAGGGGAACACAATCCAAAGCAGGTTCCAGGCTTTGAACTATCAGAACAGAGCCCGACACAGGGCTCGAACCCATGAATCATGAGATCATGATCTGAGCCAAAGTCGGGCCGTCAACCAACTGAGCCACCCAGTGTCCCTTCTTGCCTTGGTAAGATTAAACTAACAGGATAGGAAAATACTTTTTATATTATCGGAATATTTAAATTCATTATAAAGTTTAGTTTCTGTTTAAAAATTAGTATGGAAAAACAAACTTTTGCTTTTTTATGCTTGTATATCTTTAAAAATAAGCCCGATATCTTTGATAATATATTTCAACTAATTGTTCATATTTTATGATTTTCTGAAAGGAGAATTAGGTAGCAGCCATTGATAAAGGGCAGTTTGAGAGACATATACAGATGCTACTTGTTCCCAAAGAATTTCCTCTTTTAAACTAGGATGTTATTAGAAACTATCCCAATCAACTGGCACTTCCTGTGGTTGAAGGCAATAAAATCTAGTTCAACCTTAATCAGTACATATTGTTTCAGGAGCTATACTATGCAAAATACTCTGCTGGAGCTTGACACACACACACAGGGTGATAAATGATGGATGGATGGACAGATGGGTGGATGGATGATATTTTAGAATTATTCCCTCTAGAAAGTAAAAGGTAAATTGCATTGTTTTTGTTTGTTTGATAAGCCATCTCTTAGGGTTTGGATGAAATAGGACAGTTGGGTGAATAATAATATAGAATAACATGGAGGTAAAAAGAAAGTACATGATTCTGGTCTGAGTGAGATAACCAGAAGAAATTCGGTGGATTATTTTAGGTGCATGCCAATCCCCAGTGACTATTGGTGGAAAAAACATTATGTTCGTTTCATGATCAGCATTAGAAACTATCCTGCCACATACTGATGGCTTAAGTCTGAAAAAAATCCACCAAATCCTTTGAACTTCAGTTACTCAATTTGTAAGATAAATATGACATTGTTCTTCTCACAATGCTGTGAAAATTAAATAAGATAACACATAGAAAAGGAATAAGCTCATTATTTGGTGAGTAGAAGATATTGAACATAGTACTTGAATATGAATTTCCTTCATTATTTTGGCTAATTTCATGTTATCACCACCGCCATCATTATTATCATCATCGTCATCGTCATATAGCCCTTATCATAAGAGCTTGCACTTTATGTAAGTTATATATACTTTTATTACTTATCTGTCCCTTTATTTATTCACTCCTTCCTTTATTCATTCTTTTGATAAATAATATCAAAGACTTGTTATGCATCAAGCATAATGATGAAAATATCATCATGATTTCTTTCTTCTGAACTTTTAAAGTATCATTTCATTTAATCTACACACAGTCCCGTGAAGTTGGGAGTCATTTTGTGTATCGGTTTTGCATATAAAAAATAGTTTGCACAAGTTAAGTAACATCCACAAGATCAGAAAGCCAGTAAAATGAAGAATTTTTATTACAATCTTGTTCCAAAATCCAGAATTCGTGCTCTGTGATACCTTCCAGTGGTTCTCAAATTGATGTGACTATGACAGCAAAGAAACGATTGTTAAAAATCCACACATCACAAATCCTCTTTCTTGAAGTTTGACTGGTATCCCAGCAGTCTGCATTTGTAAGAATTACTCCAGGATATTCTGATCCAGATAGTCTTGGAGCCACATTTGAAGAAGCACTTGCATAGACATTTTCTTAAACCATTCTAATTACCCTCATAATGGAAGACTATGGAAACCTTTTTGAAAGGCTTACCTTAAATGATTTTAGTGCTCTAAGTGGTTTTGTCTACTTCCCCGGGGGTCATGTAGGTATAGCTTTGTGTGTTGTTCTTCCTTCTGACATTAAAGGAGAGAACTGAACATAGATCGCCTGATGATACACACATTTCCTTTGTGCAAAAACTACAATGGAGATGCGCCATTCCTTCCTGTCTGGGCTGTGGATTTACATTTCAGATTGATTTCCTTTGCCTAGACATTTAATATTTCTAAAAGTCAACTGTAAACTTACCTCAAAACAGTTTGCTTTATGTGTTTGTATTTCATTTAACAGCTTCCCCACCTACTGCATCAGTGTAAGACATTTTACACTCTTCATTTTTGCTGCCATCTACTTCCAGTTTCCATGGCCATTCAAATCTATGTCTATTGTCTCAGATATCTGTTTTTCCAGTCACACTGATGCCAACTTAATTCAGGCTCTCGTTATATTTTCCTGGATTTGGGCCATGTTTTCATATATTTCCTTCCTGCTTCCAATTTCAGCTCTTTCCTATATAACCTACATAGCTTCTGAATCTTTTTCCACAACACATACCTTAAATATTGTCATTTCTCTCTCCACTAAGCCATCAGTGTCTCATAAAGGCTCCTGGACCCTAGTAAAATTTTTTTTAACTTGTTGCTCAGTGTTTTCCTTAGTCTGACTCTGTAATTTATTTTTCTAACCTGTACTACTTACTGCTTCCTAACATAATCTCTAACGTAATTTTTATCACAGTGTTATGTTCTATTTTGTATTTTAGCTACTATATTGTAAGCTCCTTAAGGGCAAGGCCCTTTTTTTTTTTAAACATTTTTTATGATCCATTGAACACTGGTTTATTTATAGGATACAGTCAGTAAGTACTATTTGATTGAATGGTATTGTCATTCATTTGTGTAAAACTTAATTTTTAAGGTAAATGAGAATTTGTTTTAAATTTAGACTTGTTGAAGCCTTTAAGCAAAATGTAATATAGTTGACCTTCATCTCAAGAATGTTGGCAAAATATCTCCCTCTAGGTATACTTTCTCTGCAGGTGCTTGTTCAGTGCTTTTAACCTTTTGTACAAAATGCATGTATTTAATGTCTTGTTTCATTGCATGTTTTCCTGGATTTTTTTAAATTTGAATATATCCTTTGAAATAGAATGCCTTAAAATAAATGTGCTTTGTTCAGCTATGGCCTCCTTAGTATAGTATTAAAGCAAATACATTTCAAGCTAGTTCCGAACAAGCAGCAATTTTAAACCTTTTATTCCTATGCTGGTCAACTCTATGTGAAACATTGAAATGTTTAAGAAAGAAAATCATAGGTTTAAAAAAAAAAAGATGTTTGAGTTTCAAGTTGTATATTCAAATGACTAAACTCCTGTGGTTCAATTGCTATCAAGTAAGACCTTTCTAATATTTTACTTTAAATTTTCTGTCGTAGGCCTGGAGAATTTTAAGAAGTCATTAATCTCAAAGTTTGCATTCAAGTTCAAAAAGGACTTAAGTACTTATTATTAATATTTTTATTTTTACGCAAACATTTATTTTACAAGTTTATCAAAGATTGTAATGTCTGCTTTTAATTTAAATTTCTCTGAAGTAAGTTCTTTGTCTACAGTCAGAGGAGTGATGATGTGCAGCTTAGATAGCTGGTAAAATTAACCTCTCTTCCTTTCAGTTAGCCAATACGTGGAACAAAATGTACAAACTGCAGTAGTTTCTAGGAAAAGAGAAACAGTTTAGTGACTCTGATCTTTAATCTTGATGAAGGGACTGTCACTCTTAATTTTTATGAGAAGGCTTTGTTTGATTTAGCCCTAGGAAACAACTACACAAAGCATTAAAAAAAGAAAAAAAAAAACTCTTGAAAGAAGGAATGAGAGAAGGAAGGAAGGAAGGACAGGAGGGAGGGAGAGAGGAAGGAAGGAAGTGAATGGAAGAAAGGAAAAAAAGAAAGAAAAGAAAGGTAGAAGACAGGTGTTTGAAGAGAAAACTCAGGAGACAAACAAGAGCCAGTACTCAGTATGGGGAGGCTGTCATAGTCCTGAAGAATGCAGGTTGAGTATAGACAGACTAAATCAAATTCATATAAGTTAAGGCTCTTGGTTTCCAAACACCAATAATGGCTCTGCTTTCCTTATATCATAAAATCAAAGGACATTCTTAAGAATCGGTCTCAGAAAATATAGAGATCATAGAAATTTAGAGAATCTAGGTGCTAGACCTAATTGGGCAAGGACTTATTTTAATAATTTTTATCTGCTCTTTGGTCAGATTTCAAAATTCAAAAGCATTCAAATTTCAAAAGCATAATGATATAAACAATGTGTCTGAAACATTTGGAATAAAATCATTTAAAAGGTCTTTATGTGTTTAAGGAAATAAGTTTATTAGCTTAAGGGAAATTCTTTTATTTTTTATTTTTTATGTCAGAAGCCTGAGAACCAAAGACTCATTAAAAGCAAATTATATTTACTTCCTGTTTGTGTCTCCTCCCTTCTGATGGATCTGTGCTTGACCTAAAAGCTTATCAACCAACTTACATTTCTAAGAATGCTAACACAGGGAATACCATCCACAGAAAGCACAGTCTTTACTTCAGATTGTGGTCTCTATCTTGATGCTAAGTTGTTTGTTTTGTTTTGTTGTTATGTTGTGTTATACTGTGGATTTTTTCCCCTTCTGAATAAACTGAGGTAGCGAATATAAATGGAACTTCAGGTCTCCATTAGCCATTATTGCTTAAAGCCTAGAGCTAAAGGCTGTCCTGATCTGCTGGTGTCTTTCCTCCTTACCTGGACACCAGCCTCTCCAGGCTAGGTCCTGCTGAGTGTGCGATACGTCCAAATGCAGCCTGACTTGGGAACATTGGGTCAGCCTGAACAAAATGCTGCCTCCGGGAATATGAAGCACCCCATCTCGTACAACAGGTCTCTGCCTCTGACAGTGATGAAACAACATAGAAGGGAGAAATAGTCATTTTAGGGTGAGAAGACAGATTCTCACATGTACACCAATGAATTTCATCATGAGCTTTTGAACTATATGTATGTAAAATTCCTGTAAATACATGACCTGATTAAGGTTGGAAATAAGCTCATATTTAAAAACCAGCCCAATAGGAAAAATAAAACAGGCCCATATATCATTGGCATAAAAAAGACAATGTATCACCGGGAGGTGTTTTGCAACAACATGTATGTCCCAGGTGTAATGTGAGGACAGTTTAGTGGAGAAAGACTGATGAAAAGGAAGATTGTGTTTTTCTCTCTTGGGGTGTACAGGATGATGCTGCATGTGGAGGTAAATGTGGATATGGAGAGCCACTATTGGCTGAGAAAATTCTCCAAATATCTGAACTACAGATGCTTAGTATGCACATGTGTATGTAGGTGGTTAAGTAGATCAATATTTTGTTAAATATAGTATCAGTTCATTTATTTTTTTGTAAAATACTATCCAACCTAAAGCAGTTCAGAGTTTTCTTACTTTGCAAATGAGCTGAGTAAAAGGGGTGGGTGCAGATTTACCTGGGACATTTATCAGGATACCTGTAATTCCTCAAATTTGCAACAATCCACAACATATCACATTTCGGGATACCTTCACCTAGGTAAGTCATATGCAGACCAGAATTTTTAGAATAAGGCAATCTTCAAAAAACACATTTGGCTGAAACAATAACGTGAACACAATTCGTATAGGATATTAGTCACAATGAATTTTCCATATGCTCAGTCTACAGAAGGGCAAATCTTGTTTCAGCTACTTAATGACATGCACTACAATATGCGATTTATTAATAAGGTCAGTACTATGACTGACATATTTACCTAGAAGATTCCTGAGGTCAACATGTGCCTAAAAAAGAGAAATTACCCAACCTGCTGAAATATGTGCAGAAGGAAACTATTCTCCCTGCATTCATTTATTATCTGTCTGAGTACATTTTCTAAGCCACTTCAAGTCTGGCACTTTTAGTGACTTCAAAGACAGTTTGGCACCACACTGGTTTTGTGGGAGCATGCATCCAGGCTAAGACATGGTACCTGTTGGTATTAAAAGAGTCTATGATCCGTATTTTAAAATAACAGACCAGGGGTGCCTGGGTAACATAGTTTGTTGAGCCCATAACTCGTGGTTTCAGCTCAGGTCACGATGTCAAGGTTTCATAGGTTTGAACCCCATGTCGGGCTCTGTACTGGCAGTGCAGAGCCTGCTTGGAATTCTCTCTCTGTCCCTCTCTATCTGCCTCTCCCCTGCTCATGCTGTCTGTGTCTCTCTCAAGATAAATAAATAAACCTTAAAAATACATACATACATACATACGTACATAAATACATAAAGACAACTGCCCATAAAGATATAGCCATTTGTAGAAAGGAGCAAGGCCCTGAACAAGGAAAGTATGTTAGATAGCTGATGAGTTATAGAAGATAATCATTGCACATAATGAGAAACAGAAAAAGGAACTATACCATTTAATTCGAAACAGAAAAAGTAACTATACCATTTAATTCATAATAGTAGCTCCATGAGAGTTTCAGCATAACTGCATTCCTTATGAGGTGTATGACATAACTATGAATATGAGATAATTTGTTCTCATAATGTCATTGGCTTTTACTGTGTGTCTATGACCATCTCTATATAGGCACTTTCCCCTCCAGAGTAGTATAGTGATAGTGTTGCTTTCTGGGTAAAGTGTATGTGCTGGAAGTTTCAGTGTTTACATAGAAGAAAGGTGAAGGATAGACATAATGGTTAGGTAAAGGAACTCTGCACTATGTTATGATATGCTTTGGAGGGGGAAAGAAAAAAGATTTCTTTGACCAAAATAATGTTGTCAAAACCTTATTCCCTTGGTGGTAATGCTTTCATTCTCCTATCAAAACCATGGTGAAGACAGTCTGTTATCCTGGAGATCCATCTATGAAAATTTAAAAGTGCAGAACAGCTAAGAACCTTCCTTTTTTAAAAATGTTTTTTTTTTGTTTTTTTTTTTTTTCATTTTGAGACAAGAGAGAGAAAACACGTTCATGAGGAAAGGGGCAGAGAGACAGAATCCTGAGCAGGACCCGTGCTGTCAGTGCCGAGCCTGACACTTGGGGCTCAATTTCACTAACCGTGAGATAATGACCTGAGCCAAAGTCAAGTGTCAGCCACTTAACCTACTGAACCAGCTAGCTGAGAACCTTCTTATTCATTAAGAAATTAGTAAAACAAAAGAATGGATACAGAGATAGCAATGAACCAAAATATCATTGAGTGAAGGCAGCTACCCCTTACCTCGCTGTTCAACAGCAACGAGGCCACTGCTCCTGGAGACCACTACTCGTATCTTCTGAGGGACTCCCTTGACATTCCTCATTGTTGATACTGTAAAAAATATTTAAAATAACCTCAAATCAGGCAGGGAACCTAAAATCTGGGATCTTTGTTGAAATTAATTTCTTTATTGTTGATTTCTATGTTCCCCGTTATGGAAGGCACAATAAGAATAATTACCTTAGAGCCTTTCTGAACAAAAAGGCAGCCCTCGGCAGCAATTTCCTGAGTAATTATAATCATCTTTGTCAGAAGTGAAATTCAAGAAGGTTGAATCCTATTACAGTCTCCACCCTAGGTTTTAACTAATAAGAGGAATTATAGCTTTATATAATATAACCGTTGCTTGAAAACATGACTAGGAATCAGTTTTGAGTAACTGAGTTATATGTTAAAATACAGAAGTCGCTTCTAATAAAGTGCCAGAAAATGCAAATTTCAGACATTTATTCTTATTTAGTTACTTACATAAGTCATATATGTTTTCCTAGGAGTAAATTAATTAAATGAGAACAGCTGTATCTTAGTGCAATTACAGAGAAATGAAATATACAGACAAAAATATTAAGAGAAACCAATGAAATTTCTTGTTCTCTCAAGTAAAATTAGAAGCGTTTTAATTAAAATGAGATGTTATAAATCCACATTTTAAAAGTTCTTGATAGATATTTAATATTGAGTCAATATATTTTAAATGCTTTATTAAAGACACAGGTCCATTTAAAAAGTAAATCCAGCAACTATCTAATAAGATGTATTTCCCTGTCAGCATATTTAAAAAGCAATCAATATTTCACTTGACACTGCTCATTTTGTCTCAATTAAAATGAAATATAAATCCACAAAAGCAATTTCAGAAATTGCTTGAGCAAAATAAATTCAGACAAACCAAAATGATCACTGGTATTTGTCTTAAATCTTGCTGCTCTGCAAACCTTTCTGCTGTAGAAAAGAATAAAAGTATGTATAGCACTCCTTATAGAAGAAAAAGCCCTTCCAAAATTAACTCTAAAGCAGTTTTATTAAAAATTCCACAAAGTGTTTTTTTTCTAGTAGTGATTTTAACTCAGGAAACTGACATTAAAAGCAGGGAAGTAAGGAAAAAGATACCAGTAATCATGTTTCACAAAATAGGATATTCTTTTATATTCTTTCAACGTTTTTTTTTATTTATTTTTTTTTTTTGGGGGACAGAGAGAGACAGAGCATGAACGGGGGAGGGGCAGAGAGAGAGGGAAACACAGAATCGGAAACAGGCTCCAGGCTCTGAGCCATCAGCCCAGAGCCCGACGCGGGGCTCGAACTCACGGACCGCGAGATCGTATTCTTTTATATTCTTAAATAAGTTCATAGATTTTTTTTTGTTGCTTAGTCCATGTGTCCAAAAATATATGTTTTATAAAGTTCTTGCTCTGTAACTCCAAAATTTACTTGGTAGTGGGAAATGGGTCATTATCACAGTTTCTTTGTGATTCAACAAAGTAAAATGAAAATGAAAAAGTGTTCATTTTGAATGGAAATATATGTATGTGGTTTATTGTTATATTTAAATGGAAATAACAGAGATTAGATTTTGTATATTTTATGGTTTTGGGATACTGACAAACATCTCTAATCATCTATATGCTTGTTTTTTTTTTTATCACATCCTAGTTTTAGACATATATCAAGTAACTTGAAATTTTATTAATTGAAGTACTGGCCATAAACCTTTTTAAACAAAAATTTTTAATGGTTATTTATTTTTGACAGAGACAGAGAAAGAGCATGAGCGGGGGAGGGGCAGAGAGAGTGGGAGACACAGAATCCAAAGCCGCTCCAGACTCTGAGCTGTCAGCACAGAGCCCGACATGGGGCTCAAACTCACAGACCGCGAGATCATGACCTGAGCTGAAGTCTGATGCTCAGTCGACTGAGCCACCCAGGCACCCCTTTAAGCCTTTTTTAAAAGAGGGTATTAGAAAGGGCAGACACAACAGGAGAGAGAGGATGAAGTGCTGAGGAGGCATCATTTGCTGAGCCCATATTATCTATATGGTTCATTAACATATGCTAATTTATAAGACTACAAAATAGTCCTATAACAAATCCTATTACTACACAATATTTCATAAAGTTAAGTAATTGCTGCATGTGGTAAATAATGAGCAGTCTCTAGAGTGGCTCAAATATAGACTAAATTCTAAATTGTCCTACTATTGATTTTATTGTTTTGACAAACCATTCAATTTCTCTTAAGTTTTATCCTCATTAGATATACACTAAGAAAAATAATATTTGCTTTACAAATGTATGTTCAAGATGAAATATAGTATATATAACGTTTAACACAATACCTACCACATAGTAAATGTTCCATACATAAATTCCCCTCCTTTTCCAATGCCACAGAGCTAACCTATGGAATATAGAATAAATTTGAATTCAGAACTGTTCCACTCCCTTACCTGTGCTTACGCTGTCTATAAACATGGAACATTTCAGGGAGAAACTACAAATATTTGATAAAAAACACTTATAATTGCCTTGGGTTTCAGAATTAAAACTGTGGTAATTTTAAGAAAACAAAAGTAGTAATATGAATATGTGGATATTGATAAGGCTTAAATGGGCAAGTTTATTATCAGTCTTCTATAAATTAGAAATTAGTTATGATTTTAATGAGAAAATGACAATCAGTGAATCTGTTATTCATCTTGGAATTGTAATGTGTGTTTGAATATAAAATATTTGAAAGTATAAGAAATAGCACCTCTCTAGGGGTGCCTGGGTCACTCTCAGTTGGCTAAGCATTCTCCTGATTTTGGCTCTCGTCATGAGGTCAGGCCATACATCTGGCTCTGTGCTGAGGTGCAGAGCTTGCATAGGATTCCCGCTCTCTCACTGCCCTCCCCATTTCTCTCTCTCTCTCTCTCTCTCTCTCTCATAAATATATAAATAAATAAATAAATAAATAAATAAATAAATAAATAAATGAATAGATAGATAGATAGATACTATCTCTCTAAGCCTCTTAACCAAAGCAACTCTCTTCTCATCTGTTTCACAAATTGGTAAATGTCCTCTTGAAACTCATTCTGGACAAAGAGTTCTACAGGTAGAATGAGAAATCATTGCAAAATTGCAGGTTACAAGGTTAATATGTAAAAGTCAGTTGCTTTCCTATTTACCAATAATAAAAAAGTGGAATTTGAAATTAAAAACACTGTTTATATTAGCACCTCCCAAAATGAAATACTTAGGTATGAATCTAACAAAATATGTATAAAATCTATATGGGGAAAAACAACAAGACTTTGATGAAAGAAATAGAAGAACTGGATAAACAGATATTCCACGTTCACAGATAGGAAGATTCAATATTGTCAAGATGTCAGTTTTTTCCAACTTGATCCACAGATTCAGTGCATAGTCAATCAAAATCCCAGAAAGTAGATAGACTGACACTATCCTACTTTAAGACTTATTATAAAGCTACAGGAATGAAGACAATATGGTATTAGCAAAGAACAGACAAATAGATTAATGGAAGAGAATAGAAAGCCCAGAAACGGACCCCCGAAAATGTAATCAACCGATCTTTGCCAAAGGAGCAAAGGCAATACAATGGAGTGGCTCAGTCAGTTAAGCATCTGTCTTTGGCTCAGGTAATGATCTCACAATTTGTGGGTTCAAGCCCCGTGTTGGTTCTGTACTGACAGCTCAGAGCCTGGAGCCTGCTTCGGATTCTGTTACTCCCTCTCTCTCTCTGCCTTTCCCCCACTTGTGCTCTGTTTCTCTCTGTCTCTCAAGAATAAGTAAACATTAAAAAAGATTTTTAAAAAGTACTCTCTTTAGTAAATGGTGCCAAAACAACTTGATATTTTCATGTAAGAATGAACTTGAAGACCCTACAACTTTCACAAAAGTTAACTCAAAACAGATCATAGACCTAAATTTAAATATAAAACTCCTAGAAGATAAATTGGAGAAAACCTGCATCAGCTTAGGTATGGTGATGTCTTTTAAATATAACACAAAAGACACAATCCATGAAAGAAGTAATTGATAAAATTGATGTTATCAAAATTAAAAACTCTGCTTTACAAAGGTCCGTATAAAGACATTTAGCATACAACCCACAGACTGGGAGAAAATATTTGCAAAATACATACCTGATATAAGGCTATTATTTGAACTATACAAGCATCTTGTAAAACTCAACAATTAGAAAACAAACAGCCTGAGGGTCACCTGGGTGGTTCAGTTGGTTGAGCATCCGACTCCAGTTCTAGATCATGATCTTGATGGCCTGACTGTTGTCAGCACAGAGCCCACTGAGGATCCTCTGTGCCCCCCTGCTGCTCCCCTGCTCATGCTGTCTCTCAAAAATAAGAAACATGTAAAAAAAAGAAAACCTGAATTAAAAAAAATAGGCCATAATACCATAGTACCAATATTGAACCAAATTAAACTATGGACTTTGGGTGATTATGATGTGTTTGTATAGGTTCATCCTTGGTAAAAAGTGCCATTCTGGTTGTTGATGTTTATAAGGACAGGATATGCATGTGTGAGAAATCTCTTTATCCTAACTTTGTTGTAAACCTAAAGCTGCTCTTAAAAAGTAGTCTTTTTAGAAAAAAAAATATACTGAGTAATGCAGGCAAAGAGTGTGGCATATCATAAATGCTCAGTTCATATTAATCAATGGTATGTTAGTTTTCAGGTAACATACTCTATTTTTTTTTCTATTTGAGAGAGAGAGTTCCTGTGAGGGTTGGGGAGAGGTACTGAGTGGGAGAGAGGGAGAGGGAAGGAGGGGGAAAGAAAGAAGGAAAGAAAAGAAGGAAAGAAAAGAAAAGAAAAGAAAAGAAAAGAAAAGAAAAGAAAGAAAGGAAGAAAGAAAGAAAGGAAGGAAGGAAGGAAGGAAGAAAGAAAGAAAGAAAGAAAGAAAGAAAGAAAGAAAGAAAGAAAGAAAGAAAGAAGAAAGAAAGAGAAATAGAGAAAGAGAGAAAGAGAAGGAGAATCTTAAGCAGGCTCCACGTGCAACACAGAAATCAACATGGGTTTGATCCCACAAGCCTGGGATCATGACCTGAGCTGAAATCAAGGGTTAGACACTCAACCAACTGAACCACCCAGGTGCCCTTCAGATAACATATTCTTATTTACTATTCATTCATTCTCAAAAATGAACCTCAGTAAATAATTGTTAGACATTTCTTATACATCATTTTTGAAAACATGTAGTTATTTTCATAAAAGCAGTGATCTTTTATAATTCATGTTTGTATATTGTTAGGTCATTGAGTATTATATATTGTACATGTTCAATAGATGTTGAAAGGATGAATTAGTATGCTCCATTGGCCTCGATGACAATAATAGAGTAAACAGAACATGAGATTTAAGCCTTCTTCATGTTCTTCCCATTGTTTAACTTTTACATAAATATTTTATATCACAAGTATAAAACTAAATCCTCTATCTAGTTAACTCATAATTTCTCTGTACCTATCTCAGGTCTAAAGAAATGAGATTTGCTGGGGCGCCTGGGTGGCGCAGTCGGTTAAGCGTCCGACTTCAACCAGGTCACGATCTCACGGTCCATGAGTTCGAGCCCCGCGTCGGGCTCTGGGCTGATGGCTCAGAGCCTGGAGCCTGTTTCCGATTCTGTGTCTCCCTCTCTCTCTGCCCCTCGCCCGTTCATGCTCTGTCTCTCTCTGTCCCAAAAATAAATAAACGTTGAAAAAAAAATTAAAAAAAAAAAAGAAATGAGATTTGCAAAAAGATAGGTTTTAATATGGGGTGGGTATATGGAAAAGGAAGTAAAAAATCATCAGTTTACCCTTTTTAAGCAATGATGTCAATCTCCAAAAAATGAAATGAAAAGTGGTACTGTGTAGGTTGGCCACCAATAGAATTTTTTAAGTGATGTTCCCAATTTATGTATACCAGTTTTTAAGTTGAACATAGATATTACCTTATATTATAACCCATTGGAATATCAAAGCAGAATATGATCTAAATCATTCTTTCAGTTCTACAGTACCAGCTGTGGAAATTACATTTGAAATCCTACATAGAAGCAAAGATCCTAGGATGGCAATGACAAAGTAATCTGAGAAGAGCAAATAGCAACATGTTGTAATATTTTCATTTGTCTAAATAAAATGAGAATGTGTTAAAAATCCTATCTAGACAAAGAAAGGAAGCAGAGAGTTTTAAGATTATTCACTGAGTTCATGTTCTCTTAATAGACAATTCAGATTGTCCAGGAAAAGCAAATGCCAATATATGGTGCGGAGATAGCACGGTGCAGGTAAGCAATAGCTGTAGACTTGCAGGTACAGATGAGTTTTACAGTAATACGAATGTGAGGTGGCTGCTCATAATGTTGCAAAATGTAGGCTGTTAAGGATTATGAAACGTTGAATTAGGCAAGAAATATTTAGAAAAGTACGTCTACCTATATTTTTTAATTGCACTTGGGAAAGTTGTTCATAATATAGGCAAAACGATGTGAAGGAAAGAACAGTGGAGTGGAATGAGGTACCTTGTTTTCTAGAAAAGCCCTACTGGAAAGCACGGTGGGCATATCACATTCACCCTCTGAGGCTCAACTTCTTAAATAGTAAAATTAAGAGGTTGGGGTAGATTATCTGTAGGTCAAGTTCTGATTGTCTAGTGTGACATGTGGTTTGTGAATTAGAAACTTCCTGTCACTTACAAGTACCTCAAGTTGACATGCTCTATTAGTTACCAGTGTAGGGAATAAAAATTAAAAAAAAAATATATTGCTATTATAGATAAAGGTATGTTGACAGAATTTTGACCTTAAGTCTTTTATAGTAGAAGGAAGGTTGCTAAAAATAAGTTATCTCAGAACTGGTATCTTTCTAATCCACTTCTAAAAAGAATTGTTATTTTTGATATTAAAAAATACATTACAAATATGACACATGAAAGAATGCGTAGTAGAATTATGATCTTATAGAAACTTTAAAAATGAAATGGTTTGCTGTCACTGAATAGAATACTTTCTAGTTGAAGATTTTCAATCAGAGTTACAAAGCTATGGATGACTTAGCAGAGTTCTTTATCTCCTCCATCATCCAATTTTCATGAGATTTGTGTCTACTTCTCTGGAAGTCATTATTAATACTTTTGCCAATTATTGTCAAAGTTAATATTCTAAAGGGAGGTGAGAGTAGTAGTGTAATTTAGAAACTGAAAATATCAGACTAAATCTGAGTCTAATCTGATAACCTTTTTCACTAAAGAACTAGAAAACAAGTTGTGCATAAAATTAATTATATTTTTATTAGATTCCAAAAGACGCTCGCTTGTTGAGAGTTGATATAATGATATGGTATGCAGAAGGGAAAGCTGAGAAAACACAGGTGCAACCGAAACATTCACAGTAGTGAGCCTGTTGATTAGAGATGATTCCAGTTGACTCTTGACTCAAAAATAATGAGAAGAGACATGTTTTATTAGAAGTAAAATTTCAGTACTTCCGATTAGTTCAGAGACTCCTATTTAGAGTTTCCCAATTTAAAGAAAGTATTAAGGACTTGAAAAATTTATATACATTATTTGATATTAAGACAACAAACCATCCAGTTAGGTTTAAAGATGAAGATGAAAACAACGAATCTGATATATGTCTCACTTTAGGTCTTTTGACTAGTATTTCTGTCATATTTATTGGATTTTCTTAAAATAGAAGCATTTCCCTGATTGAGGAAATTATCAATAAATTTCAATACTATCTCAGTTTTTGTGATATATAGTTGAGGATGATAAGATACAATATCAAAAAAATAAACAACAAAAATTTTTATGTATGATTGTCACAGGTTGATTCAATGCCTCCTCTAAACTTCCCATTCTAACACCTCATCTGTGTACTCTTTACTATTGAGGTATTTTCAAAATACAAGTTATGACTTAAAAGTTTTATATCATTCTTTCTCAGTGTTACAATGCAGCATAAAAATTATAATTGAAAAATTCAACACCATAGTCAGATTACAAATGCAGAACATAAAACTTCAAGTGCTATGTATATTTAAAAGACATGTAGAGTAGGGACAGTTGTACCATGTACTTTATGCTATTTTTAACAGCTTGTATAGGTCTGTATCCACCTTAAACTTGACTTTATGTGAAACTCAAAGATTTGTTTATTTCATTTTCTTATTGATGGCTTGCTTTCCTTCACTTGAGTTTCCATATAATTTGTACTTAAGAAGCAAGGAACTTGCTGGAATGGTAGTATGACAAGCTCCAGAAACCTGCTCCCCAGAAATACAATGAAAACTGATGAACGTTGTATTTTTTTAATTGTGGAAATGGTCCTGAGAGCACAGAGCACATGGAAATACATGTATTTAACAACACTTACAACTTCTCATAGGAACACAGAACCTATGGCATTTGAGCCACAACCCTCTCCCTCTCTCCTCAGTTCAGTATGATGGAAGTTCTACTCCAGATATGTATGGTGAGAATATGGACTGCTTCTCCAGCTCCAAATCTTGGGTGTTTTTTTTTTTTTTTTTTTTTTTCTGAGAGGCAGCCCAATGACATGCTAATTAATTCTTCTGCTCTCTATCATTTAATGTTTTTAGATTCCACATAATAAGTGAGATTATACAGTATTTGTCTTTCTCTGACTTATTTCATGTAGCATACTGCCCTCATGGTCCATCTGTGTTGTCACAAATGGCAAAATTTCCTTCTTTTTATGGCTGAATAATATTCTCTTCTGTATATGTACCACATTTTATTTATTCATCCATCAGTTAACACTTAGGTTGTTTCTGTGTCTTGGTTATTGTGAATAATACTGTAATGAACATGGGAATCCGTTCAACAGAGTGATTTCAGTTCCTCTGGATATATACGCAGTGCAATTGCTGGGTCATATGGTAGTTTTATTTTTAATTTTTGGGGAAACTTTCAGACTGGTTTTTTACAGTGGCTGTACCAATTTATATTCCCCCCAGTGGTGTGCAAGTGTTCTTTTTCTCTTTATCTTCAGCATTTTTGTCGCTTTTATTTCATTATAGGTGTGAGGTCATATCTCATTATTGTTTTTATTTGCATTTCTCCAATAATTAGTGATGTTGAACACTTATTTATGTGCCTATTGGTTATTAGTTATGTCATCTTTTGGAAAATATCTATTTAAGTCTTCTGCCCTTTTTTAAACTAGATTGTTTCTTTGCCATTAACAAACATTTTTGCATTGTTTTTATCAGTTTCTAAAAGTATATTTTGGATATTAACCTTACCAGATATATGGTCACATTTTTTTTTCCCATTCTGTAGGTTGCCTTTCATTTTGTGAATTTAGTTTGATGTGATCCTACTTGTTGATTTTTGCTTTTGTTGCTTGCTCCTTTCATGTCATACACAAAAATTCATGAAGGTCTTTACCTATGTTTTCTTCCAGGAGTATACATTTTCAGGTCTTATGTTTAAGTCCTTATTCTACTTTGAGTTCATTTTTGTGAGTGGTGTGAGATATGGGTTCAATTTTATTCTTTTGTATGTGGATATATTCAGTTTTCCCATTTATTACATTACATTACAAATACATTACAAATAGACTATCCTTTCCCCACTGAGTATTCTTGTCTCATTTGACAAATATCAGTTGACCATATATGTATGAGTTAATTTCTGGACTCTGTTTTCTGTTCCTTCGGGTTATGTATCTATTTTATACCAGTGCCATATTGTTTTGATTATTATAACTTTGTAATATAGTTTGAAATCAGGAAGCATGATGCCAGAATTGTGTTGGCTATTCAGAGTCTCTGTGGTTCCATAGGAATTTTAGAATTGCTTTTTCTATTCATTGAAAAATGCCATTGGAATTTTGGTAGGGATTGCATTGAATCTATAGATTGCCTTGGGTAATATGGATATTTTAACAATATGAATTTTTCCAGTCCATGAACATAGAATATCTTTCCATGTATTTGTGTCCTTAGTTTTTTTCAGCAATATCTTATAGTTTTCAGTCTGTAGACCTTTCACTTTCTTGATTAAACTTATTCCTAATATTTTATTGTTTTTGATGGTACTGTGAATGGGATAGTTTTTTAATTTCTTATTTACATAGTTTACTGTTAGTGTATACAATATGCAGCTAATTTTTGTATCCTGACTTTGTATCCTTTACATTATTACATTATATCCTGTACATTATTGAATTTGTTGATTAGGTCAAAGAATGTTTTGATGGAGTCATTAGAGGGCATCTATATAGAAGATCATGTCATCATAAAATAAAGACAGTTTTACTTTTTTTTTCTGATTTGTATGCCTTTTATTTCTTTTTCTTGCCTAATTAGGACTTACAGTACGACATTGAATGGAAATTATGAGAATAGGTTCTCTTGTCTTGTTCCTGATCTTAGATGGAAAGTTTTCAGCTCTTTACCATTGAGTATGACATTAGCTGTGGGCTTCTTATATATGGCCCTTCTTATGTTGAGGTATATTTCTCCTATACATAGTTTGTTGAGAGTTTATATCATGAAAGGATGTTGAATTTTGTCAAATTTCTTTTCTTCTTGAGATGATCATATGATTTTTGTCTTTCATTCCATTAATGTCATGTGTCACATTTGTTGACTGTCCTATGTTGAAACATCCTTGCATCCCAGGGATGAATTCCAGTTGATATATTGTCCTTTTAACGTGCTATTGAATTTGGTTTGCTAGTATTTTGTTAAGAATGTTTACATCCTATACCTCTCTATAAAGATACTGTCCTCAAGTTTCCTTTACTTACAGTATTCTTTTCTGGGTTTGGTATCTGCATAATACTGGCCTTGTAAAATGAGTTGGTGGGGGATGCTTCTTCAATTTTTTGTAAGTGTAAGTAGAATTGATGTTAATTCTTCCGTGAGTGTTTGGTAAAATTTATCTATGAAGCCATCTGATCCTGGGCCTTTCTTTGTTAGGAGATTTTTGATTACTGTTACTATCTCCTCACTTATTATTTCTCTGTTAAGTTTTTTCTATTTTTTTCATGATTTTACTTGTTCTATTCTATGTTTCTAGGAACTTTAAGATTTCTTCTAGGTTTTCCAATTTATAGGCATGTAATTATTCACAGTAGTTTCAAATGATCCTTTATATTTCTGTAGTGTCAGTTGTAATGTTTCCTTTTTTAAAATAATTTTATATATTTGATTCTTCTTTCTTCTTTCCTTGGTAAATCTAGCAAAACATGTATCAGTTTTGTTAATCTTTTCAAAAAATCAATTCAGTTTTGTTTATGTTATTATTGATTTTCTAATCTCTATTTCATTTATTTCTGCTCTGTTACCTCCTCTCTTTCTCTAAATTTAGGCTTGGTTTGTTCTTTTTCTACTTCCTTGAGGTGTGTAGTTAGGTTGTTTGAGATCTTTTGTTCTTTTTTTTTTTTTTTTAATTTTTTTTTTTAATGTTTATTTATTTTGGGGACAGAGAGAGACAGAGCATGAATGGGGGAGGGGCAGAGAGAGAGGGAGACACAGAATCAGAAACAGACTCCAGGCTCTGAGCCATCAGCCCAGAGCCCGACGCGGGGCTCGAACTCACGGACCGCGAGATCGTGACCTGGCTGAAGTCAGAGGCTCAACCGACTGCGCCACCCAGGCGCCCCAGAGATCTTTTGTTCTTAATGTAGGCATTTATTCTCATAAGCTTCCTTCTTAGCATTGCTTTCATGCATCCTGTAAATTTTGATGTGCTCTGCTTCCATTTTTATTTGTTTCAGTGTATATATATATATATATATATATATATATATATATATATATACACACACACACACACACACACACATATATATGTGTGTGTGTGTGTGTGTGTATTTTGTGTGTGTGTATTTTGTTTTTGTTTTGATTTCATCTTTAAATCAGTTGTTCAGGAGTGTGTTCTTTAATTTCCACATATTTGTGAATTTTATAGTTTTCCTCCTGCTACTAATTTCTAGCTTCATACCATTGTGATGAAAAGATACTTGGTTTGATTTCAGCCTTTTTTTAAATGTTTATTTATTTATTTTGAGAGAGAGAGAGAGAGAGAGAGAGAGAGAGAGAGAGCGCGCGCGCAGGTGTAAGCAGGGGAGGGGCAGAGAGAGAGGGAGAGAGAGAATCCCAAGCAGACTCTGCACTGTCAGCACAGAGAATGACTGGGGCTCAAAATCACTAACCATGAGGTCATGACCTGAGCCTAAATCAGGAGTTGGATGCTTAACTGATTGAGCCACCCAGTTGCCCCTGATTTCAGTCTTTTAAAATTTGCTGAGACGTGTCTTGTGACCTAGTATATAATGTATCCTGGAGAAGGTATCCATATGCAGAGAAGAACATGCATTCTACTGGCATTGGATGCTGCTGTGATGGCTGAATGAAGGTATTTTATGTGGTAGAAAGGGCCAGTATAGACACACACATAGTGTCAATGGCTGGACCCAACAACAGATGTCAGAATCAACTGCAGGCACACAAGCAGCTGTGGGTTTTCTGTATGTTGGCATATACTTGCATGACTGCAGGGGCTAGACACAGGCACATGCATGATGGTTGGGACCAGTGAGGAGAGTTAGATCAGGCAGCATGTAGGTGCATGGCCCCTGGGGTTAGCTGCAAGCATGCATATTAGTAAAGTCCACTGAAGGAGTCAGGTTGGCCTGGGAACCCAAGCAGCTGCGGGGTGTGGACTGTCTGCATACGTCTGAGTAGCTGGAGGTGCTATCTTCTGGTGTGCACATAGAATTTGATGCTGGTGATAGAAGTGGGGGCCAGTGGCTTGTACGTACATTGCTTTAGGGACTAGCTGCAGACACACACATTGGTACTGGCCAGTGACAGGAGTCAGGGCTGGTACCAGGTCCACAAGAAGCTGTGTGGAGTGAGGAAGGTCTCAGGCAGCTGGTGTCTACAAACAGGAAAGCCTGTGGTGAAAAACTTCAGTAGAAATCTGCAAGGGGTCCATGGTGGCTATGTTGGCTGTTGGTTTTCTCAGTGAAGAAAGCAGTGAGGGTCCTCTGTGGGTCAGTCTGGGGTCTATGAAGAGAAGTCCTCAATGATGAAAGCTGGGTGTTGCAACTGTCCACAAGGGCTGTTGAGCTCCTCAAGTGACAAAGGTTGCCATGATCCTCTGCAGTACAGGCTACTGGGACCATTGTCACTCCTGCCATATGGCTGATACTGTTTGCCCCTGTGTTCGTTCCTTGTTTCCAGCTGTTTAGTTTTCCTGGTCTTTGAGAGGGTTGAGACCAAAGCAGATACTTTGTGCAGAGCACTGAAAAGTTGAGGAAACCGTTTTCTCAAGTTGATCTCCTTTTCCTGCTGAGGGAAGCCCTCTCAGTCTTGGGAGTTCTGTTTTGGTGAAAAATAGAGCTGGCCTGGGGCAGGAGATGATGAAGGCAAATGAAACTGTTCGTCCTACCCTTGTGAACTTATCCTCAGGTGTTTTTGCTTTACTGTGTTGTTAAAACTTTTTAAGTGGACCCCTGAGTCTCTCCCAGAACTTTGCTCATGGATAGCTGTCTAATTATGCTCTGTAGGGAGATGGAAGCTAACATCTTCTACTGTACCATTTTGGTGATGTCACTGTCTTCACTGAATTATTTTTTATAGAATCTAGTTCTCTGTTGAAGTTGTCCAATCTTTCACCTATTTTGACCATATGTTTCCCATTTAACACATTAATCAATAATTGCAACCTCTCCTACATTATACTCAGAAGGCACACATAGGAAAATTAGAAATTTATTTAAGGAAAAATTTATATTTCACATAATATATATACGTTATGGGAAAAACAGAAGCATAAAATTGGGAGCTCTCAGAAATAGCAATTGTCATCAAGTGGCAAGAAAGAGAATATTGGTCATATTTTGAAATTTGACTAAGGTAAATTTTGATAGAAAAACATATGAGAGCTCTTACTTCATAGCATGAATGCTACAAAGATTATTCATGAAGGTTGCTATTTCTCAAAAATAAAATTTTGATATATGATCAAGCTGAGAAAAACAGAAGCTATTTAATTGAATATGTTTATACATGCAGCAATCTAATCCAATGAAATGGTGTTTAAAAGTTATATATAAGGTAGAAGGGGAAGGGGAAAAAAAGTTACAGAGAGGGAAAGAGGCAAACCATAAGAGACTCTTAAAAACTGAGAACAAACTGAGGGTTGATGGGTGTGGGAGGGAGGGGAAAGTGGGTGATGGGCATTGAGGAGGGCACCTGTTGGCATGAGCACTGGGTGTTACATGGAAACCAATTTAACAATAAATTTCATATTAAAAAATAAAAAAATAATATTAAAATAAAAAATAATAAAATATCCTATCCAAAAGTAAAAGAAAATACAAATAAAAAATAAAAATTATATATAAAATATGAATTTATTGAGAAACCCAAAACCAATATTTTAAAAATGTCATAGACATAGACTATATATATGTGTGTGTGTATATATATATATATTTTTTTTTCATTCCTTGATTAAAATGGCAGCAAGACAACCTTGCCTAATATACTCTATAACTTCCCATTAGAATAACTTCACTGAAGGTATAAGAAAAGATGAAAAACATCATCTCAGTGTTAGAAAATTCTTAACCACGTGTTATCATATAAGAGTACCTAGTTGCTGAGAATAAGATTGATATATAAGAAAAAGAAATGGTAACTGAGAAAAAATAGGTTACAGGGAATATTTGAGGAACTTGCCTTTAAAGTAGGAGCCTTGAGGGGTACCTGGGTACCTCAGTCAGTTGAGCATCTGACTCTTAATTTCAGCTTAGGTCATGATTCTAAGGTAGTGGGATCAAGCCCCGCATCGGGCTCAGTGCTGAGTATAGAGGTTCTCTCCCTCTTCCTCTAACCCTCTCCCCTGCTTGTGTACTCTCTCCCTATATAAATAAATAAATAAATAAATAAATAAATAAATAAATAAATAAAGTAGGAGACTTGAGTTTTCTATAGTAATTTGAATTAAAAGAATATACAGTGGGTATAAAATCTGTGAATGTTTTAAGTTTTTCTATTAAAGTATGAAAGAGTACATATATCTAAGATAATCTGTGTTCCTGAAAAATAGAATAGAATGTCATCCTCTGAACCTGAGGGGAGAAACATGATATCATAAGAGGATAAAGAAAATATTTTTAATATACTCATAGGCTTCTTTCCCCATTAAACTTCTGGTGCTGGAACTCCCACCCAGGAGATTACAAGTCATTACTCTGGAATCTGACCAGCCCAAGAGGCAGCATGGGCTTCAAGAAAAGAGGTAAATAATATTGAGACAGACAGAGAGAGAGACATCTGATAATGAAACTGTAACTCTAATGCAGGAAATAAACAAAAGAGACCTTGAAAATGTTAAAACTACCAATACTGATTAAAACAGTATGCCAAATGAGGATTTCCATTGCCATGTATTTTTGGTCTTTACCATTATGCTCTTTTAAACATAATAATAACTTCATGAGTCTGATCCAGAATATTTTTAACGTAAATTAACTTCATAACTCTGATCCAGAATATGATTTGTAGTTAGCTTGCATTGTCTGTGAGTTAATAGAATTTCTCTTCTATTTTCTGTTACCTGTGGCCTGGATCCATGTTTTCATCTAAGTGTGAAGGCTAGAGATTAGCCATGAAGAACATAGAAGTAGAAAATAAAAAGAAACCTATGCATCTGATCACATTTCTGCTTGATATAGAAATATCAATATTCCTTATTATATTGGACATATACAGTATTATGTGATAAGATGATTATACATACTTTCCTGTATTATGTAATTTTTTATTCACAATTACCTTATTATATGACTAGTTTTATAACAGCTAGGTTTATATTTGCTAATTTATTTTTATTTATTTGCCTTAATTTAACATTTTAACCATTTTTTAAATATTTGTTTATTTTTGAGAGAAAGGGAGAGAGCATAATGGGGGAGGGCAGAGGGATACACAGTATTCAAAGTGGACTGTGGGACTGCCAACAGCAGCGAGCCCAGCAGGGGGCTTGAACTCACAAAGGGTGAGATCATGACCATAACCAAGGTCAGATGCTTAAGTGACTGAGCCACCCAGGCGCTCCATCTACTATATATTTTTAAAAAAATCACTTTTCATGTAAGTCAACAGATGTTTATTTAAAAAAAATGCACACTTAATTGAAAAAGAAATAACCAAAGAGAATACTTTGGTTGGATTTACAAATTACTTGATGGCTGATTGCTCAATGGCAACAGTAAAAAAACAGAAATTATTATATGATTAAATGATGAAGAGATATAACCTGTAATTCTATAAAACACAAAAAATGTAAAGAAAAAAGTCAGCTGAATATAATGGAATAGCATGTAACATAATAAATTAATGGTTTCTTGATGAAATTAATATTATGTAGGGACTGTAATTCTTTAGTTAAAATGTCCTTTATTCAATATAAAATTAACAGATATGCCACTATACAAGCCCAAATGAGAGGGAAAGAATGAAAAGGCAATAATTAAAATATACAAGACAAATAGACCATTGGCATGACCAATTATAGAATTAGTACACATAGACTGTCAAATTACTGTGATTAATAGTTCCAGAGAACAGATAGCAGCTTGAAGAATTTTAACAGAGAATGATATATTAAGATAAATTCATTTGTTTCTTTTCTGTAGTAGATTTACTGTTTCTACAACAATAAAACAACAATAACAATAAAATCAACAATGGGAATTAAAAATTCTTATTTTGGTTTAACGATGGATAAAGCAGAAGGAAAAATATTGTAGGCAGTAGGTAAGTGGGTAAAAAAATATTCAGACAGAAGTACAGAAAAGAAAAAAAAAGAAATGAAAATTACATACATAAAAATAAGATAGAAGGTATTTCTGTCAAACGTCAATGAATCCGGAATGGCTGTTGTAGTGTTTAAAATAGTAAACAAATGAAACCCAAAACAAGAAAAAGTGTATATGAACAAGAAATACAATTTAAGACATAATGCTGGCAGGGGATAGGCATCTAGACTAAGATGCATGTCTGCTTTCTTGACCTGAAACCCAGAGCCCTGTGCCACTAACCTGCAGTCACCCTCACAGGGAAACTGCACTTTGAAACAAAGCTGGTTCTTAGCCTAGCCTGGAGCGTCAGAGGCTAAGTTGGCATTCTGTTGGTACAGCTCCTGTAAATAGTAAATGTTCATCCTCATGTGGTCTTCCTGTAGGGTGTGGTGTGTGGGATATTGCAGTGTTGAATTTAAACACAATTATATTACGTAATTATCATCCAGTAATTACTTTGTTATTTACTTGGATAATAAGGTAATTACTTTAATTTAAAATGGGCTAAATGATCCACTTAAAAAAAATTGTCCAACTTAAAAAAAACCTACATTGCTCACAAGAGACACGCTTTATTAAAATATTTTATTGCATTATTTTCCCCCCTGTATTGCCCCATTCAATCTTGACTGCCACACTCAGACAGACACAAAGCATGAGGACACTTTTTTCTTGCACCTCTAGTGGAAGCCTTAGCAGCAGAAAGTGACTACTCCAAATCTGTCAAATAGATGCATAAGAGGCATACTTTAAACATAAGAACTCTGAGGAGGAATTAAAATGATGGAGTAGTAGAGCACCATATGCTTGCCCCATCCCCCAATCCCAGCTAGATAAATAAACATAAGAACTCTGAACTTTAAAAGACTATAGCATGGAAATATGAGTAATAAAGGTGTCACTGTGCTAAAAGCAGGTAAAAACTATGAATTACTATTAGACCCAGAGAAATACTTTATTTGATAAATCTGTTAATACCTAATGGATACATACAACAATTCTAAACGTGCATGCATCTAAAAACATAGCCAGTAGAATACATAAGATATAATTTAGGTATAACTAGAAGAACAAATTTACAGACTTAATGAATGTTTCTAACACATCCCTTGCTGTGATTATTAGAACAATCAGAACATCAATAAAGATACAGATTTGGAAAGCACAGAACCAGTAAATCTAACAATTTAAGAAAACATGGAAAGCACTGAATCAAAGAACGGCAGCATACAGTTTTATTTAAGTGCACGTGGAATGGTTACCAAAATTGACCATACATTGGGCTCCTAAGCAGGTATCAAGATAACTAAAGCTATTTAAATCATGACAATGCTCTCTAAGCACAGTGTGATTAAGCTAGAAATCAATAAAGGAAAGATAATTAGAAACATCCTTAAATATTTATAAATTAAATGATATACTTTTAAACAACCAGGGGGGAAAAAAAAAAAAAAAAAAAAAAAAAAAAAGAAATCATGGGAAAATAGTAAATACTTTGAGACAAATAAAAAGGAAAACACAGCATACCAAAATTCATGGGATGTGGTGAAAGCAATGGGTAGAGGAACATTTATAGTAACAAAAATAAAAAGAAGAAAAATTTCAAATTGACAATCCAACTTTACATCTTCAGTAGCTAAAAAAGAACAAACCAAATCCAAAGCTAGGAGAAGAAAGGAAATAATGAAGATTGGAGCATAGATACACAATAAAAAAAAAAAAAAAAAAAAAAAGAACAAAAAAGAGAATCAACAAAACCAAGAGTTGATTCTTCGAAAACGTAAAAAAAGAGTAACAAACCTTTAGCTAGCCTAACAAAGTAAAGAAAAAAGATACAAGTAACTAAAATCAGAATATAAGGTGGGGGAATTACCATCAATGTTACAGATACAAATACAGTTTCAAGACAACTGTAGGAATAATTATATACCAAAAATTAGATAACCTATATGAAATGGGGAAGTTTTCACAAACACACAAATTACCGAACTGACTCAAAATATATATATATATATATACAAATCAGAACACAACTATAACAATTAAAGAGATTAGATCAGTAATTTAAAAAATGATAATAAAGCAAAAACACCTTTCAGTAAAAGAAATCGGGACCAGATTACTTCACTGGTGAATCCTACCAAACTTTTTAAGAAAAAGTAACCCACTCCTATTCAAAGTTTTTTCAAAATTAGGAGAGAGAACTTCCTAACTCATTCTTTGAGGCCAGTATTACTCTGATACCAAAGCAAGATAAAGACACCGTAAGAGTATTATAGATGAATAGATCAATATCTTTATAAATATAGATGCAAAAATCCACAACAAAATACTTGAAAAAAATTAGTCCAACAGCATATTACTTGAATTATATACTATGACAAGGTGGAATTTATACCAAGAATGCAGGTTATTCAACAAAAGAAAATCAATTATTAATAGACTGAAGGGTTAAAAAAAAACTACATTGCATCACAATTGATGCAGAAAAACATTTCACAAAATCTGACACTGATAAAGGAGAACTTGGAAAATTAGGAAAAAATCACAGCTAACATCACATTTAGTGGTGAAAACTGAATGCTTTTCCTCTAATATCAGGAGCAAGATGGGGATGCCTTGCTTTCACTGCTTCTATTTAACCTTCTAATGAGTCTAGGCAGAGCAATAAGCCACTATATATATATATATATATATATATATATATATACACACACACACACACACACACACACACACACACACATATATATGTATATAATTAGAAAGGGAGAGCTAAAACTATCTTCATTTGCAGGTGACATAGTCCTATATGTAGAAAATCCCCAAAATAATCCACAAAAAAAGCTGCTAGAACTAATAAATGAATTCAGCAAAGTTGCAGATTATAAGATCAACACAGTCCATTCACAAAGGAAACCTAAAGAATAAAATGCCTTAACCAAGAAGGTGAAGGCATACACGCTGCAAATTATAAAACATTATTGAAAGAAATTAAAGAAGATCTAAATGAATGAAAAGCATCTCGTGTTCATGGATTGGAAGATTTATTGTTAGGAAGACAGTATTCCCCCAAAGCAATCTACAGATACAATATAACATCCATCAACATTTCAAGAACCTTTTTTGCAGACATGGAAAAGGTGACACTCAAATTCAGGTGGAATCACACGGGGTTCCAAATAGCCACACAGTACTGAAAAAGAGGAGCAAAGCTGCAAGACTTAAACTTCCTGATTTTAAATTACTACTAAAGATACACTAATCAAAATAGTGTAGTACCAAGAGGATAGACATATACTCTAATGGAACAGAATCGAGAGTCCAGAAATAAAGCCATATGTCTACAGCCAGTTATTTTCAAGAGTACCATGGCCTTCAATGGGGAAAGTGTACTTTCTTCAAGAAATGGTGTTGGGACAACTGGACTTTCACATGCAAGATGATGAAAACAAACCATTGATGCCACATACAATTTTGTTAAAGTTTTTATTTATTTTGAGAGAGAGAGTGGTCGAGGGTGTAGAGAGAGAGAGAGGGAGACAGAGTCTCCCAAGCAGGCTCTGCACTGGTAGCACAGACACTAACATGGGGCTCAGTCTCACAAACCACGAGATAATGACCTGAGCTGAAATCAAGATGCTTAACCAACTGAGCCACCCAGGCGCCTCCCAAAATTGTTTTAAAAAGTATCAATGACCTAAATATGACCACTAAACCTATTAAGCTTTTTTTTTAATGTTCATTTTATTTTGAGAGACAGAGAGTGACTAGGAGTGGGGGGAGGAGCCAAGAGAGAGGGAGAGAGAAAGAATCCCAGGCAGGCTCTGTGCTCCATGCTGAGATTCATGCGGGGTCAGTCTTAAAACTGTGAGATCATGACCTGAATCAAAATCAAGACTTAATTGACTGAGCCACACAGATGCCCCTAAACCTATTAAACTATTAGAAAGAAAACACAGAAGTAAGTCTTCATAACCATGGATTTGACTATGGATTCTTAATTATGACACCAAAAGCACAAGGAACAAAAGAAAAAAATACATTGAACTTCATCAAAATGATACATTTTTGTGCATCAAAGAACATTAAAGAAAGTGAAAAGAAAATCTATAGAACAGAAGAAAATATTTACAAATCATATATTTGATAAGGGTGTAGTTACAACATATGTAAAGAATACTTACCACTCAACAACACAAATATCCCAATTAAAATAAAACAAAAGAAAAAGATGAGCAAAGGACCTCAATACATGTTTCTCTAAAGAAGATAAATAAATTGTCAATAAACATGTGAAAATGTTTAACATAATTATGGAAATGAAAATGATAAATAACCCTTCATATCTGCTAGGATGGGTATATAACAACAACAACAAAACAGGAAAGTGTTAGATGTTGGCAAGGATATGGAGAATGTGTAAGCATCATAATTTCCTGGTGTGAATGTAGAATAGTTCATCCCCTGAGGAAAATGTTTAATGGTTCTTCAAGAACCACCTGGGTGGCTCAGTCGGTTAAGCTTCCCACTTTGGCTTGGGTCATGATCTCACAGTTTGTGAGTTCGAGCCCCACATCAGGCTCTGTGCTGACAGCTCAGAGCCTGGAGCCTGCTTTGGATACTGTGTCTCCCTCTCTCTGTTCCTCCCCCACTCGCACTCCCTCTCAAAAATGAATAAACATTAAAAAAATTTTAAATGAAGTTAAATATAGAACTAACATATAATCCAGAACTTCCACTTCTATTTGAATACCCAAAAGAACTGAAAATAGGTACTCAAATATATGTACATGCATGTCACAGAAGCGCTATTCATAATAGCCTTGAAGTGGAAACAACACAAATGTTTTTCAACAGTGAAATGATAAATAAATGGGATATGTACGTACAATATGATAATAATCAGTGATAAAAAAGAATGAAGTCCTGGTAACTATTACAACATCAGTGAACCTCAAAACCTAAGTGAAAGAAGCTAGCTGTAACAGTTCATATATTGTATAATTCTTTTTATATGAAATACACAGACAATGTGAATCCATAGAGACAAAAAGCGAATTGGTGGTTACCAGGTTATAGGAGAAGGACGAATGTAGAGTAGGTGCTTACTATGTAAGGTATTTCCTTTTGGGGTGAAGAGAATGTTTACATAAAAATGGTGGTTGGACAACATTGTGATTGTACTTAATGCCACTGAGTTGTTCATTGAAAAATGGTTAGTTTTACAAAATGTAAATTTCAACTCCGTAATAAGAGGGGTGAGAGCTCTCGGAAACAAACCATATGTAACTCAGGTGACTTGGCAAATGAGTGGTGAGAAGTTGTACTGTGTTTAAAGTGCTAATGTGAGAAGAGGCTAGATTACCCAAATAAAGAGAAAAAAAGAGCCATGAGGACAAGAGCACAACTGTCATCAGCCATCTATCTTGAGGTATAGGAGGCATCTGGATGTCCTCACAAGATGGAAATACCTAAACTTCTGTTATTACACCAACTACACATAAAGAAAAGTCTTGCCTTGTAACTGTGATAGTCACTAAAAACATGTTTATGAACTGAATTGTGTCCCCTCAAAGTTCATATGTTGACATTCTAACCCCTAGTACCTATTTACCGGTGGTGGAGACAGGGCCTTTAAAAAAGTAATTAAGGATAAATGAGGTCATATGGGTGGGTCCTAATTCAATATGAGGAAGAGACCCCAGGGATGTGCAGGCACAGAAAAATGGCCGCATATATGGGTGGCTATCTGCAAGCTAAGCAAAGAGAGACTAAGGAAGAAACCAAACCTAATGACCCTTTGAGCCTACACTTCCAGCCTATAAAATTGTGAGAAAATGAATTTTTGTGTTTAAGCCATCAGACTGGCATTGTGTTACGGCAGTCCTAGCAAACTGATACAAAACATGTCAGTCTCTATTTCATCTTTCATATGTCTGCATGAAATTATTTTGAAATGCTTCATGCACATTGAATATAAAATAAAGTTCTCCCTGAAAGGGTGTTTTCTAAACTATAATGTTTTCACAAGTGCAAATCATTGTAATTAATATTTAGGATCTTCAGTACATTGCAATGCTTTGATTTCTATGATTCATAGGAATATTCTGGAAGCACAAGAAAATGTAACATTTCTAATTGTGTCTATTTCATAAACAAATGTAACTTCACACCTGTTGTTTATAGGTCCTATGAAATCTAACATATAGCATTGTCACAACTTCCTGTATGCATATTATATATGAGAATAGGATGGCTTCTGTACATACACCAACTTCACTCAGATAAACCAGATAGGACATAAGGGAAATCTGGTTTGTCTTTTTCCATATTTAGAAGAATAATGGAGAAAACTTCTGAGTCTAAATGTACAAAATATTCAGAGAAGAGGTTATTTTACTTGGATTATTTTGCTTCAAGGAGGAAAAAAGCTAGAGCAAACATTTGGTAATTGAGATTGTGACTTTCTTTTTTTTAAATTTTTTTTAACATTTATTTATTTTTGAGACAGAGAGAGACAGAGCATGAGCAGGGGAGGGTCAGAGAGAGAGGGAGACACAGAATCCGAAACAGGCTCCAGGCTCTGAGCTGTCAGCCCAGAGCCCGATGCGGGGTTCGAACTCACGGACCGCGAGATCATGACCTGAGCTGAAGTCGGACACCCAACCGACTGAGCCACCCAGGCACCCCGAGATTGTGACTTTCAAAAGGTTACTTTTAAAACTATTTGGCTATTCAATTGTGTGATTTACTTTTTCTATTTATAATGGACACTGTACCAATAATTGTATCTAAATAGTTGTACATACACATAAAGCAGTGATAAAAAATTATTCACTTTGATTTTGGTAGAAATTAATTTAAATTAAGTAATTTTTCATTGGCATCTAGTTTCAGTAATGGATAAAAGTAGCAAATTCAAGAAGGTAACTGGAATTTTAAAGATGAAAGATGATTTTATGGCCAAAGTCATTTGCAGTTGTCTCTGTGAAGAATGAGAGTGATTAAACTCTATAATAACGAGTAATTTCTAAATCTCATGGAAGCTAGAAAAAATGTTTTCCACTGTGTTCTGTAGAATTTCCTAAATGTCTTATTCACTCTAATGGTTATTCATTCCTTTAATATGGAGGCAAATGGAGTGCTCTAACCTAGTGTATTTCCATGGGTTGTGTGGTAGGCCTTGCTTAGAATTTAACCCACTCTTAAAGCAATGAAACCCTTCAGAAATTGCTATCCATAGCTACTGCTGAGTGTATTTTACATCCAACACTTCAGATGAAAGTCCTCCCGATTAACAAAGCTTGATAATGTGTTACTGTTAGAGAAAAATTTTAAGCAAGGCAAACCATGAAGAAAGTTATGCAAATTCTTTATAACAGTATTTCTTTTTCTTTTTTTTATAAATGCTTTTTAATGTTTACTCTTGAGAGAGAGACAGAGACGGAATGTGAGTGGGGGCGGGCAGAGAGAGAGAGGGAGATACAGAATCTGAAGCAGGCTCCAGGCTCTGAGCTGTCAGCACAGAGCCGAACATGGGGGCTTGAACTCATAAACCATGAGATGTTGACCTGAGTTGAAGTCAGATGCCCAGCTGACTGAGCCACCCAGGCGCCCCATAACAGTATTTCTTAGTATTAAAATAAGTACATGGGTAGCTCTGTTCGATGTAAATACAATGATGTTAGGGCCCTTGGAAGAACTTGATGTTCAGTTTATCAAATTAACCAATTATCAAATTATCAAAGGAGAAATAATTACTGCTGTATAAACACACTTAAAATATTGATTTCAAGAAGGGAAAAGCAAAATGGCTTTTATTTGATATATGCAGCCTTTGAATGGTTAGCAATAGAAAACACGTGGTCAAGTGCAACATTTTGTAATAAAAGTTAAAACTGAAGTTCACCCAAAGTCAGAAAGCCATAAGCAAAGGCAAGCCGTACTTAACTTCACTGGATAGTAACGGAATTACAGGAACATACTATGTAGCCTAATCCTGATTGAATCTCAAAGAGTGTAATGTTTAAGCAACAAAAGCAACAAATTAACAAACAAACAAAATTAACAAACAAAAATACTAACTTTTTAGGAAATAGGATACTTTTAAGGAGAGAACATGAAATTCTAGCACATTATTCTATAAACCACTGTTGGACTTGTTAATAATTCTTGATACAGAGAAAAAGTCTTAAAGTCTCATTTGGTTCACCCTCATGCTATTTTGCATATATTTGTTTTATCATCACAGGTTTTTCAAAGAATAGTTATTTCCCTTAATCTCATTTTTTATGCATGAATTTGTATAACTGCACCAAGCTTTTATGTTCTCAATTGAGTTGTTAGGTTAACCAGGAAAGGAAAAATTAACTCAAAGTAATAGATGAATGAAGGTAGTGGTTTTCTTGTATTTATCAATAGAATGAAAGTAAAGTATTACATGAAATCAAACTCTATATCTTTTGGTGTTTTTTTAAAGTTTATTTATTTTGAGAGAGAGAGAGTGTGTGTGTGTAAGCGGGAAAGGGACAGAGGGAGAGACAGAATCCCAAGCAAGCTCCGTGCTGTCAGCGCAGAGCCTAATTCAGGGCTCAAATTTACGAACTGTGAGATCATGACCCGAGCTGAGGTCACGAGTTGGACACTTAACTGACTGAGCTACGCGGTGCCCCCTGAACTATATACCTTCTGAATTAAAAGAGCCCTTAGATATTGTCTAAAAATTCAACTTTCTAGTTTTATAATGAAGCAATTAAGAATAAAATCAATCATTGAATGTAATTGGTCAGGTAATTTATTATGCCTATATACCTTCCTCCATTGTTTCAAAAAACTAAATCAAATCCTTTTTTCACTTTTAGGCTTCTGTTACAATGGTCTTACATTTTACCTTTTGACATACATAGCCTTATGTATTAAAATTTACATAAAACCATATGATCCTTCATTCCTTAAGTTTAGGTGGAGGTGATTTTCTGAACCAAACTCTAATTCCATTTTGAAGAGTATAATAAAATTGATAATTGATAGCTGGAACTTATTGTTTTAAATCTGCAATCTTACACACTATTCAAGCAATCTACTTGTCGGAAAAGAAAGAGAGCTTCATTTATGTCCTGCAAAGTCACTGTGACAGGACTAACATGAGTAAGGGTGTTATCCAAGGCAAAGAATGTTGTGTGAAAATACAAACAAAGGGAGAAATAAATGATTAGGCAAAGAAAGTATATGAGATATCACCTTGAGAATAAAAGGTTGTTGAGTCAAACTAAGAATATATGAGATAATTCCAGGAGATCTAAGGGGAAAACACAGGCTCAAAATCTGCTGGAGCTGTAGGATGCCTTTGTAAATTATAGAACATGGTGATATTATGTAGGTTTTGTATGTCATGGCTCAGCAATTCATGTCTCTGGTCGGAGTATATTAGGTATGTTTGGCAAGGTGCGGTAGGGGAGGTGATAGGGAGTATTAGCAGATCAGAAAAATGTAAGAAGCATTCATGGAAATGAAACATTAAGTTTTTATTGTCCCAGAGATGTTATGGAAGGAAAGGGAAGGAAGATAACTGGAAGAGATCTCAGTGTGATAATACATGATTTATACTGGAAAAAATGGCACGAAAGCATGAATTTAAATATGAAACTCCATGGCTCCCTTCTCACATTCAGCAAGGGGGGAGCTGAAAGGAGGAAAATACCTAACACAGAGCACTATCCACCATCACCTCAAAGAAACAGGGAGGCAGAGGGTGGGTCTTTGAGCAGTATTCTCCAGGGCAAATGTTTCTAAATCTAGAGGAGAAATGAAATTACTCCAGCTTGCCTAGAAGTCAAGGTCAGCCACAGGAATTAGTATCATTTCTAGTGATACTAATCACTAGAAATTTTTTTCCATGTTAAAAAAATTATGATTACATACAATAAAATGTACCGATATTAAATATATAGCCCAAAAGATTTTGGACAGATGCATATACCAGTGTAACCCATCCCCCATTAACAAATATTTAGTAAAGGAAAGGACTTTGTGATTATCACCAGAAAGCCCTCTTTCTTATCACCTGAAGGAAACCATTTTTCTTACTATCAAAATATATTTGTGTGTGTGTATGTGTATGCACCTGGCTTCTTTCTCTCTGCATATCTTTGTGATTCCTTCATGATGTTTTATGTATCCATAGTTCATTCCTTTTCACTGACAAATAATATTCATTTTAAAAGTCCACAATTTGTTTATCATGCTCCTTAACATACTGAGTTGTGTCGTTGACAGATTGTGACTATGATGAATAGAAATGATATTATTTAATTTTTGTACATATTAGAACCTTGTATTTGAATTTTCTTGGATAAGTACCTAGAAGCAAATGGTTGTGTTATAGAGTATATGTATTTGTAACTTATAAAAATCTGCCAAATTCTTTTCCCAAGTGGGAAAATGTGCATACATCAGCGGTGTATCAAAGTTCTGGATGTTCTGTATCATCACCAACATTTAGTGTTGTCTGTTATTTTTTAAATAATTATAGCCATTCTCTGGGTATATAACAATATCTCATTGCATTTTTAGTTGGTACTCCCTGATGATGTACACACTGTAAAACACTATTTCATGTGCTTATTCCCCATTCATATATCTGCCTTGAGGGAGTATCTATCACAACCAGATACTCTAGGTGTTAGTTTCTAATAGAAGTAAAATAAACATTTTTCCCAAGGTGTGCCATTTATTGACACACTTTTAATGACACACTTGTAAAGAATGTGACTTCCTTTTAATTTTTTAAATGCTTATTTATTTTTGAGAGAGAGAGAGCGTGAGCAGGGGAGGGGCAGACAGAAAGGGAGACCCAGAATCCGAAGCAGGCTCCAGGCTCTTAGCAGTCAGCATGGAGCTCGACAGGGGGCTCAAACTCACGAACCGTGAGATCGTGACCTGAGTCAAAGTCGGATGCTCAACCGACTGAGCCACCCAGGCACCCCGAGAATGTGACTTTTAATGAGGAGAAGCTTCAAAATACTATATAGTATGATTTGAAATTTTTTGTTGTTTTATATTATTGTTCATGCTTTTTGTGTTCTGTCTCGCAAATGATTCTATAAATGCTGATCTATCCTTGGATTGTCAATTCAGCTTCATTAGCTCCATTAACCTATTTTGATTTTCTTATGTCAGTACCACACTATGTGGTTACTCTAGCATTACAATAATTTTTGAAATAACCCATGTAAAACCTCAGATGTTGTGTTAGGTTCTTTGCATGTCCAAATAAACTTTAAAATCACCTTGGTGATATGTATTTTAAAACTTCCTTGTGTTCTGATTGGGATTTTGTTGAATCTATAGATTATTTCATAGAAAATAGATACCTTAGCAATATTGAGGCTTTTAATCAGAGAATATGATATAGCTTACCACTTACTTTGGTATTTTCTTTTTTAAAAAACATTTTTTTTTACATTTTATTTATTTCTGAGAGAGAGAGAGAGAGAGAGAGCGCACGCGCACAAGTGGGGGAGGGGCAGAGAGAGGGAAACACAGAATCTGAAGCAGGCTCCAGGCTCTGAGCTGTCAGCACAGAACCTGATGCGGGGCTCAAACCCACGAACCATGAGATCATGACCTGAGCCGAATCCAGTGGCTTAACAGACTGAGCCACCCAGGCACCCCTACTTTGGTATTTTCAATATCTCTCAGCAATATCTTGTCACTTTAATGTATAGATCTTAAGTATATTTCACTAAATATATCCCTAATTATGTCAGGTTATGTGATATTGTTAATGATGATGTTACTTTCACTTAATTACTCAGCTGCTTCCTTTATATAAAAATTAAATTCATTTTGAATGTTGAACTTTTCTAAATTCACTTATTGTCTCCTACTGTGTCTGGTAGTTTGGGGGGAAGTTTGAGACAAAAGGCTATGTAGACAATCAATTGTCATATGAAAATGATGTTTCCTCTTTCCAAATTATGCATTTTACTCCTTTCCCTTGCCTTTGGGCAATGAATATGGAATTTAGTAAAATGTTGGATAGAAGTGGTGAGTAGACAAATCCTTGCTTTTTTTTTTTTTTTTTTTTTAGAACACAGGGAAAAGACTGGCCACTGTTAACATTTATGGATTATGAGTATAGTCATTTTCTCATGCTGCCATAACAAGTTATCATAAATTTTCGTGGCTTATAACTGTACAAATTTATTACCTTACAGTTCTGTAGGTTAAAAACCCAACACAAGCCTCATTGGTTTAAAATCAGTGTCAATATACTGTATTCTTTTCTTGAGGCTTTAGGGAAAAATCCATGTCCTTGCATTATTCGGGTCCTGGAGGCAATCCATATTTTGGCGTCTTTCTTATAGCTTCCAAGTTTGCAATGGCATGTTGCATCTCTCTGGTTCTCTTTCTGACTACAACTAGGAAATGCTCTCTACTTTTAAGGACTTGTATTCTTAGATTTACCCTACTCAGTTTATCAAGGATAATCTTCCAGTCTCAAAGTTTTAATTATTATTAATTATATTTGTAAACTCTCTTTTGCTATACAAGGTAATGTATTCACAGGGTTGAAGAATTAGGACATGAGGCAATATTCTGTCTACCATAATAATACTTGTAGGTTTTTTTATGGATGCCCTTTTGTAGATTGAAGAATCACCTTCTCTTGCTAGTTGCAGAGAGATTTTTATCATAAATGATTGTTTAATGTGTTTAATGCTATCTCTGTATCTGTTGAGATGATCATGTGGCTTTTTTCCTTTATTCCATTCATGTTATGAATATATTGAACATTTAAAATATATTTAAAGTAATATATTTTAAATTTACAACCAACATTGCTTTCCTAGGATAAATGCCTCTTGTTCATGATGTGTTATTTATGTTATATTGATGAATTAATGCCAGTATTTGATGAATATTTTTTGTATATTCATAAGAGACTTTACTCATTTTCTCTTTTTGAAATGTCATTGTCATTATTATTACTATCAGAATTTCACTGATGAAAAACAAGTTGAGGAGTTTATTTTCCTATAAATATGAAAGAGTTTTGTGAGCTTAGTATTATATTTTTCTTGCATATTTAGCAAATATGAGTAAAACTCACCAGTGAAGCCATTAGACTGACATTTTCTTTGTGAGAAGAAGCTTTTTAAATGAAAAATTTTGGAGCAGACATGGTACTATTTAGATTTTTTTATTTCTGATATTATATATTCTGTAAGGTTTTATTTTAAGGAATTTTTAAATTTAAATTTTTTACTTTTTTATGCTTATTTATTTATTTTTAAAAGAAAGAGTACAAGGGGAAGAGGGCCAAAGAGAGAGGGAGAGAGAATCCCAAACAGGCTCTGCACTGTCAGCACAGAGCCCAATGTGGGGCTAGAACTCGCAAACTGTGAGATCATAACCTAAGCCTAGACCAAGAAGATTCTGATGCTTAACCACCTGAGCCACCTAGGCGCCCCAAGGAAGTTTTCAATTCTATCTACCAATGTGTTACTGAATTTTCAAATATTTGGGGGCTTACCTAAAGACATTATGTTACTGATTTTAATTTTAGTTCAGTCGTGGTAAAAGAATATACTCTGTGTAATGAAATCCTGTGACATCTATTAAGACTGTATGATCAAGCATATATTCTGTCTTGGTTAATGTTTAACATGCTCTTTAAAAAGTATATGCTGCAAGTGTTGGCAGTGTGTCTGTAAGTTTCAATTAATTAAGATGATTGATAGTATTTTTCAAATCTTCTTCATCCTTACTTGTCTGCACATTCTATCAATTACTAAAGGAAGAAATTCCAAAATAGTTAACTAAAATAGTGATTGTATCTCTCCCTTTAGTTCTTTTAGGTTTTGTTTCACATATCTGAATTGCTACTATATACATTTTTAGACTTGCATTGTCTTCTTGATAACTCACCCTTTTTATTATTAGGGCTTTCCTCTTATCACTGGTATTAAACTGTCGGTCGAAGCGTATTTGGTGTAGAGTTACACAGCCTTCTTATGTTTAGTGTTTCCATAGTTTGAATATTTTACCCTTTTAATATAAATAGATCTGATTGGGACTTTAATACTTAAAAAATGTGTCTCTTATATTTGCTTTTGTTGCCTGTGCTTTTGTTGTCATTTCCAAGAATCATGGCTTAGGTCAATGTCATGAAGCTTTTCCCTTGTTTCCTTCTAGGAGTTATACAGTTGTATGCCTTACATTTAAGTCTTTAATCTATTTTGTGGTAATATTTGTGCATGGTGTAAAATAAGGGTCCAGTTTCATTCTTCTGCATAGCAAGTGTGATTACATCAACTAAAAACCTTTGGCAAACCAAAGGGTATCATTAACAGAATGAAAAGATGACCTATTGGACTGTGAGAAAATATTTGCAAGCCATGTATCTGATGTAAGGGCTAATATTGAAAATATATAATTAAATCTTACTACTCAGAAAAAAAAAAAACCAAATAACCTCATTAAAACATGAACAAGATACTTGAATAGACATTTATTTCAAAGAAGACATACAAACGGCCAGCAGGTATATGAAAAGATACTCCATATCACTGTTCATCAAAGGAATGCAAATCAAAACCATGAGATATCACCTCATACCTATTAGGATGAGTGTTATAAAAAATAAATCCAAAGATAACAAATTTGTTGAAGGTACAGAGAAGTTGGAACCCTTGCACACTGGTAGGAATGGTGCAATCACTGTGGCAAAGAGGATAGTCAGAACACTTTTTTTAAAGGAACTACCATATGATCCAGTAATCTCACTTCTGGGTATGTATCCAGAGAAATTAAAATCAGGATTTTGAAGAAATATTTGCATTCCCATGTTCACTGCTGCATCTTTCACAATAGCTAGGATTTGGAAACCACCTAAATGTCCATCGATGGATATGTGAATTAAGAAAATGTGCCATATGTATAGAATGGTGTATTATTATACAGTCTTAAAAAAAGGGAATCTTGTCATGTGTGACATGATACATAAATCTTGAGGATGCTAAGTGAAATAAGCCAATCTCAGAAGAGCAAATGCTGCGTGATTTCACTTATATATCTAAAATAGTTAAATTATTTACAGAATATAATAGTGATTGTCATGGGTTGGAGGGAGGGGGTTAGAGGGAGGAGGGAGCAACAGGGGTTGGTGTTCTATGAATATAAAATGTCATTATACAAGATGAGTAGGTTCTAGAGATCTGTTGTACAACATCATACCTACACTTATGCAGTATCATACATTTAAAAATCTATTAAGGTAGATGTCATGTTAGATATTCTTACCACAGTTAAAAAAGAAGTATTCTTTTTAAACATTTTTAGTGACTTTTAATTTGAGTGTTTAGTCAATTTACATTTATCATCTTCATTTATATGTTTGTAGTTTCTTCTGTTTCTGTATTCCTGTCTTATTGCTAGTTATTTTTCATATTCCCATTATCTTTGCTGTTGATATTTTAGCTATACAGCTTTTGTGTGCATGTGTGTGATTGCTTTAGGGATTTCAGTATATATCATGATCTTATCATAGACAAATATTCAAATTATATTTTATCATTTTACAAGCCACACAAGAGCCATAAAACTGTGTGTTTCCACATAGCCCTTTCTTATCTTTGTACTATTAAAGTTATATGTTGTAATTTGGGGTCATTATTGCTTTCAGTGATTTTTCTGCATCAATCTCTCTCTCCTGTGGAACTCAAATTACAAGATATTTGACATCTGGGTATAATCCCGTAGGTCAATGAGGCAGCTTCTCTTCTCTTCTCTTCTCTTCTCTTCTCTTCTCTTCTCTTCTCTTCTCTTCTCTTCTCTCCTCTCCTCTCCTCTCCTCTCCTCTCCTCTCCTCTCCTCTCCTCTCCTCTCCTCTCCTCTCCTCTCCTCTCCTCTCCTCTCCTCTCCTCCTTTCCCTTCCCTTCCCTTCCCTTCCCTTCCCTTCCCTTCCCTTCCCTTCCCTTCCTTTTCTTATTTTTCTTCTTTCTTTTGGTTCCGTTCTTTTCTTTTCTTTTCTTTTCTTTTCTTTTCTTTTCTTTTCTTTTCTTTCCTTTTCTTTCCCTCAAATCTTTGACCTTCAGTTTGAATACCATATATTAACCAGTTTTCTTTTTTTATTTATTTTTATTTTTTTATTTTTTTATTTATTTTTGAGAGAGACAGAGACAGAATGCCAGAGGGTTAGGGGCATAGAGAGAGAGAGGGAGACACAGAATCTGAAGCAGGCTCCAGGCTCTGAGCTGTCAGCACAGAGACCGACACGGGGCTTGAACTCATGAACTGTGAGATCATGACCTGAGCCGAAGTCGGATGCTCAACCGACTGAGCCACCCGGGCGCCCCTCAACCAGTTTTTAAATTAACTGTTCATTTCTCATGAGTTTCTGATTTTTCACTGAGTTCATTCATCTATCTAGTGACATTTTTATTGTGTTTTTTCCATGTAGAATTTTCATTCGATGCCTTTTAATAGTTTATGTTTCATTGTCAATATTTCCTATATTTTTATTCCTAATCTCCACCTTCCCTTTAATTCATTAAACCTATTTATAATGCTGTGGCACTTTTGTGTCTCAGTTGGTTGAGCCTCTTGATTTCAGTTCAGGTCATGATCCTAGGGTCATGGGATCAAGTCCTGGGTCAGGCTCCATGCTGAGCCCCCTCTCCCTGTCCTTCTCCCCCACTCATGCTCTCTCAGTCTCAAAAAAATAAATAAAATAAATTTAAAGAAATAAACAATTAAAATCCAAAAGCCTATTTATAATGCTGTTTTAATTATGTACCTGCTGATTCTAACATCCGTGTCATCCTTCATTTTATTTGTCTCACTGTTTTCCTGATTTTTGTCATTTTTTGGTTTCATTTTGTTTTGTCTTGTTTTGTTTTTGTATAGAATATAAACTTTGATTTTATGCTTGACATAGTAGATGCCATATTGCTGAGAGTCTGGATTGTGTTATCTTCCTTTAAAAAGTACTGAATTTTGTTAGTGTTGGCACAGCTAGACACGTTTGCTTTATATAGTTCATCTATCTTTCGTGCCCAATGGCCAGTCCACTGTTTCCTCCACCACTGCTGTTCTTTAGGTTTACTTCCCTGCAGTACTCTGTGGAAAGGGTTTCTAAGGCAGAAGGCTGGTGTTGATGTAGTGCTTCTCTGATTTGTAAGACCCTAGGGAAACAGCCTCATGCTGTCTCTTGTACAATGCCTGAGAGCAGCTGGTTTGTAAATTTTTCTAGTTTTCTTGTTTGTTTTTTGTGTAGTTTTTATGGTGGGAGGATAATTTCAGTACCCACTAATTTGTCCTGGATAAAATTGTAGGCTCCCTACAATTATTTTAGATGGATAAAAAACTACTATTAGAGCTGGGAAGGGAAATTTGGATCCACTAACTAGTCATATCTGTGCTAACTTTTAATTTTATTAATTTTTAATATATATAAAATAGCCTCTCTTTTTTAGGGTTGAAATTTTGAATTCCATGTATCCTGTTATGCTGTGGATTTAATGTTGTGGTAACAGGAGAAAAATGTAAATTTTCCTTTCGCTTACTCATATTTAGTGTATTTTTTTATGCATGACATGGTAGTTTTAATGTAAGTGGAAGAGACTAAGTGACAATTAACCTGTCTTTTGACTATAGACAGGCAGGAAATAAAATGCCGAGAGGATGTGTTATAGATATGGTGTGACTGAAATTAAGATTCTTTTATCATTATGAGTGAGATGAAATATATTTCAGTATTAAAGAATTAAAGGGATTGGAGAGCGCCTGTGTGGCTCTGTTAGTTAAGCGCCTGACTCTTGATTTTGGCTCAGTTCCCACTCTCCTGCTTTGTGAGATTAAGGCCCACATCAGGCTCTAGGCTGACAACTTGGATGCTGCTTAGAATTCTCTCTCCCTCTCTCTCTGCTCCTGGCCTGCTCATGCATGAACTCTCTCAAAATAAATAAATATTAAAAAATATAACCAAATGGATTGGAATGGCAATTTGTCATTTTAAATACCCATAGAGACTTAATTATGTATGTTTATGTGAGCTTAAATATACTGAAATTGATAAATATATGAAGTAGAATAGATGATTAAAAATATTATTTCTGATACCAAGTTTTCCACAAGGAAATTATATTTCTCTGTTCACTAAATTTGAAATTCCTCCACCTTTTTTCTTCCTATCACAACATATCTGAATGTATGTTCAGTCTGTCAGTTTCCACACATGTGCTCCGACATAAAGTCAGATTCTCTTGAAAATGTAAAGTAGGAGCATTTTCCCTTTTGGAATAGGGAAACTGGGAAAATAATATTTTGTATATTCTGGGGAAAATTAATAATCTGAGGACAGACTTTTTACATTGATGATATATTAACCTTTTAACCAGAAAATTCAATATTATTTTTACATCATTGTTTACATGAAATGATTAGCCTTTATTCCAGACATTTCAGTTTTTGATTAACATTATAGAAACTATATAATTATGACATCATTAATATGATCAACATTTGATCATATTAGGCTAAAAATATTTGTGGATTAACTAACTCTTAAGCTAGTTTAACATTGTCTTTTGAGAGAGAGTGTGGCCATGTACACATGAGTGAGGGAAGGGCAGAGAGAGAGAGAGAGAGAGAGAGAGAGAGAGAATCACAGGCAGGCTCTGAGCTGTCAGCAAAGAGCCCAAGAGGGGCTTGATCTCACAAGCTGTAAGATCATGGACCTGAGCCGAAATCAGGAGCCAGATGCTTAACTAACTGAGACATTCAGATGACTCGAAGCTAGTTTAACATTTTTATTGTTTGATTTTTTTTGAGCCTCTTAATTAGAAAATTATTTTATCCCAGCGTGTTTTCAATATTGAATTTTTTACATGGGAAATGTTTGCAATGAAACATACCAATGGCATGAATGTTTTAAACAGAAAAGTCCTCTTTTCCTTTGAACTCAACTTTTTATGAGCCCTTTTTTTTTTTTTTATATCCTTGAAATTTCTATCATAGAAGTTAGTAAAATCGTCATCTCAATTATCCAATACCAACCAGACATTTTGCAATTGAAATAAGGATTCTCTTCCTATTATTTTTCCTGGATAAAAGTTCACCAGTTGTTCTGTTTCTTCTTTTCCTTAATTGTTTTGGTGGGGAGTTTGAATTTTCATTTTTATTATAGATCATGTGTTAAAGAAGCTTAATAGCTAGACATGATTAATGCAGTGAAATAATTAGATGAAAACTAGGTGACTAAAAAGTAGATGACTTAAAAGTCAGGATTACAAAACTTCCCAGAAAATTGGACATAGGTAGTGAAGGAAGGTTTCATGAAGGAAACTAAATTTGAGTTAATATTTATTAATAAAAATGAATATTTAATGAGTATTTACTGAGTGTCAGGCATTTGTGTAATGTTTTTACATGGGTATTTTAATTTAGTTTTTACCAAGACCATATAACTAAATACTCTAAGTTTTTCTTCAGTTTCAAATGATGAATAAAATTTAAAAAATAGTAATAATTTGACCAGGTAATATGGCAACATGTGCTGAGTTATAATTTATCAGTTACTGTGACTAAGGACCTGCTCTATTAACCACAGTACTTTGAAACAGAGGTAAAAATTGGCCCTGTGGAGTGAGAGAATCAATATTGATGCAATAATATATAGCAGAGGTTGGCAAACTTTATCTGTAAAGAGCCAGGGAGTATATATAAATATTTTTGACTTTTCAAGCCATGCATTCTCTGTGGTAACTATTCAGCTCTGTGGTTATATCCCAGAAACAGACTCAGACAATACACAAACAAATGGGCGTGTCTGTGTTCTATTAAACCTTTAATTATAAAACTAGGCAGTGACCCAAATTAAACATGTGGTGGTCCACAGATTGCCAACCCCTGATATATAGTCCCAGCTGATTATTGTTTTATTCTGCCAAGGGAAAACAAGCGATACCATTCTGGTTTTAAAAATACAATAGAGTTGTTTATACCTTACATCACAGAAACAAGTTTTATAACACAACCAAGGTTACATATCTTAAATGCATAGACACAACACCTAAAGATATATAATGCATGTGTGTGATACATACAGAAAATGTTCAATACATAATTTAAAGAATAACATTGAGGATCCGATGTATTTTCCTTGCCTCTTGATACCATTCTTTCATTCAACAAATGCTTCTGGCATCATAAAATCCTATCTGTTTTATACAGATGGTCATATACAGATGTCATCATTAGCTACCAGTAATTAAATTGTTTTGGAAGCCTCTCTATATAAATTTTCAGCTCTGCTTATGGGCATGATGGATATTGTTGATTTTAACTCACTGGAGACAAGGAAGAAACCAGTATTATTTTCTAAGATGAGTGCAGATTTAGTATATATTAGGGTAACCAAGTCAAATTAGGCATTAAAGCTCTATCACATGAACTTTACAAGGTGGTGGTAGGGTTAAGGATACATTGTAATTTAGCAGTAATACTGATGCTCTAAGTATTTGGGATACTGGGGCTGTTCAACAACTCTCCTTTCGAAACAGACTTCCTGATAATGTCTCTAAATCTACTCTATGTCCTGGTCAGCCTTGGCTCAGGAACAGAGCGAGGCTGAAAACATCTGTGTTAGTTTGCTAGGGTTGTTGTAACAGACTGCCTCAAATTGGGTGGCTTAAATGATAGAAATGTATTTTCTCAGACTTCTGGAGCCTAGAAGTTTGAGATTTAATGTCAACAGGGTTGCTGCCTTCTGAGGGCTTTGAGAAGGAATCTGTTCCAGGCCCCCACCTGGCATCTGGTGGTGTGCTGGCAGTCTTTGGCATTCCTTAACTGCTCTGTAGATCCCTGAGATCGGCCTTCATCTTCACATGGCATTCTCTCTGTATGCATGACTATGTCCAAATTCCCCTTTTTATGAGGACATTAGCCATATTGGGTTAGATGCTCATCCAGCATGCTCTAGTATGACCTCGTCTTAACTCATTACATTTGCCACAACCCTGTTTCCACATAATCCACATTCTGAGGTAGTATGGATTAGGATTTCAATATATGTAATTAGGGAAATACAATTCAACCCCTTAGAATGTCTATGAAGGGGTTTCAAGTAAATAATATTCTGTTCTGTGGGTCAGAAAGATAAGGAAGATTCAGTTCTCTAAAACAGACTGACATATCCTTTGCCACCAAGTAAATATTGAGTACGTATTTGTAGTTCTCTAATTCTACTTACTTTAATTTTAAATATAGCATTGCAGGAATGTTTTATCTTTAATATGAAATATTAGAGAACAACATAAATATACCAGTCCAAGGTATCTGAAAATATTCGAGAAATTAGTATGTCGTCCTCACCATAGAAAGAAAAAACAAAAGTGCATGATTTTTTTAAAAGGTCATGATTAATAAAAACAGGTCATTATCTCCTGTAGAAAATTAACTAGGTTGTACACACATTTATATATGTTTTTACTGGTGAAAATTTAATAAAAATCATTCTCCCACCAGTATTTATATACTATGGTGTTTTAAAGTATTATTATCTAAGCTTTAAACTATATTTCTAGTCCTTTAAAAACTGTTTAACATAAATTATTTACAATTTTTCCATTGTTAGAGTAGTCGCGATTGTGTCTCAGTTTAAAAATATTCAGTAAAATATTTTATAAATTAGACAAGATATTTTAGTTTTAAAATTATCTTTTGTGAGTACGGTGTGCACTCAAGATGGCCATCACAGATTGTAATTATTATACTCTCCCTGTAATATTTTTATCTATTTAAAACCTGTTTCGCTGTGAAAATAGGCCAACAGATTTTTTTGCATGTCAGTGACCTAATCTTACTTTTTCTCAACATTTAAAGAGGTGATGATCATATGAATATAAATGAATTGACCCTGTCAAATCTATTACACCATATAGTCTGATAACACTGAAGATACATGTATTTTTTAATGCAATATTAGTCTTCTCTTATACGAAATTAAAATCTTCTGCATGCTTACTATTATTGCGGCAATAGTTGGTTTAGCATTGTGATGAGGTTATACTTTTAATTGCCTAGGACAAGTGTTTATGACTTTGGTTTGTTATTTTGATAATATTATTTCTCTTTACACATGAATGTCATCATAGACTATCTGAAACCACTCTTTCATGTTGGAAGAATTTTAAATTTAATTTTTTAATGTTTATTTTTGAGAGAGAGAGAGAGAGAGAGAGAGAGAGAGAGAGAAATAGGGCTCTCATTATATATAACCTATTTACTCATTTGTTCAACCTTAATATACATATGTTACTTTAAGAATTGAGAAATTATAGCCTTATGAGAAAAAAAATTATCATCCAGAGTATACATTTGTCTTTACCTTATATTATCTAGACAAAACATTACTCAAAAATGATTTTGGTCAATTACTTTCTTCCTCATCTACTTCAGCGACGTTATATCATACATTTGTAACCCATTTAATCCATTTTGCAAAATCTCCATCGCAACTTGTCTTCCCCTGAAATTTTGATTCATTTTTTTGAGGTATAATTGACATACAATATTATATTAGCTTTAGCTATATGATATAATGATTCAATATTTGTATATATTGCAAAATGATCACCACATAACTCTAGTTACATCCTTTACTGTACACAGTAACAAAATATTTTTCTTTTGAAGGGAACTTTTAAAATATATTCACTTAGAAGCTTTCAAATGTACAATCAATATTATTAACTATAGTTTTCATGCTATACATTATGCCCCTATGACTTATTTATTTTATAACTGGAAATTTCTCCTTTTTGATTTATTTTACCCATTTGGCCCACCCCCAATCTCTACCTCTACCAAGCCCTGTTCCTCAAATATAGGAGCTTGTTTTTTGGAGGGATTTTTGGTTTTCTGTTTTTGTTTGTTTGTTTGTTTGTTTGTTTGCTTTCTTGGTTTTTTATTTGGGGGGGGTTCAGTTTTTTTGTTTTTTTAGATTCTCCATATAAATGAGGTCATACGGTATATTTTTCATTCTCTTACTTCATTTAGCATCATACAGACTATAGTGCTATCCCAATTTTCATTCCAATATTGGCAATTTGTGTCTTCTTATTTTTACTTGGTCAATGTCACTATGGCTCTACCCACTTTATTCATTGTTATGTCCACTTTAATAATCTTTCCAAAGATGAATCTTCATTTTTTTTTAAATAAGCTTTGTTTTGATTGGTGTTGTTCGTTGTTTTGGTTTTAATTTTAATAATTTCTGTAGTGATTTTCATTATTTATTTTTGTTTTGTTTTATTGCTCTTCTTTAGTTTCTTAAGGTACACGTTAAGGTAACCAACCTAATCTCTTTTTTTTCATCATATCAACATTGAATGCTATAAATTTCCCTCTAAGTATGTCAGCTTTATTAAAATTTTTGAAATGTTTTATTTTAATTTTTTATTTAAAAATCTTTTTTTAAATTTTCTTTCAATCTTTCTCATTTATTCATGTTGTTTTTTAAAAAATTCTATATTTCCAAATATTTTTGCTGATTGTCCAAACTTATTTCTGTAACTGATCTATAACTGATAATTTGTTATGATAACATAGTTGGCATGATTTTTATTCTTTTAAATATATGAAGATTTGGATTTTTGCCTTATTTTGGTGAATATACATCTGTCGTGATAGAAAACATATTTTCTGGTGGTGGTGAGTTTTCCGTAACTGTCAATTAGGTAGAGTCAATTAGATAGAGTAGGTAAGTAGTATTGCTCAGGTCACCTATATCCTTACTGATTTTCCTTTTCCTGGTTCTATCAATTACTGAGAGTGTTGAATCCTGCAACTATAGTTGTGAATTTGTCTATTTTGTTTTCTTTCAGATGTATCAATTTTGCCTAATTTGTTTTATGGTGCTATTGTCAGGTGCAAACACACTTAATGGTTGCCGTGTCTGCTTAGAAAATTTGTGTATTATTATGCAATTCCCTCTTTTTCTCTGATTATATTCCTTGTTCTGAAATCTACTCCCTCTTAATTTTAGATGCCTTGTTCTGCTTTTGTTTTGTTTCTCTGTATGGCACATCTTTACGTTCTTCATTTTAATTCAGATATGTCTTTATCTTTAAAAACATTTCTTAAAAACAACATTCAGTTCCAAGGGGTTTCCACCAGCCTTCTAAGGTGGCAGATTTTGTTCTTCCTCCTTCACATTAACTTTTTCCTTCCCTAGCAGAGATAGGGGTTTTGGATCTTGGCAGAATTTCATCAGAGGCTGCTTTTCCCTTTCGTTACCCAGTACTACAAGAACAAGTTTCTTGGTGTTCTTTTTGATCTTCCATGTGACTGCCTGTAAAGCTTGTGGGGAAAGGGGGTGGGGGGGGAAGGCCTGCAGGTAGGTACAAATCTCTGTGTGTGTGTAGCAGCTTGGGGCTTCAGATTTCCATGCTGTCCCACACTCGGCCTTGAGTAATGTGTTTAACAAAATACAGCTGAAATTTTTGCCACCTTATATGGGCTCCAGTGGCATCTACCTGGTGAGTTGATGCTTGAACTCCTGCTCCTTGCAGGTGTCTGCCACTCCCCTGGTTCCAGGTCAGTTCTTTGACTTGTGTATTAATTTATTATGGCTGCTGTAACATTTCCACACATTTGTGGCTTAGACAACACAGTCTATTATTTTTACAGCTGTGTGAGTTAAAAGTCCAATACAGATCTTACTGGGCTAAAATCAAGGTGTTTGCCAGTGTGTTTCCTCTCTGTGGGATCCGGGTATGATTTATTTCCTCATATTTTCCAGCCTCTAGAGGATGCCTGTAGTTCTTTATCTTAAAAGTTAACAAAGGTGAGCTGAGTCCTTCTCATATCCCATTATTCCTAAGCCTCACTTTTCCACTTTTATGGACCTTCGCGGCTACATTAAACCCATCCAAATAATTGTGTATAATATCCCTATCTTAAGTTCAGCATATCAGCACCTGTAATTTTCCTTTTCCAAGTAACATAACATATTTGCTGGTTCTGGGATTAAGGCACGGACATCTTTGGGGGGGCATTATTGTGACTACCACGGTCTGTCTTCTGGCTCCTTAAGATTCACATCTGTTCCGTATACAGGATACTTTCATCCTCTTTTGAGGTCTCTAAAATTCTCAACACATTATACTGTGTGGACTTGGGTCACTGACAGACTCAAGAAAATTAACCAATTTGTACTCTCCAGCTCTTGTTCGATTTATGTTAGAGTTTTTACTTTTGGAAAGACATAAGATGCAAAATAAGATACAAAATACCTAACAGTGCATTCATATATGAATAAGAAGTTGACTTAAAATATTAGTAAATAATTTGTAACTACATTTGAAGCAATTATATTTTTATGTTCTAAAATTGAGTGTATTTTGTTATAGAATGTATCGATTCTTACATATCTAGTGAATTTAGTAATATCACAAGGTCCCTTTGTAAACGTCAGTCTTACCAGATGTGAGGATAGGATATTCAAAACTATGTAAGATATCAAACAGCTTGACATTTCTAAAATATGCCTTGTAGCTGTATATAACTCAATATCTCTATTATTCATAAAAGTCTTATGCTTTATTTAGATACTTGGAGTTATGGTCGTGTTATCAGAGAATACATTCCATGCAGCATTTAGGTAACTATTTAGATCATACCAGGTTGCACAACTGTCACGTTCACGATTTTCAATTGATGCATGTAAGGTGTCTACAGACTAGTAGACCTTAAAGTACCTTAAGTCCTTTAAGGTATACATTAGAGAAAGATATGTTGCCTTTCCCCACCCCCGACGAATTTCAAGTATTAAGACCAGAAAGAACATCATACCTGAAGATAATTAAGCATCATAATAATCATGTTTCATCATATTTTACATAAGTGGAGTGAAAATGGAAAGGATAGTAATGTACTTGCAGAGTAAACAAAATGGAAGGTTATCAAGAAAAATTTTTAGAGAAGGTGGCAATAGATATATATAAGAGGTTTTATGGCTCTTAGCTCATATTTCTGTACTTGTAGCTGGAGCTGATAAATCCTAAAGAATGCATCCAGAAACTGCTGGCCAGGAACATAAATTTATTCATATATATCCAAGAAGCAAAGTATATCATAGTCATCTATCAGGGTAGAAATGATACATTAAAAAAATCCAGAAATCTAGCTGGCCAAATCTGAATCTGTGTTCCCTGGATGTACTAAAAACACAATGAATCTCTCTTGTTTTTTTTCTACATCCCCGAAACTGTTAGATCTGTAAGAACCAAAGTTCACATGATAGAACAAACAGTATAATATGGGGAAAGCTATTTATACTACACTATTTTCTTTATAATAATGTTCACTGTTAGAAGTATCTCATCAGTCTGCTGTAGGTACATGATGTCACATCATCATATTTTTCTATTTGACATTGCAATCGAATACTGTGTTCAAGGAAGAATAGTTTCTTGCTCAAGGTAGTCAGTATCATAATTTTCTAATCTCTAAACTCTCTGGTGACTCTTTAGAAACCATTTCATGGTATTCTGATACTTCAAGACCATTAACATACTTGATCCCTCAATAAAATTCTTGACAAAGCCTGGTATTGTCACAGAATTCTAGCCATATACATTTTTATAAATCAGATGCAGAAACTTGCTTTATTTTGTTCCCAGATGCTGAATTTCTTCCTGGATCATCCACAGAAAACAAAGGATTATAATACATTGACAGAAATCTAAAATCCAACAGTTTCTGCCCGTTTCTTTTCTGACTGCTTAATTTGGCCAAGAACAGGGGCGCGTGGGTGGCGCAGTTGGTTAAGCGTCCGACTTCAGCCAGGTCACGATCTCGCGGTCCGTGAGTTCGAGCCCCGCGTCAGGCTCTGGGCTGATGGCTCAGAGCCTGGAGCCTGTTTCCGATTCTGTGTCTCCCTCTCTCTCTGCCCCTCCCCCGTTCATGCTCTGTCTCTCTCTGTCCCCAAAAAAAATAAACGTTGAAAAAAAAATTTTTTTTGGTCAAGAACAGCAACCCCTGGATCGTAATGAAATTGATTAGGAAACCCTACAATTCAGTGATCAACTAGGACTGGTCTTTTGTTCAATTTACTCATGAATTTCTTTAGAAAGAAAGCTTTCTAGACCAGGTAGGTGCATCCTTTCATCCAATGGCATGTGGACCCCACACACTTCGTGATACTTGCCTCAACATGATTCTACAAGCATTCTCATCTTACATGAGAGAAAATTGGCACAAATTTTGTCTGACTTATATGACCCACCTCTTCTCTCCCGGTATTTTTGTACCAACTTATTATTTCAAAGCTCTTCTGGCCAGGGCGGGTCTTTCACAGGAGCAAATTTAATGAATAAAAATGTATTGGGGTCTAGATTAAATTCTGTGCATTATGTAATGTCACTCCAGTTTTTTTTGTTTTTGTTGTTTGTTCCAGGGCATTCTTTAAATTTATTTATGTATTTTGAGAGAGACAAAGAGAATGTGAGTTGGGGAGGGACAGAGAGAGAGGGAGAGAGAGAATCCCAAGCAGGCTCTGTGCTCAGTGCAGAGCCGGGCACAGGGCTTGATCTTACAACAGTGAGATCATTACCTGAGCTAAAATCAAGAGTCGGATGCTTAACCAACTGAGCCACGCAGGTGCCCCTGCTATAGGGTATTTTGATATGTCCTCCATGTGTTGGTGTTACTTGCTTTCAAAATAGGATCTCTAGCACAGTAATTGACAACATGTAGTATAACCCTAAATAGAAAGTAACTTATCATCCACTGCATGTTTGTCAATGAGTGCATTGCTAAAACTTTGGAAGTATGCCATTTCTACTCAACACTTAAAATAGCATAGAAAGTGATAAACGTATTGCTTGAACCATAGATCTTTTAAATACTTTGCAACTGCTTATGCTATAATACCATTTGATGGCATAGAAATGTTGGGGTGCATAGAAGTTTCATAAGCAAAGAATATTTAGTCTCTGTTGGTACCTATGCAGGGTTTTGTCAGTCTCTTCCAATTTTTTTTGGTGCTTGGCTCACTTCTAAGTATTATTAAATTTGAATTTTATTTGAAATAATTTGCAAATTCAAATATTATTTATGAAACTTGACACATTGCTATGTAGTTACAGTTTGAATCTTTAACTTTTACTGAATCAAATCCTCATTCCTGAAATGCTCTGAATACTTCTGATTAAGTTTTTGAGCCCCACTGAAATTCGTTCTAACAAAATTGACAACTTTTCAATTATTGTGCTTTAAGTGAACTTTGGGCTATTTTTATCCTTAGTTTCCGTAGAAACATTGTATTATATGCCTGTTTGGTGAATTGCAGCATGTGAATATTATTATCAACCTCCAGATTATTTTTTAAAGTCCTTCAAAAATTATGGTACTTATATCAAGCACAGCATTGCAGATATAGTCTGATTATCCAACGGTGTCCTTCAAAGAACAAGAGACAGCTGCATACAAAGAGGCAATAATAGATTAGAGGGAGAAATTAAGAGAGAATACATGATAAACAGATATTGATTTATTCCAGCAGTACAGTTGCTATGGCATAATCGATATATGGTAAATAGATACATATTGATGGATAGATCAGTTTGGGGATATCTTGGTAATTATTCCCTAAGACAATTAAAAATGGTTCTAGAAACTTTCAGTTACAGAAGTACAGGCATGTCCTTGAATGAGTAGAAAGTTAAGGCTAAATCCAAATTGCTTAATAGGCTCTGGTAGCTACAAAATAAGAGTTCTAGTGGATAGAAACTAACCAACTTGATGGTTTGTAATTAAAATATTAATTCAGTTTATACAAAATAGTACTGATACGGGCATTTTCACTACCTAAATTCTTGGCTGAGATTATATAGGCACTTTGGAAATGCTAAAAGCTTAAAAGTAACATTTTTGGTATTGTCATATTTTTTCAAAATTTTCTGACCTATAGGTCTGAGAAGATCTTAATCATTGGTCTCTACAAATTGCAAATAATTTAAAGAGCAAAGTAAATCAAGAATATGATGACCTTTATAGTATGACAGAAGCAAGTACATAAGGATTTTGAGTAGCTTTAGGAATTTAAATTATTAGTAATTGAGAAATTTATCATAAGTCTCATAAATAGAGTCATACAGTAATAGTAAAGGAATATAGTAACTTTCACGTAGTATTTCTTTATGAAAAGAGAGAAGTGATTCCTTTGGGATATGCCAGGTATTTAGTTGATTCAGTAGCAACGTACAGGAGTAGCTGGCTGATTTTTATCTCTTCACTGGTTTGCCATGTAATGATGTGCTTGGTAGAGGTAAGTTAGTTTAACAAGCTGACCTGCTTACATAGAACCATGAATATTGCATTAGTGGAAGCATTAATTGGGTATTTTGATTACACAGACTAAAATGAAGGGCTTCTCAGAGGAGTTTTGTACCCTTTATAGCATTTGTCAGTTTAACCCTACTCAGTGAAAGGTCACTGAGCATATTTCAAGTTTACTTCCTAGGCAGACTTCTAGGTTCCTGTGCTTAATTCAGGAAAATTGCTAACCAGTGATGGAACTGGTGCCTACATTAATCACTGAGGTCTCAGGTTCTTTAGTTCTAGTGAAATGAAAGAAAGTGGTTTCAAGAAAGTGGAAAGTATTTCTCTTTAAGTAATTATGAATATAGATAGCAAAGGAAATTGTTTCCTTAGGTTTTATCATATGAAAAGTAAAACTTTTTTCCTCATATATAACCTGGATTTATGCAATGCGTAGCAGAGAATAATTCACGTTTATAAATAAACTTGTAGAAATTATAAAAGCTGTCAGAGAATATTTGAATAAAGTTCACATTTTAAACTTTGAAAGTTTGATGCAAAATAAATACTAATCAAATATCCTATCAGTTTCCTGCATCTCAATGAAATAGATTTCAAAATTGGTGGTGGAAAATTATGGATTTTTAATTATGTATTTATCTCTGTAAACAATATTGTCTTGCAAAAATAGTGGCATGTCTTAGTTTATAATAGCAAATACAAACCATAATTTCCTTGAAGTTTCTTAGTACAGACTATAACACTACATTTAGGTAAATTTGTTTCTTAACTACTTAGAAAGGTATGTTTTCAGGGTACAGATAAGACATAGAGAACATTTTTGTTTCCACTTTTTGAAATGGACCTTGAAACCACTTCTGAGACAGCTCAGATGTCTAAATGTTCTCTGGAAAACATTAAAATGCCATCTCAGACCTTGTTTAGACATTATTGATTTTATATTACAAGTAGATGAAAGGTCCTCTTGGGGAATACTGTTGTATAATTGCTGCACTGACCTAGCCATCTAATACTACCCAGGGCAAAAGCCATTTGATCAAAATCAATGTCAAATATACATTTATCCTCCTGAGACCTCAAGGGTGTAGAGGAGTGGAGGGGGAAGACACTAAATATGAAGAGCAAT